>NC_056741.1:1956941242-1957308742 GCF_019279795.1 Protopterus annectens | reverse complement strand
CTGCAATTGTGGGACTGCATACATATCTGCTGACCTCACAAGACCTAAACATAGTGAAAGTTTTGAAGCATGTGGAGAATAAATCTACGATGACTTCCCTTCTTAGTCTAGCAGAAGCATATCGGCGTCAAGCGGGAATGGAAATCAAACCAGAAGTAGATAAAAGACAGGCAGCAACTGAAAGTGCCAAAAAACAAAAAATAAGAATATAAGGTGAAGGATCAGATGAGAAGGCAAGAAATGTGGAAAATGCATAAATATAGTTGCAAGTATAGAAAACTCCTGGAACAACCTCATGTTGATCAGGATTGAATGCAGGAATGGTTAAGGAGAGGCGAATTCAAATCAAAAGATGAAAGGTTAATATTGGCGGCCTAAGACAGTGGACTTCATACATGTTGGTTTACAAAGTCCATTGAACATGTGGGAGAAGCAGACAAATGTAGCTTTTGTAAAACAGAATTGGAACAGTTGCACAGCTTGTTGCTTGTTGTGACATACTAATGGCAGAAGGACTGTATACTGAAAGGCATAATAATGTGGCAAGACTGTTGCACTGGGGATTGTGCAAACATTGTAATACTGAAGTAGCTGAAAAACACTGGAAACATGAGTCCCAAAGCATCATAGAAAATGATGAATTCTATATCACATGGGATTGCTCATTACCAACAATTCAAAAGACAGATACGAAAGAACCAGCTATAGTGGTCCATAAAAAGAAGACAAAAGTAGCATTGACCATTGAAATTGCTTCACCCAGTGACTACAGTGTCTAGTGTAGAGAGAGACACAAAGTCATAAAATAACAGGATTTGCAGGCAGAAATGAGAGCAATGTGGATGAAAGATACCCAGACAATTCCAATAGTAATAGGAACAACAGGTCTTATAAAAAAGAATCTACAATCATATTTAACGGTTGTTGATTCTGAGATTTTAGATGACAAGAGGCTTTTGAGCTTCCTAAAAAACATAAGTTGCCTGTTTTCTTGCTTATTTTTTACTATATTTTTTTACTATTTATTGCTTATTCTTACCATTTATTACACTGTTTTTGTCTGCTGCCAACTTTTTTTACTGTATTTTATTACTATAAACAAACTGCACCGTTGTACTGCAATTGTCTGCCTTACTGGGCCTGTTAAATCATTTTAGTTACTGTTTTCAATGTTTGTAAAGCTTTTTTAACCATTTTCACAGTTTGAAATGTATTAACTGGAAATTGTCTCCATTTGTTAAGCATCTGTTTGTTTGTTCTAATTTTCCTGTCAAGGAGTGTATCACACAACTGATTTGTTTGCAGTTAAAAGAATTCTCTAGACTCACCTTGCTCTTTTTTGTTTAAAACTTTTATTTAGTGTCTCACTCCTATTTTTCTGCTGTGGTAAACATTTCTGTAGTGTTTTCTGACTAAAATAGTGTAGCTAGTAGCTGTAACATAGTCCAGACTCAGGGTTGCTGTTTCTGGGCCTGGTTGTTTGTAGTGGCTATTTGTTGTGGGCACATTTTCCATGCCATCCTGGATGAGAAAGGGATCTTCTCCACTTCTATCTCCCTTATCATCATCAGTATGTATAAATACAATTGCTGTTAAGCTTATTCTACCTGTGTGTACTGTAAACATTGATGATATTTGTTCCAGTTTGTTTTGTAACACTGTGGTATTTCTCCAGTGTGATCTCAGGTCATGGCTAAATGGGGTCTTCATCAAGATCACTTACATGGTTAACTACTAGATAAAAAATAAACAAAAAAAGCTTCAATCCTCCCTCCAAAATTACTTTACTCAACACTATATCTGTAAATATGTTATGGTCAGCCCCTCTGAAATCAACTGCATGCACTTTGATATCACTGAGAAACTAACCTTTTTGTTAGATTTATTTATTTATGTAGTTTGCTAACTGGGGTGTTCTGACTAGGTCATAGAAAATCCCTTTTCAGTAGGACCCTGAAGAGAAAAGCTCAAGTTAAATTAAAATTAAACAATAATTAAATAGAATGAATAAATGGAGTAAAATGTAAAGGTAATGTGTCTGAACTTAGAAATGAAAGAGTAAAAAAGAAGTGAGAAAAAGCTGGTACAGTTTAATGTAGTAAGGAAAGTGACTGAAATGATTAGAATTAGGTTGAAGTGAGAAGAGAGGGTGAATACATAAATGGGGGGAGAGCAGGAGGTAGTAGAGATAGTGTGTGTGTGTGTGTGTGTGTGTGTGTGTGTGTGTGTGTGTGTGTGTGTGTGTGTGAGGGTGAAATTAGGTAGGAAGATTAGGGATATATGAATAAGACAAAAAAGATCATGTATATGTAAGTGAAAAGATGTGGAAAGAGAGAACAGAGGAGAGTAGAGGAATAGGATGAAAGGAGATTAATAGAAATAAGAAGAAAGAAGAGCGTTGTAAAGGAGTAACATATGATGAGAAGCTATATGTGAACTTTGGAGTAAGGAGGTAAAGTAGATTGGCAATACACTAGAGTGAAGCTGTGTTGGGGTACAGTTGAGGATGAATGGAAGGGGTTAGGCAGTGAACTTCACCAGGTAAACAAGAGCAGGAATAGCTCCAGGTGTTGTATATGTAGTCTTTTACCTTATTTCTGAGGGTACTGAAGGATATTATTTGTTTTATTGCTAAAGGGAGGGAGTATCAATTCTTGGGAGGAAAATTGGGAGTCCCGCAAATAAATGTAAGACTTTTTTTTACATCAAAACATTTTGTGGCTGTAGGGAGGACAGTACCACTGAAGTAAAGAAATGAGAGGGCTATTTTTCAAGGGATTGTAGTATATTATGGGCACATTTTATCTGCAAGAAAGTAAGATTGTTTGGGAATTCAAGCCACTTTAATTTTTTGAGTGCTAAGCAGTGGTGGATGAAAATGGGAATTTTGGTTAACATTGTTCTAATTTTCTTATTAGAGTTGTATGGCTATTTGCAAGAAAAGGTCAGAAATCAGAGTATAGACTAGGTAGGTTGTAACTATATTTGTGAGATAGTGTACAATAAGAAAGTTAGAGACTCTGTACAGAAGGCATAATTTTTGATAACTTTGTTGTTATATTTTGAAAGAGTATAAAGTTTTAGTTGATCATCTATGGTAATGCCCAGCACTTTGCTTTGGGAGACAACTTCCAGTTGAATGTCTTGGTTCATAGCAAATTTGAAGTAAGGGTTTCTCTCTGAATGGACTTATGGGGTAAAAGGCTTAAATATGATTTTATTAGAATCCTTGCAAATTTTGTTATATCATTGTTCTAATATCCTTATTTCTGTCAATGAGGATATTATTGATATTATTGTAATTAGGAGCTGCTAAGAGTGAGATAGCCTAGTCTCAATGGAGTTGAAATATTCTTCAGTAATTTTTTGTTGGGAGTGTATGTAAATAACAAAGCAGATTAGAGCAGCAGAATCTGCATATCAGATAAGAGTTGCATGAGAGTAAGTGGTAGGATCATGTATGAAGAGTTTAAATAGTAGGGGCCCAAGAATAGAACATTGTGAGGCACTAGTTGCTACAGTCAGGCAGGTAGGAGGACATGGAAGAATTCTATTTTTCTGCCTGGGTACATTTGACAAGGTAGCTAGAAAACCAGTTCTGCACTGAAAGGGTAAAGTTGAAGAAGAAAGTGTGTGAAGTAGTTTTGGATGGGATACTTCTTCAAATGCTTTAGAGGATCTAGGAAATGGAAGAAAAGTTTGTTTTCATTTTTCTTCTTGGTAGATTGTCTATTAGAAGGACAATTGGGCAATCATTGTACTATAGTAAGGATAAAATGTACATTGAGTGGGTCAGACAATATTGTTAGTTAAACTGAATTGAAGAACTAAAACGCTAAGCACTTTCATCTATCAGACTTTGAATAAACTGGACAACATAAAGTTCAAAGAAGCACTGTTTCATGCTTTTATTACTTGATGTGGATAATGTGTTCATTCTACCCTTGTTAGATGTCTGCCTGCAAGATACCTACAAGAAGAGAACAGTGGAGTACTTTGAACAAAAAGGCTGTTCCTTTTCTTTTTTCTTCACTAATTGGGGAAAGGGTATTAAGAATGCTAAGAATGACAGAGGTGAACATGTCAACAGCTTGGTTGAGTGGAAGATATTTGAGAATAGTCTGTTTAATTTAAGTTAATGAAAAAAATGAATGCACTGTGGTCAAAGTTCTTGACAGTTCTAATGTAGGTAAAGTGGGGTGACTTGATTATTGGTTTATTTCTGAATGGCTTAAGTGGGGTGATAATCATTTAAAGTGTCTGGGAGGGTACCTGAGTCTTTTATTGTGTCTGGGGTGCTGGTTAGGATAAAGGTAATTAATTTATTTATGGATTTGGTAAATCTGGCATGAGAGTTGATTAACTCAGTGAAGCCAAATAGAATGAGAATAAAGAGGAGCTATGAATGACCGTATTCCAATCATTGTTGAAATCATCAAGGATGATGGTTTATTGGTTGATATTCTATGCCATCTGCAAGATATTGGGATCAGCCCTGATGCCACTATATGATTCAAAGACTTTCTATTCAAGTGTTAAATCCTAGTAAAGCTAGGACCCTAATCTTTACAACAGTTCCCTCGTTTACTCTGGAGTCCTATGGGGCTCTATTCTAGAACCTCTTCTGTTTTCAATCTTCATCAGCAGCCTTTCACTACTTGCCCCATTTAAAACGACTACTTTATTCAGATGGCATGGTCATCCATTTCTCTAATTCCTCATATCATACAGTTGAAACTTGACTTCAGTAGGTCATTCTTCAACTACAGTACTGGGCTGGCTAGACTTCAAGAAACTACAGTTCAGTGCCCCAAAACAGAGGCCATGTTATTCAGCACCCATAAAAGATAACTGCAATCCCCAAGCTATTCATATCCTTGACTGTGATAAAAATCCCATCTAAACCACCACCTCCTTTAGATGTTTGGAGATCTGGCTAGTTTAAGTTTTGCCTAAAAGTTAAACTACAGGCTAATACACTCAAGTGTACTAGCTTTTAATAGCATTTAGTCGAAAATCATAGCATTTATTGTGTTTTCTGCTTTTCTGTAAAAAAACTTGAAAAAAAACAAAAAAAAATATCCTTGTTTTTCATACTTTCCTAACTAGTGTTCCAGAGACCAGATTTTGCTGATCCCTGGGCTTTGTCTTGGTTCCTGTGTTTCTCCATTTTCCTTGTTTGGTCAGGGGAAGTTTCTTTACTCACCAGTGAGAGTGGGGAGTACTGAGCTGCCTGTTTGTCCTTAGAGGAGTGGTTTAAGGCAGTAACTTGTAGTCTATTGGCCATTTTGGGTCATTTCCTGTCTTTTCCAGCCCTCTGCTATAAAGCGCATTTTAGCTTTAGCGGAGTTGCCACTGTTGCACACTAGGGCAGCGCCGGTTAAGCAGGTTTAAACTATTCGGCTACCTAAAGTCCACTCTTCAAATTTTCCTTAAAACTACCTTCCTCGAACTATACTACTGATCTAATCAGCGTATCCTATAACTAAAAAGATTATCTCTACTTGACTCCAAGTAGACTATTCTCTATCTGTTAAACCTAGCACTTGCTCCTACAGTACTTATTACCTTGATACGGCACTCTTGTCATAGATAGTACCCCAAAAAGGCAAACCCCCATTTCTCGGTCACCCAAGTCCCCCGGAATCTCTTTTAAAGTTTTTTTGTCTATTCCTTCTAGCATGTCGAGGAATCAGTTGCTAGTGTCCTCTCCTGCTCAGCTGGTGAACCTGGGAATATTGAGGCAATGTTACAATTGCCTCATGTACACAGACAACCCTCTCCTCCTCCCACAAAACACAAATACATGCGAGAGATGCAACTATACGGCCAAACTGGAGGCTGAGCTCTCTCAACACAGGACTGGCAAGACCAGTCAGGAGGAGAAGGTTATCACACACACTATAGACCCAGTCTCACATAGTACCATCAAAACCGCAAATCATACACATAAACACACAAAGACATACTCGGAGGCTCTGATCAAAAATCTACCAAAACAGCAGAGGCCACCAAAGCAGACACCCAAACAACCACCACCTCAGAACACAACACCTGCAACACATAGACCTCACAGTCAGAGTGTCAAACAGTCACAGCCCTTAAGGCCAAACACAATGCCAGACACACTAGTCATTGGTGACTCCATAGTCAGACACACTGACGTCCCGCTCACCAGACTGAGTAAGGAAAAGGTCACAGTAAGCTGCCTGTCAGGCGCTAGAATCCGCCACATAATGCAAGCACTCAGGTCTCTCAACAGCAGGTACAAATACGACTCAGTCATTGTCCACGCTGGTGTAAACGACCTGAGACGTACCTCCTTGGACTACATGAAAAGAGACATTGAGGAGCTCTCTGATTATGTAGCCCAGGCAGGTATGACCCTGACCTTGAGCAGTATCCTACCTTCACCAAGAATGATGCCACAATACAGAGATAAGATGATCAGCTTTAACAATTGGCTTAAACTCTGGTGTCATTCAAAGGGGATCCAATGTCTGTCTGCCTGGGATGACATGCTGGACAAGCCACGCTGCTTCGCAAGGGACGGCTTGCACCTGTCACCCCTGGGATTCGGATATTGGCAAAGGCTCTTGCCACCCCATAGTGCCTTTTTAGGCAAGGCTCAAATTCTAAACCTACCACCCTAGAACACAAAAAAGGAAAAAAACTAAGGGTAATGCTGCTCAATGCCAGAAGTCTAAATCTCAAAATGCACGCACTAGAGGCCCTTCTCAGTATGGAGAACATCGATGTCTGTGCTGTGACAGAAACCTGGTTCAAGGCTCCTGAGAGCACCCCAGCACTATCAGGTTTTACCTCATATCATGCATTCCGGCCCCAAAATCCGGACAATACCAAGAAAGGAGGAGGGGTATCCATATTCATCAAGGACACCCACACCTCAAGACTGGTGGCAATGCACGATGCATCGGAGACCATCCAGGTGCAATTAACCATAGGCAAGACCGCGCTGCAAATTGTAGCATGTTACAGGCCACCCTCACAAACTCAGGAACCTCACATGGCCTTCCTGAAAACACTAGAGGGGATAAATGTATCACCAAACACCATCATACTAGGTGACTTCAATTACCCTAATATAGACTGGGAACACTACTCAAGCCCAAACACCCTAGCCCAAAAGTTCCTGGAATTCATAAACTCAAATGCCATGGAACAACTAGTCACCATCCCCACAAGAGGAGAAAACATACTTGATCTCATCATCACGAACATGGGAGCACAATGTTCAACACCGGAAGTATACCCCTCACTGGTGAGATCAGATCACAAACTAATCTTGCTAGAGGTACTCATCCCACCCCCACCTGAAATAAAAAAGACCACAGTAAAGAACTTCTCAAAAGCCGACTTCACACTTCTAAAGACTAGTGTGGTCTCCTTTAAGGCCCCCGAGCCGGCGGAAAACAGTACTCAAGCCGCTGAATCACTTACAAATGCCTTCTACCAGCACCTGCAGGACTGCATGGACAAGGCAATCCCAAGCAAAACAAAGACTCTTTGTACCAAAGGCAAGCGTCCAGTCTGGTTGACCCCAGCCATAAACAAACTCTACAACAAAAGGAGGAAGCTACTACAAGATAGAGCAAAATCCTTAAAAGGTAAGACACCCTTGATCACTATAAGTAAAAAACTAAGAGCTCTCATAAAATCATCCAAAGCAAATTTTGAGAGAAAAATAGCTAAAGACTCAAAAGACAATCATAAGGCCTCCTTTAGCTATGTTAGAAACC
Organism: Protopterus annectens; assembly: GCF_019279795.1. Lineage (NCBI taxonomy): Eukaryota > Metazoa > Chordata > Ceratodontiformes > Protopteridae > Protopterus > Protopterus annectens. Next base: position 1,957,300,982 of record NC_056741.1, on the reverse strand, counting down.
TGGGAGGAAACTCCCAGATATGCTCAGAACTAGTTCAAAATGATGTGAAGATTACTGATCCTACAGACATTGCCAACATACTGGCTGACAGGTTCAGTGCAAACTTCTCCCCCCCTCCCCCCCAAAAGGAGAGATAGCCATACCAAACGATTGCAGCCCCCCAAACATCTCTAACGCCCAAGTGAGAACTGCTCTCTCCAAAGCAAAAAACACAGCATCCATGGGACCTGATGGTGTCCCCGGCTGTGTGCTCCACGAACTCAATGAGGAATTAAACCCACAGCTAGGACAGCTGTTTAATCATAGTCTTACCTCTGGATACGTACCCAGGGAGTGGCGCACTGCAACTGTGGTCCCACTTCACAAAGGCGGTGCCTCCACCGACCCTGGAAATTACCGGCCCATTAGCTTGACAAGCCTTATCTGCAAAGCCATGGAGAGGATCATAATGGACCTCATAAACAAAGACATAGGGAATTTGCAGACTTTGGATCCAACCCAGTTTGGCTTTGTCAAAGGCAGATCATGCCTTTTAAACTTGGTTGACTTTTTCGAAACAGTCACCAAAGCCATTGATGAGGGAAAGGCAGTCCATACAGCCTACCTCGATCTGGCGAAGGCCTTCGATACAATACCCCACTCGGGTATCATTGAAAAACTCATCAGCTTAAATGTATGGGTTGCAAACTGGCTGAGTGACAGAACCCACAGGGTCAGAGTTGCTGGCGCCATGTCAGACTCAAAGCCTGTCACAAGTGGTGTCCCACAGGGCTCAGTCCTGGGCCCACTCTTGTTTGGCATCTACTTTTCCGAAGTACAAGCAAACACAGGAGGGTTATGGCTGACAAAGTTTGCAGATGACTGCAAACTGGGCGCCATAGTAGAAAACACATCTGACACAGATATCCTTCAGAAGGGTCTCACAGAAACGGATAACTGGTGCCAGAGCCATGGCCTAAAGTTAAATGCCAAAAAATGCATAGTCATACCCTTCGGGAAAAACAAGGTTACCCCTAGCTACCAAATAGTTGGCAATCCACTGAGCACAGAAGAAGTTATCAGGGACCTGGGGACCCAGGTTGATAGTAGTCTGTCATTCGACACCCATGTAGCTAAAGTAGTTAGGAAGACCTTCTACATTGCCCACCTTATCATGAAGGGATTCTCATCTAGATCAAGGGAGGTCATAGTCTCCCTATACTCATCACTCATCAGACCAATGATTGAGTACAATGCCCCATTCGGAATGTATCTGACCCGGCACTTGCAGCAGCTGGAGAGGCCACAAAAGTTCCTCACCAAAAGGATAAAGGGTCTCAAAAATCTGTCCTATGCTGCCCGACTGAAAGAACTCCAGCTCTATTCAGTCGCTTACCGCTTGCTCAGAGGTGACCTTTGCCTAACATACAAGGCCATGTCAAACCCAGATTTGATGAATATGCTTCACCTCAAAAAATCTAGATCCGTCAGGACCACAAGGGCAGGAGACTTAAACCTCGACACGGCTAATAATAGGACGTGCTGGAGGGATAGATTCATCACCCAAAGACTCCCTATGCTGTGGAACAAAATCCCGGTATATGTGAGGCAGAGCACCTCGCTGGCCTTGTTCAAGAGAAATCTTGACCAATGGATGGGAGATCGCAGATATACCCCAGGGATTACCTCAGTGTCACTGCTCGACAGAGGCACAGCAAAATAATGGGTATAGTTCCCCATACTAAAGGGGTGGCGTAAGCCATAAAACGATGGGCTAGGCTTGTAAATGCCCTCGGGCAGATAGCCTAGTATGACCCTATGAACCTATGAACCTATGACCAATCACTAAACATCCAAAAGAACATAGAAACATTGAGAGCCAAGATCAAAAGTCTACTTTTCTGGGCAAAGAAATATCTCAGTTCCTGTCACATCCAGCAAGGGTGATATAGGAAAAGCCATCCTCCTCGCTTAATTTGAGTATGATGTTCTCTTGTTTGTTCCTGCCTGTGTCAAAAACATTGCCATCCTTCAGACCCTCTCCTATAAAATATGTTGATTCGTCTCTAACTCCAAATGAAATAAACCCCATTACCTTACTCCATCAAAGAGCAAGGTGCTCCCGGTACTGGGCAGGTAAAATCTACTTCTTGTTCCCTTACTCTCCAAAATACTCAAACTTGACACATCCTGTCCTCTCTCTTTTCCAAACGTTTTATTTACTGCCTGACAAACTTAAAGCCAAGCCAGAGCTTGTTCTTCCTTACAAACCTCCTCCTTTCAGACTGTACTCTATTAAGAGATTATTAGAGACATTAGAAATTGTAAGAAAGATAGCCCAGTTGCAGTGCACTTTTTAGAAGCCCATAATAATTGTAGTGATGGCTTGAAAGCAACTATATTGGAACAAGTTGGTGTATCTATGTTTAATAATATAAGTATCAAAACTGTTTTAGTGCAGAAAGAAGCTGTGTATATTTTAAAATTTAAAACTATGTTTCCTTTTGGGCTAAATGAAGAGCTCAATTGGAAAGTATTATCTTGCCAATATGCTGTTTAAATTGATTAATTGTTTAATCACTTTGTAATGGGTGTGTATATATACTGCTTTTTTATGTAAGTATTTTATTCTCCTTGAAGGCTTTGGCCGAGACGTCAGAGAGAGACTTTTCTAGTGTATAATAAATCCTTGGTGGAATTTGCTCCTGTTGTTTTTTTCCTGTTTGGTTCCTGTTGTTCCAGTTTGATGCCTACTGATCCACAGTTCCATCTGCCTCGGATTTTTAGAGAAAATATGGAGGGGAGTCAAATGTCCCTGGACAATTTTCTGGTTAATTCTACTACTACTTCGAATCAATCGGATAGAGGTGAGAGACAAGCTCCACAAAGAGTTTCAAATGAAGCTAACAGTATTTGGGAAAAATGGGATGAAGACAGACGTTCTAGGCCCACCAATCCTTTTTCTGGTGTGGGTAGAAAAATTTCATTAGCATTGAATACAGAACATAAATCATTGTTTGATGAACTGGAGAAATTAATGTGGAAGGAAACCTCAGTACATTATAACATCTGTGGGTTACAAAAATATGTGGAGACTGACACCACTCCCAGGGGACTGAGAGTGTTTAAGGATCCTTCCAGTCCATTTGACTTAAGTGTGGAAACGGACATTTCTTTTCACAAAAGGTGGGTAAATGCTGCCCACCAATGTGTGAGTGAATGGCTTCACATACTCATAGAACGTGACCAGTTGAAGCATAAGGAACTGTGTGCTAGTATTAAAAGACTTTGCTCTGATTTAACTAATGCTGTCCCGTTGCCCGTATTTGATGACTTTCTCAAACAAACCAACTTAAAACTGAAAGAGTATGAAGTTACTTTGGTTAATAGGAAGAAGGGGAAACTGTTACGGGACATATGTGATTATGAGTCCAGCAAGGCTTTTTTGTCTAGGACGGAACGTTCCAAACGTCGCAAACAAGTTAGGTTTCATCCAGATGACGCTGTGAATCCACCGTTTAATTCCTCGGCCTCAGAAGGAGGCTACACCTCGCATGAAGACGAATGGAATGATGGCGACTTTCCAGGTCTCCCAGCAGCTGAACAGAGGGACAGATTTCGTCAAACTTTTCGGGGGAATTCCTCCTCTTCCTCGATTCCTCCAGCACAGGGACAAAAACGGACTTGGGAACAGTCTGCTAACCCAGGTGGGCAGCGTTTTGGACAAGGGGGGTTTAAACGGGGAAGGCGTTAAAAATTGTTCTGTGTTTAATACTAAAGGTGTGTTGAATGCAACTGAATATGTAGTCAATCTCTCTAGTCACATATTTAATGATTTTGAAATGTGTGTTTTAAATAAGGGGCTTAAATTTGTCCTTACTGTGGTTACTCGTTTGTATGATATACAAGGTGATGTGTTTGCTTTTGCTAGAAAGCTGCATTTGAAACATTTTTTTAGTAAAAATAGTTTTTCTGCTTTGGAAATGGATGAAGAAAGTTCGGATAGTTCTATAGATAGTTTTTATTCATGTATTTCTGAAACCGAAAATAATGCATATTACAGTTTCGATACGTCGAAGGTTCCTTCTCATAGTACATTCATGCCTGATGTTCTTAATGGGGAGGTGTGTCAATTTGTTAGCCTGGTGAATTATTTTGCTGAGTCAGCTCATAAAGATTTTATGAGCAATAAGTCCAATATAGTTTATAATATGTCTATTCAGGAATGGAAAGCCTTATTAAATTTAAGTAAGATGGATGATATTGTTTTCAAACCATCGGATAAGGGCAACAAACTTGTTGTTATGGGTTTTTCTGATTATTTGAATATGTGTATGAAACATCTTTGTGATATTAACACATATAAGGTTGTTGAGCCTGAAGTTTTCTTTACAGCTATTGATGAATATAAGGAGCTGGTTAATAAGGGATTAAGATTGGGCTATTTTTGCCAGTCAGATGTTAAAAAAAAAGTTTCAGGTGGAGGGTTGCAAAATGGCCCTGTTTTACTGTCTTCCTAAAATTCATAAGAATTTGCAAAAGCCCCCTGGTAGGCCGATAGTATCTGGGTCTGAGTATTTCCTTCATAACCTAGGTGTTTTTTTACATCATTTTTTGTCTCCTTATGTTATGAAATTACCTTCATATATAAGTGATGTGTTTGACTTTTTGAATAAGGTAAAAAGCATTAAAATAAATCGCAATATGATATGGGTTAGTATTGACGTAAAAAGCTTATATACAAGCATTAGACATCAATTTGGTTTGGAAGCTTTAAGATTTTTCTTAGGAAATTCACCGGCTACAGAATATGTGATGGAAATGGTATTTTTTTGTTTAACTCACAATTTTTTTGAATTTAACAATGTTTTATACCATCAGTTGCAAGGTACAGCCATGGGGGCTTCATTTGCCCCCATGTATGCCAACCTTTTTATGGGTTTTTTTGAATTGGAAGTGATTTATAAACAACATTTTTTTCAAGAACACGTTATCCAGTATTTTAGGTACGTTGATGATTTAATATTCTTGGTTGATAGTAATAGGGATGAAATCATTGAATTTTTTAATGAAATCAATGTTAATAAATACCATATCAAATTTGATGGATTAAATATTGGACATATTATTCCCTTTTTGGATGTAGTGTTAGATATTTCAGATGGGGAGAATATTGTAACATCGCCCAATAAGAAATTTGAAGGGGCATGCCAGTATTTACACGGTATGCAGTGGGCACCCTTCTCATGTAATTGAGGCTTTACCCTATGGTGAAATGTTACGTATTTTCAGACTTTGTAATAGATCTGATATTTTCCATAAAGAAATGAGTCTCTTGGTTGAGTCTTTTTCTACCCGAGGTTACAGTAAGAATGTTTTGGAGAAAAGTTTTACAAGGTTAGTGACAGGGGTTAAACCTAGGCATGAAAGATCTATGCATCATAGGACTTGCAATATTATGAGAGTTAATAGGACACAACACAATAATGAAAGTATAACTAAGGAAAATATTTATTTTGTAACTACTTTTGGATGCTTTACTAAACAGTTTCTTGACATTGTTAGCCAATTTTGGCTTTATCTATGCTCTCTTAGAAATGTACAACAATGGCTTAATGTGAATATTAAGTTTTCTTACCGTAAGGATAAGAGTATAAAAAAATTTTCTGGTGAAGTCTAAGATTGTTCTACCCTCCCCAAGAATGTATATGGAACCTGTTAGAGTTGGGACCTTCCCTTGTGGGAAATGCAAGGCTTGTAAACATATTGTATCCAATTTTGAATTTATTAATAATGTTAAGTTTGATAGTCATGGTTTATTTAGTTGTAACTCTGTGGGTGTTATCTATGCTTTACAATGTCCTTGCAACAAGTTTTACATTGGGGAAACAAAGAGGGCATTTAAAATAAGATTTTTAGAACATTTAAGAGACATTAGAAATTGTAAGAAAGATAGCCCAGTTGCAGTGCACTTTTTAGAAGCCCATAATAATTGTAGTGATGGCTTGAAAGCAACTATATTGGAACAAGTTGGTGTATCTATGTTTAATAATATAAGTATCAAAACTGTTTTAGTGCAGAAAGAAGCTGTGTATATTTTAAAATTTAAAACTATGTTTCCTTTTGGGCTAAATGAAGAGCTCAATTGGAAAGTATTATCTTGCCAATATGCTGTTTAAATTGATTAATTGTTTAGTCACTTTGTAATGGGTGTGTATATATACTGCTTTTTTATGTAAGTATTTTATTCTCCTTGAAGGCTTTGGCCGAGACGTCAGAGAGAGACTTTTCTAGTGTATAATAAATCCTTGGTGGAATTTGCTCCTGTTGTTTTTTTCCTGTTTGGTTCCTGTTGTTCCAGTTTGTACTCTATTAACAATTGCTTCTCTTTACTGGCCCCAAAACTGTGATGATGCCAGTTTCCAAATGTTGTTCTGCTCTTTATAAGTAGTTTGCTAAAAGGCAAAATTGATTGTTCTTCACTTTACCTAATATATAAAGCTGCACTGATATGCAAACCTTTAACCACAAACAAGTTATACACATGATCCATAATATCTGTTAAGATTCTCTTTATTAATTAGCATATTCACCAAATTAACATTGTTTAGATACTCATTTTCTAACATCAGTATACAAGATATTCATTCTGTTTCCATTCCTGACTGAGATTTCTTCTGTGTGAAACCTTAGTGTCCAACCTAGGATTACAGGGGTTTTCAATTGCCTTTCAGGCTCCTCCAAATTTCTTGTATCCAGAAAAAAATAATTGTACAGCTTCTTGTGTGAGTGTGTGTGTGTGTGTGTGTGTGTGTGTGTGTGTGTGTGTGTGTGTGTGTGTGTGTGTGAGACTGCCTTCCCATCAAGGACTAGGTCTCCACCTTACTCTCACTATTTGTTGGGATAGGCTCCAGTTCTACTGTCATATCAAGAAGGATAAAGCTGGTAATGGAGAAACTGAATGAATAAATGTAAGCAAAAACAGAGGTATGATCAGAGCTCAATAAATATACCTTTCTACATGTAAAATGTTAAATCCATATGCACTAGGATGCATTTTATCACTAAATTAATATTAATAATAATACCCATTTGTTAATCAGGTAGGCCCACTGGACACACAGATCCTTTTTCAGGAGTGACCTAGGAAATAGATATGGTTAAGTGACTTGCTGAAGGTCACACAGTTGACAAAAAAGTGTAAGAATTGGTTTACTATCAAAATGTGGAAAATCAAACCATTTTTAAACAAAATGATCGACTTCTTTATCCAAATTTGGTAATATCAAATTACCAAAATTTCAGAAATGGTAACCACAGAATCCAATTTTGAACACTGGAAGTTCCAATGTCAAAACTCTGTGCTACCAGTAACATTTTTGCAGGGTGGCAAGCCCCCCTGCACCCTCCATGGGGGGGGCTATGCCTCCCACACCTCCTGCATATTATATATACTAACTCTGAGATCACACTACGGTCAGGATTAGGGAACATTTCCTGATGTACACTGTACCGCGATCTCAATTTAACACATTGACTGCATATTAGTGAATGTGTACTCACTTCCGCTAATATGCAGTCATATATTTTCAGTTTGACATTGCAGGCATTGGTAGAACACAAGTTCGACCAACTCGTTTTCATCGAACTACATTTCCACATTTTGATGGTAAAATATAGGAATCAAACCCTGTACCACAGGAGCTACAACACACAGCCTTAACCCTCCGGATCAACTGCCAGACAAAAAGACACTATTCAGTTGTTAAGACTCATTGCCTAGACTACGTAAATATTATAATTTTGCCATCCAGTCAGTGTGGCAATTACAGCATAAATGCATTTGTGGTTACTCAGTTAATCACTTCCTCATATTATCTGAAGTTTTGTGAACAATGACTAGTAAACAAGAGTTTCTCTTGTCCTAAGTTACCAGTTTTGTGTATCCATATGTGTAGACTCTGACTTCAAACCATTTAGTATCTTGAGAACATTTTCAGCATCTTCTAGAGACAATATAGGTTTATCAGCGATACCCATTTATTCAGCATTCCTGTACAATATCTTTTTTGCTGATCTAAGGGCATTTTTATATTTAAAGAAACTTTTTCTTTTATCATTAATGCTATCTGCTAGGGTATGGCCCCATTTAGGCCTTTTTCACTTTGTTGCCAAGTTACACTTGCACTTAGAACTATTCCTCTTAACACTTCATAAAATGTGTGACTGAGGTACTATAACTCACAGGATTATACTTCCTCCCTTCATTCCTTGTTTGTCTAAATATTTTATGCAATTTTTTAATACTGTTCACATTTATTAGATTCAAACCTATTTGCCATGCACTATCTCTTATCAAATTATAGATTTTTCCTAAGTGTGTTATCTGTAATATCACTCATCTTGGTAAATCACAAGTTGTAGGGCCCTTAACACTATTGCTTCATATATATCCTTTCTCCTTCAGTTTTCCAACCTGAGTCAACATGCTCAGCACTTAGCTCTCTGTGCGTAACTCAGTCACCATAACATAATTATTTCATTTTACTTATTCTTTGTGCAGCGTAACCAACACACACTAAACCCAGCTTCCTCCCTGTATAACTAAGCTAGCAAACTCCATGTTTACTTCAAATTTTGCTTTTGCTGTCTTGCATAGATACTGATTTTCTGGTCTCTGGTCTCTCACTGCCCTGTCCATTTTAATGGTGCACCACAGTAATACCCATTAAAGGATAATTCTGTTTATGCAGTCTTCACTATTTAAGTCTGTAATAGTTTTCTAGGAAGGAGAAAAAAATCTATTTTTTATACATTTAATCCATTTACAGCAAACAACCTGTTTCACCCTGAAACTTTGTTTTACTCCCTAAGCATTTAGGAACAAAACTTAAATTGAACTGATACATTTATCTAAAGATACATAGCCATAAGCACATTCTTTGCTCTTGTATATGGTATAACCTTTGAACTATCTCTGAATGATCAGAAACTGTACACTGCATTGCCATAAGGCATTTCCTAGTTTTATGTTCTGTGCTGTTTCATTATCTGATCGAAATGCTATCTTACTGTTTTTGAATTGCTCGCCTTTAAGATCTAATATTAACACTATAAGAAAAAATCTCAGCAGTGTGAGTTTTTTCAAATTGCTGTTATTTCCAGTCATCCACAACCATTTATCAGTGAAGCACTTCTCTGCACAATATTCCTGAAACCATTCTATCCACTGCATTTGTATATATTTGTCACTCTTGCACTCTGGCACCCTATTGTAGTCCTTCAAACATATCACTTCAAATCCTGAAATACTCCCTTCTCTCTCTGGTTTCCCAAATCCTATGATGTTTTTGGCTGCATTCTCTCCCTTTTACAGCCAGTCTCTTCATATGCTATACAATGCATTACTTTACAAAATTCAGAAGACTATACATCTTCTAAATTAGTTCAGAGTGATTTTCTACACCTCAGGTACTGCCTTTGGTTCTGCTAATTTCTTCACTTCACTGCTGGGTAAACCTATTTTCTTGTAACAATATGCTTAAAAATAAGATATATGCTAATAAGCCTTCCATCTTGCTGTGTACTAGGGGAAATGTCAGTCCTCTCACAGCTTACTGATATCACACAGATACAGCCTGCGTTTGACAGACCTTTTCCTGGCTGAAATGATGAAATAACGCAGGCAATGCTTGATACTGTTGGTCCAGTGCAGGAATGTACTGAACGTTTTAAAGTATTGACCACTGCAAAACTATAGCCATGCATTTTCCATATAATACTGCCCTTCAGATTTCACACAACAATCCTTCAGCTTGGTTGCAATCTAGCAGAGAAGCAAAATGTTTTCATTTTCATTATTTATTCTGGCATGTTTTAGTTACACTTTTGTTGTGCATGTTCTCTTCATGCATCCTGTTTCTCAGATCTGCATGCTGATGTAATGAGCCATTTGCAATGTAGCCCTAATTATATGTGTATACCCCAAATAGCCCACAGTATGTAGTACCTACACAGGAAGACTTGGGCCACTAGTGTCAGTTCCTGTAAGCCTGGTGAGGCCTAGAGAAATGTTTCTTTGTCCTACTGGCAGCATTAGTGTGGTTAATGCAAATATTGTACAAAGGCAGAAATAAGGTCTTTCACTAACACCTTTCCTTCCTCTTTGTTTTGTATATATAAAGGGATGAACCCTAAACTACAGTCCAGATGACCCAAGTTTGACTACTTGACTTGGTGCTGGAACAGCCATTCAGAGAAGGGTGGGAGTAAGTACCTCATGCCAGCTTGTCTGTTTTGGTGGGGGAGAAATGGGCTCCTGACCAGCCAAATTGCTTCCTTGAAGTCAAAGACTTGCATAACAATGGCCACAGGAACAGGACATCTTGGCTTGAGAGAGAGAGAGAGAGAGAGAGAGAGAGAGAGAGAGAGAGAGAGCAGGTATACATGCACGTGCATGCGCGTACACACACACACACACACACACACACACACACACACACACACACACACACACAAATGTGGGAAGAGCACCAAATGACCCTGCAGTAATATGAATGCAAACAACTGTAAACAGGAGGCTATTTTAGGGACCGAACCACATCTCCCCTTATAGATGCTTATATGACAGCTCTGAAGGGGTTGATTTTCAGCATGCAACATTGGGGATTCATTATATAAAATGAATAAATAAGTAAAACCATTAAAATACAATATTTCAACAACAAATACAAGCAATGTTAAATGAAAATACAATTAATGACATAAAGAAACAATTTATCATATACTGAACTAACAGAGCCTCATCTATGTGGGTGCTCTGCTTCTGAGTTTATCATCCATTGGATGAGATGTTAAACTGAGGCACATCTGCCTGAGTTGGTGGTAGCTCATCTCCACGTAAAAGATCCTACAGCACCTATCAAAAAGAATATGGATTGTTTATTTATAGAAATATTTACATATTTACAAATAGGGATTTTTATCGATATATACATTACATATTATTTTGTATCCACCAGTACTTGACATTTTATTAATTTATTCACTATTACATTAATAACTAATGAGAAAATTACACTACTGGCTGGGCAGCCCTGCTTTATTCCACATTCTATTTTTAGTTCTTCCCCAATCCAACCATTTATATTTAGTTTCACAAGCAGATTTTATTACTTGCAATATTTTTGAGCTTTACTTATATCCCCTATCATAACATTCACGTCTTCATTTTTATTTATTATATCATCAGTTATTTCTCTTGTTATCCATAATAATTCTTGACTTCCTTTTCCTTTTCTTCCAAATACATTTTGGTCATATATTCTATTCATTTTTTTTCTGTAACCTTTTTGTTATTATTCTCATAAACAATTTATAATCAGTATTATTCAATGTTATAGGTCTCCATTTTTTATCTCCACTTTATTTCCTTTTTTAAATATAAATTTTATAACTCCTGTACATATCTCTTTCTCTTTAATTCCAGTTTCTAACCATTCAGTCATAACTTCTATAAAAAATATTTTTGCCACTCTTTCATTTCTTTATACATACCATATTCAATTCTATCCAGTCCTGTTACAGAATTCATGTTAATATCTTTTAGAATTTCATTGAATTCTTTCAGGGTTAATTTTTGTTCTAAATACTCATTATCTTTCTTATTTAATTTTTCACCTTTATAAATTTGTTCTATGTTTTCTTTTCGCTTAACAAACAATTCTACAACATATTCTTTAATTATTTTGTATATTCCTTCTTGCTGTCTTATTTGCTTACCTTCCTTATTTTTTAATTATCTTATTATTTTTCCTTCTTTTATTTTACTCAGATATGGTGCTACCTCTTCTTTCTTTGCTTGTATTTTTGTGTATATAACAAGTTGTTAATTTTAATTTGACCCATTTTATATATTTCTCTTTCATTTTCACAAAAATGATTTTTTCTTCTCTAATAAGTCAATAAATGTTTCTTGACTTAATAGCTTATATATCTCTTTTTATTTTCTTCTTTTCTTCCTTATACATTCTAAAAATGCTTTTTACATTTTTCTTTAAAATGAAGCCACCAAACAATCCAATTCTCATAAAATTCCCACATAGCTGTATGATTTTTCCATAATTCTACAAGTTCTTTTTTCCTCTTTTAAATCTAATTAATTTTCATTAATTCTCTTTATTCCTTTTCCTATTCTTATATATTCTTCATTTTCCTGTACTTTAACCCATATTGCCACATGATCTGAAAATCCCAGCATACTTAATTCCTTTTTTATAACTTTTAAACTATCAGATATTAAAAAAATAATCAATTTCTGTCCTAATTTCATTCCTTTTATAGGTCCAGTGGTTATTCTCCCATACACATAACTTTCCACTTCTCATAATATTTTTAGCCATACATCACAATTGCTCTTATTTTTCAATGTCTAATATCTATATTTACACAAACATATTCAGGAATATTTTTAAACATTATTTCTCCCTCTTTTTGTTACATATGCATATAAAGCTATAATTCTATGCACATATTTTTTTTCATCTCACATCTATTATCGTAGTTCGGCCTAGTTTTACTATGGTTACATCTAACATTTTATTGCTTTCGTGACATAATATACATATGCCCAAGCATGTTTCTTTCCCCATGTTCCAAACTACCACACCATTCCAAAGTTTTTCAATTTGTGTTCTTTCTTCCTCTGTTAATAATCTGATATCTTATAAAACAATAATATGTGCATCTGCGGCAGCAAACCATTGTAATATATCTATTCTCCTTCTAAGATTTTTTTCGTACTGTCCACATTTAAAGCTAATATTTTCAGATTTTAAGAAAAGTTTGTATAATAAAATGCTTACACCTTTCCTTTCTTATTTTCTCAAAGCATCATATTTTTGAATTTTCTTTCCCTTTCTTTAACTTTTTTCCCTATTGAATTCTTATTTCTTACTGTGCACCAATCCACTTCTTTCTCACTTGTCTCCTCTGCTTCTTTTTCCTTATTTTCTTTAACTGCATGTATGACCTCTTTATCAGTTACATCATTTTGTACATTTTCTTGTATATCACCTTCTACTATCTCTTTATCCTGTATAACTTCATTTTCATTTTCTTGCACATTCATTTCACATTCTAGTCATGAATGACCAGCATTGCCACATTTTTGCACTTTAAATCACACGTTTGCATTATGCCCTGTTTTACTACATCAATAGCATCTTTTTTTCACATTCATTGATTAAATGATCATTTTTTTCCACAGTTTTTGTTGACCCCTGTAGTTCACAAAACTTCAATTACCATGAACATTAATAATATTAGGTATATGCATAACATTATCATTTTCCATTTTCAGTATCAATCCACACTCCCATCCCCCAGTTCATAGTCCTCTTTCATAATATACTTTTGCAGTGTTCATTACTTCTTTGCATATAGTTAACAAATGTTCCTTCAGTTCTTTTGCTTCAAATTCAGTTCTAAACTGGATCATTATTCTTTTTTGTTTGTCTGTAAAAAGCTTGCATGACATATTCTGACCACAGATAAATATTTTTCTTTTGTTCATATGCACCCAAAAAAATTTCCATGGCCTGCCCAGTCTCAAATATCAAGTCACAAAAAGTCTCTCTAATAATTAAAATGAATGCTCTTACCTCTTTTGCTTTGACACCTAGAGGTGCTATGGCAAAGTCCCAAACCTTATAACTGTCCAAACTTTCTTCCTTTTTACAGCTCACATGTACTGTATACTTCTTTTTTGTTTATTTTATTTATTTCTTCTTTGCTCCTTCTCCCACAGTTTCTGCATAAGTTTTTGTCTCTTGAACTTTTTCTGGCACAGTCTCTTCTTCTCCTTTTTCTTCTTCTATTTTCCCCATGATGTCACACTGTGAAATTGCTGCTCTACTTTCTGGTTCACTTTGGTTTACCATTTCTTCCAAATAATCATCCTGCAACCCTCCTGATTGGAGGGTTGTAATTATACATTTCTCAGTAGCTGTCTCTCCTTCAAACAATCTCCTCTGAATTCATCTCTGTTACAGATAGAATCTCCTTTTCTTCTGAGATCACTGTTTTTTTCTGCACCCACAGCATCAGAAAAAAACTTCTGGTAGTGATTCTATCATTTCAGCTACATTTTCATTAACCTTCACTTCATTTTCAGCCAAAGCTGAATCAGACATATTTTCGTCCTGTTCCTCCTGGCTGCCTCCACACCTGGACAGGAAACAGGAAGTCAGTATGTGTAACACATAAATCCTTCCTCCAACTACCAAGAGTAGGGGATGTTCCCTGATGTCCTGGCCAAATATCCCCTAGTAGTAGTATAAATACTGCTTTGGGTCTCCCCTGAAAAGACGCTACTAGCCTAATGGAACTAACCTGGTCACAAAGGATAAATAAAAATAAATAAATACATATGTAAAAAACTCATCAAGAACCACAACATACTAACTCAAATGTTATTTAAAATTCAGTATCTAGAAAACACTTAAACATTTTATTTAAAACAAACAAAAATAAAAACACAGTTTGATTGAACTAACAGGAAATTTTGTTGAGCTACTAAAATGAAAGATAAGTACTTTTGTCCACTAAATTATTTTCAAGAGCTGCAGACTTCTTCAAATCATTAACTATATTTCTTAGCTGAACAGTGATAAGCTCAAGTTAGATTCTAGCAGTTTGAAAAAAAAGTAACTTTCTGATCTTAAAATCATAATTGTTATTTACTAATCAGTTAGGTTGTGAGGAGGAAGGGGAGATGTCAGTGTCATCCTGAGGTCAAGGGTAGGGCTGAGAGATAATCAAGGAATACTGGAGGTCATGGGTATTGATTGCAGCATATGAGCTTGGAAAACAACAAATTATGCGGCTTAGGTAGGATAGGACTTTCACCAATATGCTGGGTTTTATTTCATCAACTGACCAAGATGTTGGAAAATTGTGTAGGTCTGTGTGGAGGGCATAGTGTGAGTGATGATATAGAGCCTTAGACAAAATCCTGTTTACAAAAATAAACATCAACTACTATGATGTTGGAGTAAGCAGTTTGTGGTAAACTGAAATAACATCGTGTATAGTACCAATTAGGTAAGCAAACTAGGTGAAAAGGTAACCATAAAAAGTCTGCAAACCTTTTAGAATGTGCAAACAGTAGCTATGTATGATCCAGTAAGACTGAAAATCAAACAGGATGAAAGCAAGCAATTTTTCAAACTTTTGATGCAGTAATGGTCTGACCAAACACGAGTAAGGAAAGCTATACGTCTTATTATTTTATTTTTTCTTTTCAAAGAAGAAATAAGATGTATATGACAAAATTGTAGTTAACAAATTGAGAAGACAAATGATTGTGAGGATACCTAAATCACACATTGGGATAATACCTGCCTCTCTGTCCCCTTTGCCCAAATAAAAAGTTTACTTCTATGTATCCCTTTGGAAAATGATTGGAATGCAAACACAAATGGTCACTGTTCTATATTTCAAGTAGCTATTGTCAACATATATCATGACTTTTTACCCGTAGCCCCAAAATATGTCAGACCTGGACAAGAATATATAGAGAATGGTAACAGATTTCAGTCTGTAGCTGTCTATGAAATATATATAAGTGCTTGCCTTCTTACCCCTCCCTACAGAAAATAACCACTGTATATGGCACCTCAAATGTTTCTTTACAGAATTATAGTAATAAGACCAAATAACCACTGTATATGACACCTCAAATGTTTCTTTACAGAATTATAGTAATAAGACCAAATAACCACTGTGTATGGCACCTCAAATGTTTCTTTACAGAATTATAGTAATAAGACCAAATAACCACTGTATATGGCACCTCAAATGTTTCTTTACAGAATTATAGTAATAAGACCAAATAACCACTGTATATGACACCTCAAATGTTTCTTTACAGAATTATAGTAATAAGACCAAATAACCACTGTATATGACACCTCAAATGTTTCTTTACAGAATTATAGTAATAAGACCAAATAACCACTGTATATGACACCTCAAATGTTTCTTTACAGAATTATAGTAATAAGACCAAATAACCACTGTATATGACACCTCAAATGTTTCTTTACAGAATTATAGTAATAAGACCAAATAACCACTGTATATGACACCTCAAATGTTTCTTTACAGAATTATAGTAATAAGACCAAATAACCACTGTATATGACACCTCAAATGTTTCTTTACAGAATTATAGTAATAAGACCAAATAACCACTGTATATGACACCTCAAATGTTTCTTTACAGAATTATACTAATAAGACCAAATAACCACTGTATATGACACCTCAAATGTTTCTTTACAGAATTATAGTAATAAGACCAAATAACCACTGTATATGGCACCTCAAATGTTTCTTTACAGAATTATAGTAATAAGACCAAATAACCACTGTATATGACACCTCAAATGTTTCTTTACAGAATTATAGTAATAAGACCAAATAACCACTGTATATGGCACCTCAAATGTTTCTTTACAGAATTATAGTAATAAGACCAAATAACCACTGTATATGGCACCTCAAATGTTTCTTTACAGAATTATAGTAATAAGACCAAATAACCACTGTATATGGCACCTCAAATGTTTCTTTACAGAATTATAGTAATAAGACCAAATAACCACTGTATATGACACCTCAAATGTTTCTTTACAGAATTATAGTAATAAGACCAAATAACCACTGTATATGACACCTCAAATGTTTCTTTACAGAATTATAGTAATAAGACCAAATAACCACTGTATATGACACCTCAAATGTTTCTTTACAGAATTATAGTAATAAGACCAAATAACCACTGTATATGACACCTCAAATGTTTCTTTACAGAATTATAGTAATAAGACCAAATAACCACTGTATATGACACCTCAAATGTTTCTTTACAGAATTATAGTAATAAGACCAAATAACCACTGTATATGACACCTCAAATGTTTCTTTACAGAATTATAGTAATAAGACCAAATAACCACTGTATATGACACCTCAAATGTTTCTTTACAGAATTATAGTAATAAGACCAAATAACCACTGTATATGACACCTCAAATGTTTCTTTACAGAATTATAGTAATAAGACCAAATAACCACTGTATATGACACCTCAAATGTTTCTTTACAGAATTATAGTAATAAGACCAAATAACCACTGTATATGACACCTCAAATGTTTCTTTACAGAATTATAGTAATAAGACCAAATAACCACTGTATATGACACCTCAAATGTTTCTTTACAGAATTATAGTAATAAGACCAAATAACCACTGTATATGACACCTCAAATGTTTCTTTACAGAATTATAGTAATAAGACCAAATAACCACTGTATATGACACCTCAAATGTTTCTTTACAGAATTATAGTAATAAGACCAAATAACCACTGTATATGGCACCTCAAATGTTTCTTTACAGAATTATAGTAATAAGACCAAATAACCACTGTATATGACACCTCAAATGTTTCTTTACAGAATTATAGTAATAAGACCAAATAACCACTGTATATGGCACCTCAAATGTTTCTTTACAGAATTATAGTAATAAGACCAAATAACCACTGTATATGGCACCTCAAATGTTTCTTTACAGAATTATAGTAATAAGACCAAATAACCACTGTATATGACACCTCAAATGTTTCTTTACAGAATTATAGTAATAAGACCAAATAACCACTGTATATGGCACCTCAAATGTTTCTTTACAGAATTATAGTAATAAGACCAAATAACCACTGTATATGACACCTCAAATGTTTCTTTACAGAATTATAGTAATAAGACCAAATAACCACTGTATATGGCACCTCAAATGTTTCTTTACAGAATTATAGTAATAAGACCAAATAACCACTGTATATGACACCTCAAATGTTTCTTTACAGAATTATAGTAATAAGACCAAATAACCACTGTATATGACACCTCAAATGTTTCTTTACAGAATTATAGTAATAAGACCAAATAACCACTGTATATGACACCTCAAATGTTTCTCTACAGAATTATAGTAATAAGACCAAATAACCACTTTATATGGCACCTCAAATGTTTCTCTACAGAATTATAGTAATAAGACCAAATAACCACTGCATATGGCACCTCAAATGTTTCTCTACAGAATTATAGTAATAAGACCAAATAACCACTGTATATGGCACCTCAAATGTTTCTTTACAGAATTATAGTAATAAGACCAAATAACCACTGTATATGGCACCTCAAATGTTTCTTTACAGAATTATAGTAATAAGACCAAATAACCACTGTATATGACACCTCAAATGTTTATTTACAGAATTATAGTAATAAGACCAAATAACCACTGTATATGACACCTCAAATGTTTATTTACAGAATTATAGTAATAAGACCAAATAACCACTGTATATGACACCTCAAATGTTTATTTACAGAATTATAGTAATAAGACCAAATAACCAATGTATATGGCACCTCAAATGTTTCTTTACAGAATTATAGTAATAAGACCAAATAACCACTGTATATGGCACCTCAAATGTTTCTTTACAGAATTATAGTAATAAGACCAAATAACCACTGTATATGGCACCTCAAATGTTTCTTTACAGAATTATAGTAATAAGACCAAATAACCACTGTATATGGCACCTCAAATGTTTCTTTACAGAATTATAGTAATAAGACCAAATAACCACTGTATATGACACCTCAAATGTTTCTTTACAGAATTATAGTAATAAGACCAAATAACCACTGTATATGGCACCTCAAATGTTTCTTTACAGAATTATAGTAATAAGACCAAATAACCACTGTATATGGCACCTCAAATGTTTCTTTACAGAATTATAGTAATAAGACCAAATAACCACTGTATATGGCACCTCAAATGTTTCTTTACAGAATTATAGCAATAAGACCAAATAACCACTGTATATGGCACCTCAAATGTTTCTTTACAGAATTATAGTAATAAGACCAAATAACCACTGTATATGACACCTCAAATGTTTCTTTACAGAATTATAGTAATAAGACCAAATAACCACTGTATATGGCACCTCAAATGTTTCTTTACAGAATTATAGTAATAAGACCAAATAACCACTGTATATGACACCTCAAATGTTTCTTTACAGAATTATAGTAATAAGACCAAATAACCACTGTATATGGCACCTCAAATGTTTCTTTACAGAATTATAGTAATAAGACCAAATAACCACTGTATATGACACCTCAAATGTTTCTTTACAGAATTATAGTAATAAGACCAAATAACCACTGTATATGGCACCTCAAATGTTTCTTTACAGAATTATAGTAATAAGACCAAATAACCACTGTATATGACACCTCAAATGTTTCTTTACAGAATTATAGTAATAAGACCAAATAACCACTGTATATGGCACCTCAAATATTTCTTTACAGAATTATAGTAATAAGACCAAATAACCACTGTATATGGCACCTCAAATGTTTCTTTACAGAATTATAGTAATAAGACCACACCATTCCAAGCAACCCACACACGCTACAGCAACCATCTACTCAGACTTCTAAGTGGTGGTAGGTTTAGACTAGATGAGGTTTAAGACTGAGACCACTATTAAGCGTATATTAAAATCCACTTATACAGGTGATATACAGGCTCCAAGAAGCTCTGACGGGCTGGCATTTCTGAAATGCATTTCATGCTTTATTTTTGAAAGATGATGGCTTGCTAAACATTTTAACTGTCTCTCAAAAAAGAGATATGAATGTACCCAGCAATATTGTGCATCTTCATCAGACGCACACACACACACGCACACACACACAGACACACGGCACACACACACACACACACACACACACACACACACACACACACACACACACACACACACACACACACAGACACACACATGCGCAAGCTATACTGATTTTTCACACAAGTATACACATGCTGGCATTGTCCCTGAAAAGCTAGGTGTATCACAAGATGTACGTGTGCGGCACACACATGCATGAACACCCACACGCACACACACACACACACACACACACACACACACACACACACACACACACACACACACACACACATACACAAACTATATTGATTTTTTACACAAGTGTACACATGCTGGCATTGCTCCTGACAAGCCAGGTCTATCACACGATGTGTGTGTGGCACACACACAAGCATGAAAATATATACACACACACACACACACACACACACACACACACACACACACACACACACACACACACACACACACACTGCACACAGTTACCTGTTGGAAAATTGGAGGAATGCCAATTTAACTGCAACATTTTGGAAGATACCAGAGCACATGGATAATCCCACACAGATGCGGGGACACCATGCAGACTCCACATAGAAAAAACACAGCGAAGAACTGAACCAAAGCTTTGTACAATAAGATGGCAACACTGCTCACTATATCTGTACCATTATGTCAGTGATCAGATGCTTTCACATATATCCTGCTCATGCCAGAACACCAAAGATTGGAAAAAATAACATGTCAAAGGAGAAAAAAAATACAGAACAAAGAAAAAACACAAAATAAGCTGTTCTATTGAAATAATCACACTCACAAACACATATCCACCAAATTAGACACAGAAAAATTAACTTCATAGCTTAAATAAGTAGGTAAAAAGACATGAGTCACAGGTCTCCTATATATAAAAAAATGTTAAACATATAAACAGAATATAAAAAAAAAATCATGTAAAAAATGTCTTATAATTTGACACATCTCATCTTTCACACACTCAAAGTTGATACAAAATCATTTATACCTCGGGTGCTGCTGGCTTTCAACTTGTTTTGCCAAACTAGTTATTTGTATTTCAGCTTATTTTTATTCAGCTTATTTTTACAGTCATCTCTCTGTAATCTCTACTGATCTTTACTAAAATAAAAAATGGATTTTTCTTAAAGTTCCTACTCAACAGAGAATATCTATATAAGGCATTATTGTGGTCCTTTTTTCTTATGGAATACATTTAATCATGTATTCTTTGTTGTAACTTACTTTCTGTTTTCCCAACTTAAAATACCTCACATGAAGAGCATTTGGCTACATACACTGTTCCATTCATGAGGTAGTCATTTACCACTTGATCCAATTCTCACAGGGTAGTTGCCCACAGCAACATATAAGCCCTGCAAAATAAAACTACACTGACTATGCAACACCTACCATATGTAATTTATGTATTTCAGTCTTCCTAGTCATATATATATATTTTTTTGCTATCAACATTTTCTAATTCCAAAATTTGTTTTGTATTACATTAATTTGTAAAAAATTAAATGTGACACTTCATCTGCTATTTAATAGGTCAGGATACCAAGTAAAAATGGACCAACACATCCTTATGGAGCTCTTAATTCAATCAGTGTCATCAGTATATCTTAATAACATGGCCTCAGTACTTTTTTTATTTCACTAAATGGAGGATAATTTTTTTAACAAACTTAATAAAATAGACTGAAACTCTATTTATTTATTTATTTATATTTGTTGACCGGGAATGTTCGACTGGACGCAGGTCCATTTTCAGCAGAGGCCCCGGGAGAAAAGCTCCACAAATATTACAGACATAGTTACAGATTAAGAATCCTAGCAATTAAAATATTACAAACATAGTTAAAGATGAAGAACATAGTACATTCAGTAGATAACTAGCATCTGTTATATCCACAAAGTCATAGCAGATATTAACAATTGTTAGAATAAGAAGTTACTGCCATATAATAAGTAGATAGGCATCGAAGTATCAGAGCTTGCTGTAATCAAAGGTAGTTTGTGGGGTGGAAGAGAGGTAGAGGGTGGATGGAGTGGGAGAAGTTAGAGGGGAGAGTTACAAGGGCATAGCCAGCATGTTTTTAGGTGCGTTTTAAGTAAAGCTTTGAAGTGGGTGCATGATGGTAGAGAGGTTATTGTGGGGGGAAGGTGTTCCATAATTTGGCTATAGTGCTGGAGAATAGTGCTTCTCCAGCAGTGTTATTGGCTCTAGTAACCTGTAATTGATTTTTGTTGCTGGATCGTAGTTGTCAGGTGGTGAGATAGGGTTGGAGTAGATACTGGAAGGATGGGACCTTTAGAAGATGGTTAACCAGTTTGTGGGTGAGTGTGAGTTGATACCATTGAAGGAGGTGAGGGAGTTCTAGCCAGCCTAGTTCAGTAGGTGAGAGACCGTGGTGACTGTGGTAGGATGCCCAGGTGGCAAATTTGGCAATTTTGTTGTAGCAGGTCTTGAGTTTATTTAGATCGCATTGCCTTAGGTTGGTATATATTGGAGAGGCATAAAGTAGGGTGGAGATAAGGTGCGAATTTGCAACTGAAATCCTAGCTGCTTTGGTGAGGAGTTGCTTATTTCTGTATAAGGCTCCTAGTTTTTGGTGGACTTTGTTTATGGTCATGAATATGTGAATGTCAAATTTGAGATTGTTGTCTATTTCATCTCCTAGCAATTTGGTGTGATCTGTAGGGTGGATAGTGGTGTTGTCTTTTGCTGTAATGTTAAAGTGAGAGTTGTTTTGAGTATGTGTGGTGGGTTTGAAGATGAGGAGTTTAGTTTTGTTTGGGTTGAGTATTAACTGGGCATCGGATAGCCAGGTTTCAACAGAGGAAAAGGCATGCTGTGTGACCTTTTGCAGTTCGGGTAGGGACTGGGCAGAGCAGATGATAGTTGAGTCATCTGCATATTGTATGAGTGTGCCATGTTTGGTGGCAGAGACTAGATTATTGGTGAAAATAGAGAAGAGTAGGGGTCCAAGGATGGATCCTTGGGGAACACTAATAGAGACAGGTAGTTGGGGAGATATGTCATTTTGCCATACAACAGACTGCTGGCGGTCAGACAGGTAACTTTGAAACCAGTTGGTGACTGATTGAGAAAAGGATAGGTTATTGAGTACAGAGAGGAGTTGTTTGTGTGGGACCATGTCAAATGCTTTAGATAGGTCTAGGAAATTAGCAGAGGAGAGATGGCCATTGTTTTTATGGTGAAGGATAGTGTTAGTAAAAGAGAGTAAGGCAGTGGTGGTGCTATGGTTTGGTCGGAAACCATGTTGAGTATTAGAAAGGAGGTTGCTATTGTCCTTATTCCTGCTAACCCTTTGGCTACAACTTTCAACAAGTTAACTGGATAAGGCAGTCCTGACACATTATCTTCAATCTTTTTATCTCCATGATGAATTGTTCCTGTTCAGAAACTATTCTTAACAAATGTGCCACTTGGCCTTTAATAATATTATGCTTCAGCCATTTTGGATGGTTGCAGTCAATATGTAACAAAGACTTTGAGTGTGTTAAGTTTCCCAAAAATATTTAATGTAACTTTATTTTTATTTAACCTATCCTGTTGAATCAGTACATCCTAAAAATCAATTTCCTGTTCCGATTTATATTTCATTTTTTTAAAAAATGAGTTGTGTTGTTTAGATATGTAATACACTCATTTAATTATCTGTGGGAACCATTCCACAAGAATGACATCATGCAAAAATCTGAAATAATTTGTAGTCTTACTAATAAACCTACAGCTCTTTACATTTAATTGTTCCCATCAACACAATACCCTCTTCTTTTGGTGAAAAATCTCACCCTTAAAATGTGGAGTAATTGTTTTTTAACACCATCTGAATTAATGCACTAGTTAAGTCAAAATACAATTTTCACCACAAAATTTTCTACTGAATAACAGAGCTCCTCTAAACCATATCAGCCCTACATCATGCAAAGTGGTGGTAAAATCATTAACATTAGCAGAACTCACCCTTGTAGAGAATAGTTCTCATAATATACAAAGCGCCATTAATCCTTAAGAATGTTCTCAGTCTAAACACACTGCTATTAGTTAAGTTTTTGAACTAGTGACTGAAGATGTAGGATTAAAAGGTGGCTTTTAATATCTTTATGCTCTTTAGCACTATCAAGGAGGGTGATGATGAAACACACTGGTCCATGTGTAAGTCGTGCACCAGGATGAAGATGCCAGTATTGCCTACGTCACTACCTACACTGATATAACACTTGTGAAATGTTTTTTTAATCTACTTAAAACACCATCATGCATTTTAGAAATGTTAAGAAGTATGAAACCCTAATGTCTGTCACTACAGACTGACTGTAACCCTTGGTTATTTACCAAAGAACAAAAAATTTCAGGAGGGACAGGATAAAAAATAGGAGGAAAAAAATCATTTATGTTAAAAGTTAATTGAACAGGCTTTGCATCAACACACATTTTCTGGACTGCGAAGCTTTAATGTCTGACATTGTCTAACTGTAATTTTCAGTGGTTTACCAGAAAAGCAAACATTTTATGAGGGTCAGGGCAGAAACATGAGGCAAAATTAAGGTTGTTCTGCAAAATTGCACAACCATGGAAAGGTTTGTCAATATTCTTTCTGTCAGTATTTATTAAACATAATTTTGAAGTTCAACTTACATGTGAATGCTTTCATTTCAATAAGTGAATCCATTAAATCCACTGATTTGGTGGCAATTATTTATTTTATTTATTTATTTTACATTTACTAACTGGGTTAGTCTGGCTGAGCTTTTGGCTCATTCTCAGCAGATACCTGGGGAGAAAAGCTCCTCAGGACTAGAAAACAATTTATTAAAATTTTAGTAACATAGAAGTAGCAATCAGCTATAGGCAATAAGGCAAAGGGTTCTTAAATGGAGCCATCAAACTATCTGTGATCTCATAAAACAGCTTCAGCATTATCACTGTGAAGAGACCTGCCAGTGCCACATAAATTCTGACAAACTTCTTACTTTTAAATATGCGGCAACTCTACCCACAGACAGGCAGAGACACATACACAGAGATATGGAGACACACATGTAAGCTATAACAACCTTTACACTGATTTTAGTAAACATATTACTTGATACTACTATTTTTGTGCCAGCTCAGTGACTGTTTATCAATGATTAAACAGCACCAAGGGTAAGTCACTTGTATTCACAGCTAACCTCTGTACCAATTTACACCTTAAATGTTAGACAGTGGTAAATAAGAACTTTGCAATGATTAAGCATTCCATCTTCACACAAACACACAATAGTCTTGGAAATTTAGATCAGTGACTATTTAAACTGAGCAAATATCAAGAGTATAAGTTACGTTCATCGACACAGATCTCCCACTTCCACCCAGCAGTTATAACTACTTGTGTGTGCACTCCATATGTCTGGTTGTGATACAAAAAAGTTGGTTGTGTAATGAATTTCAGTTTTTTCTACACGATGAGTCTCCACACATTAAAATATTTCATGGTGCTTCACAGAAATCAGACAATCCTGAAAAGCCAAACTAATATGCAAACAGTACTTTTCCTCCACAGGTAGCCCAATCAATTATAGCTAATTTGTTTGTGTACATCTCATGTACCTCTCAATGTCAAACCCTTTAAAACTTATACTTTGGGAAGCAAGTGCCCAACGTCAAGAACAAATTGTAAATATTGATAGAATAACAGGTTTTAATAGCATTTATTTTTTAAGTTTTTATTGGATTTTCAATTTGTAAAATAATCACAACAATATTTATAGTCAGAGATGTGTAAACATAAATGAAAAAAATTAAAATAAACCTCACACACAAAGGAAAAAAAAAACAACTATTTACAGGGAGTATCCATTAAACATCGAGTCATAAGTTATTATACATTACATTAAATTTAAAATGCAGTTATTTTTGCTTGCCAAGCAGATCTCTAAGTTTTGTACATGCATTGTAGCATGGGGTAATCTTGGCTGTTCTTAACTTAATTGTAATGATTTCCAGGTGACAGACTTCAGTTGCAATGCTTATAAATTCTTTGAAGGAGGTTGTAGAGTCTTTCTTCCAATTCTGAGTTATAACCTTTCTCTCTATAAATAGTATAGACCACAAAATGCGATATTTCATTTTCTTAACACATAGGAATAGGAGTATTAAAATGGATAAGTGATTTAGATAAAACAAATTTTCTCCAAAAACGCATGTAAAAAGAGATTAATGTTATTCCAATAAGGTGTTAAGATGGTGCAGTTGCAAAACATGTGTTGTCAATCCACTTTAAATTCTTGTTTACATCTCCAACAAACTTGCTTCTGCTTGAACATTAATTCAATTTTATGTGGTGTGAAGAAAGATCTATGCAAATATTTCCAAGTAAAGAGATTTAATCTAAGATATGAAGTTGTATATTTAGAATATATTAGAATTAATGTATCTTCTTCACTTGGCGGACTATTATTAATTTGGGCAAAATAGATCCAATAATTGTCATTGCAACTTTTTGTTTCTCTCCTCACAACTCTATATAATTTGGATAAGAGACCCTGTCTCAATGTGTTCTGTTGCATTAAGAACATTACATATTCAATTAATTTTGGGATATGATCTTTTAGGGTCTATATTATATGTTCGAAAGCACTTACGATTGAACACCTCTTCAGTGACCTTTAAAGAGTGAACTGCCATTACAGCGAAAGCCCTTATCAGCAATTTTTTTCCCTGGGAAAAAATCAACTTGCCCCATACAAAATGGAACATAACTTCTAACATTACAAAGTGGGAGGCTTCACCCCATACCCCCTAATATGGGGGGCTGTGCCCCCACAACCCCCTAACTAAATATACCAACTCCAAGATTGCACCACAGTGGTGAAAAGGGCAAACTCACTAGGATGGCCAAGCGATTTCTTTCCCCAGGGAAAAAAAATTGTTGATGCAGGCTTTTGCTGAAATGCAAGTTCACTCTTTAAGGGGTGCTGAAGAGGTGTTTGATTGTAAGTGTTTTCAAACATATACTATAGAACCGATCTATTATCCTTGATTGTATTAACTTAATTTCTCCTTCTACATGTTGTCTGCAGGATTGTGCATCTAGCCAGATGTCTTTATCTAAATTATATTTGTTCTTAATATAATCAATGGAATGTAGCTTTTTATCTTTCATTAATTGAAACCAATATAGTAGATTTTCCTCTTTAAATGTGATCATTGTTTCTAACTTTGAGGTGGAGATGTTATTTTGGGTATATGCCATAGGAAATATAAGGAAGATCCATGCTTTATATACCAGGTTTTATATATAACATTTTTTAAAAATAGGAGTCACTTGTTTAGTGACTTTTTCCTATAAGGCAATCCTTTAATAACCAATGTAGACTGCTATTTAGTATGAGATAATTATTAGAATATCTATTACGTTTAGAGTTTATAAAAAGATTTCCTAAAAACTCTTTCTACCTAGCTGTGTAAGAGTTATTAATTCAAAGATATTTTGTTTTTATTATTGATGATAATGAATATAATTCTAGATCTAGTAGCCCTATCTCTCCTGCTGCCCAGTCTCTCATATATTGGTTTAAAGCAATTCTTGTTTTATTGGGATACTAGAGAAATCTCAAAATTAAAGTGTTACATTTTTTAATACAACTTTTTGTGCGGAGATAATGTTAGTGGCTGTATAATATAAAAGATTTTGGTAAGATAATCATTTTGATTATAGATAACCTCTCTTCCACCGTGAAAAAAAATATTCCATTTGTCTATTAGATTCTTTATATTGTTTATACTGTTAGTATTATATCTTTAATGTTATCTGTTATAATTATTTCTAAACAATTCATTTTCTTCTCTTTGGTTATATATTTAATGAATTTATTTTCAATTCTATTCTTATTTGTATTTAAGGTAGGATTTTTATTTTTATTTTTGTTTTGTCATTGCTAAATGTTAAACCAGATTTTTTCTGAATTGCATCCATTGTTAAGAAAACTGCAGATAAAGAATTATTATTGTCATTTAATGCCAGTAGGATGTCATCAGCAAACAGCTGAATTTTAGAGTTTAAATTCTCATTTATGTTAAAACCTTTTTTATTTATATTTGATCTGAGAAAATTAGCAAATGGTTCCATAATTAGTATAAAAAGCAAAAGAGGTGAAACAGGACATCCCTGTTTAATTCCTTTCAAAATTTGTATAGAATCAGAAGTAAAAGTACCCATTTTAACATGCAAAACAATAGTTATAAAGAAGATTAATAAAATGTGTGAAGATGCTTGAGAAATTATATTCCTCTAAAACCAGCAAGAGATATATCCAGTTTACTGTGTCAAAAGCACTATTAATATCAACATTCATTAATGTTAAGTTCTCTTTTATTTTATCTGCATGGTCAATTATTGTGATTATTATCTTAATATTATCGTAGGTGTTTCTGTTTAAGATAAAGCCAGTTAGATCTTTGTCAATCATGGAGGGTAGAATATATTTTAATCTATTAGCTTGAGTTGCCATAAACAATGTATAATCTACACTGAAATCAGTCTATATGAACAGCATTCAGTGGGATCTTTGTCATTTTTAAAATTGAGAGATAAATGCATATTTTCAGGAAGGATGAACTTTAGCGAGGTCCTTAACTATAGAAAAAATCTTGTGTAGTATGTCTAGGGCTTCTTTGGGTAACAGCTTATAAAGTTCAGATTTAATACCATCATTATCTGGTGCTTTATTAGGTTTCAGTTCAGAAATATGAGATAGAGATCATAGCGATCAGTTTGTCAATTAATTTCATTTGGTCATCAGATAGTTTAGATTTTATATTTTTTAATAACTATTTTAATTATTTTTTCTGGAACTATTAATATATTTTGATTGATTTTATTATAATAATCTCTGAATTCCTTTAGAATATGTTCTATTTCTTTTACTTTTCTTATCTTCTTATGTGAGTAGATATGTTTTATGTGATTGGGCTTACTGAGTAATTTTGCTTTTGTGGCTAAATTGTGCATAGATTTGGGTTGACAGAGAAATTAATCATCTTAATTCTCAAGGTTGATTTTAGCTTTATGTTTTAAGATTTCCAAGTATTTGTTGTTTCGCTTATTAATCTCTTCTGCATTATTATCTTTATTTGTATTACCAGTGCTTCTACTCTTATTCACTAGGCTGACACTCCCTCATTCTATCCATCTAATTACACGCACTTCCTGTTATCATGGTTCCTCCTGCTAGACCCATAACATGCTTATGCTTCATCTATCACTTCTTACTGCACTCATATTACTGTCTCACCTCACTACTTATCACCACAACACATTCCAGGCACCCACTTTTCATCACACCCCAAACCCACCTTACTATACTATTCCATGTACATATCTCACCATCTCACCTACACTTGTCAATATTACTAGCCGCCAATATTTTCCACTTAAAATAATACCTACTAAACATAGTCACTATAACCCTCAGTTATTCAACAATGAGCTTATCAAATGACTAAAATTACTTACCAACATTGTCTCTAGGCTACTGCTTAGTGGTGACATCCACCCAAACCCTGGAACACTCTTAGATGACACCAACCCTCCTAGCCACTCTAGTCTCAACACCACTACACATCCAATCCTAAACAGAAAAAAATGAGACCTATTGCTAATGAACATTACTATTAGAAGTATAGTCAACAAATTAGACATCCTCCATGCCACTCTAGCCACATTCTCTCCAGATATAGTAATAATCACTAAAACATGGCTAAAAACAGGTACAGAAGATGATGAAATACTACCCCCGGGTTACTTTATACTACGGGTGGATTGACTCAACAGAAGAGGAGGTGGAATTGCTATCCTCTTTAAAGAGCATCTCACTTTAACTTTCCTTGACTTCAAAACCCCACAACTCAATAGTGCAGAAATCATCTATACCACACTAACCATAAATTCAAGAAAAACACTTAGTATAATTGTCTGCTATATCCCACCTGGAAATAATGCCCCTACTATAGAACATCTATTGCACTGGACAAGCAGTACCCTTAGTCAGGAGACATTCATAGTGGGTGATTTTAATTTAGACTGGCTTACATGTGATGCAGATCATCCCATTCATCACATAAACTTGCATGGTTTTGCACAAGCTATTCAAGAACCTACCCAAATAGATAAAGGTAGTAAAAAGCAATCATCCTTGGATTGGATATTACTAAATAACTCCTCTCACTCATTCCAATCAGGTTGCCTTCCTGATGGTCTGAGCGACCACCTACCCACATTTCTTATAGACAACACATATTCCCACCAAAACCTACTATGTTTGAACAACTTAGAAAAAAACATAACTTTAATCTTGACAACTTCCTAGCTGACCTACAAAGGTGCAAGTGGACTCCACTCAAATACATTGACCTAGATGATGCAGTGAACCACTTTAATAAATTATTTTTAGATATATTAAATGCACATGCCCCTATTAGAACCATCAGAGTAAAATCAAACTACGCCCTCTAGTTACGCAGAGATACTAGAGCCCTTCTGAAAGCTAGAGATAAAGCCTGGGAACTATGATGTAAGACTAACACTGCAGTTTCTAAACAACAGTATCAGGAACTTAGAAATAAGGCAAGAAAACAAATAAAACAGGATAAAATAAATTTCTATTATAACGTTCAAAACACATATCAAGAAACCCTCAAAACATCTGGCCTGCTATAAATGCAATCCTTCACCCAGGAAAATCTACTGCACCAACCCCAAACATCCACAACAATTCCGATAGCATAACTACCATTTTTAACAAACATTTTACTGAATCTATAATTGCCCTTTCCAAGCAGCAAACCCCTACTCCTGATACAAAACCAGTGAAATCTACAACTAGCAATGCCTCATTCTCTTTCTCCCCAGTTCCTAGAGCCACTATAAAAAATTACTCCAGAAACTAACTTACCCAGTGAATACCTCAAAATTGCATCTGAATCTATAGCCTTCCCAGTATCAATCCTTATAAATAGATCCATTCTCGAAAACGAGGTTCCTCAACTGTGGAAAATTTCCCATGTAATCCCACTTCATAAAAGGGGCCCTTCTACAGAACTGACAAACTATTATCCAATTGCTATTCTTTCACCTCTTTCTAAGATACTCGAAAGGTGTAGTTCTCCAGGTCATGAAATTCTTACTAACAAATAACCATTCTCAAACACTCAGCATGGGTTTCGCCCATTGCATTGTACCACTACAGCTCTCTTATCCTTCACTAATATCGTAGACCATCACAGGATTAACAACAACTTTGCATCTGACATATTTCTAGACCTACCAAAAGCTTTTGATATGGTCTCCCATTCCAAAGTAATAGCTGTACTAATTGAACTATCCTTCTTGCCATCTGCCACAGCTTAGTTTATTAACTATTTATCTGGCTGTCAACAATCTATTCCATGGCAAGGTGATCTATCTCCATGCCTTCCTTTATCCATTGGTGTCCCCCAAAGATCTATCTTAGACCCTCTGCTTTTCTCCCTCTTTACTAATAATCTACACACAGCTATTCCACATGGTCCTATAATACAATATGCAGATGATTCAACACTTATCTGTGCTAACACTTCTCTATCAGCTCTTCATTCTCAAACACAGGAATCTTTCACTTCTGCTGAAACATGGTTAGCCAATGCCCATCTAATCCTGAACCCAAACAAAATTAAATTACTACTCTTCCAACCTAACAAGACATATGTTTCATGCTCACCATTTAACATAATAGCCAAAGACAATACTGTCATCTCCCCGACAACCCATACAAAGTCTCTTGTAGGGGAAATAGACAATAACCTAAAACTTGGCTTACATGTCTCTCTAACACTAAAAAAGTCCATAACAAACTTGGAAGTCTATATAGGTACAAAAAGTTCCTGACCAAAATGACCAAAATTACATTAGCATAAACCCATCTGCTCTCCACTCTACTATATGCCTCTCCAATTTTAACTAAGCTTAGGAAAACTGACTTATTTAGAAGCATGTTATAATAAAATTGCTAAGTTTGCATCTGACTGCCCATACAGAACACATCATTGTACAGTTTTAAGGGTACTAGACTGGCTTGAACTTCCCAGTATTATTCTTTACAACCAACTCTCTCTAACTCAGCAAATTGTAACACAACCAACCCGAACCCCTGTACTACAAAATCTTATCCTTCCTTACAGTTCCAGCAGACCACTTCACTCTAACAATAAGAACTTACTCACCATCTCCAAGGCCAACAACACTGCATGAGAATCTTTTTTTTTCCAGCTATGTATCTCATATATGGAACTCCCTTCCTAAATCCATTCTCTCAATCTTGTCCACTAACCACTTTAAGCCATCACGTAAAGCTTATCTAAAAAATAAGTGGCTATGTTCCTGTACTAACCCCTCGTGAATGCTCTGATACATCGCAGTATACCCCAAACATATCCAACTTCTTCCCTGGTGTTTAATCTTTTATTCCTACCAGCCTGTCTTAACCTAATATCTTGACATAAGTCATAGTTTACAAATAGTACTAGCTATGTTCAAAGCCTAGGTTTTATTGTCATGATGTAACAAATTTGTATTTTCTTATGTATACTATATTTTGTTTACTTTATACTTTATTGGTTATTGTAATTTGTGCATTAAAATTTACTGTTACTCATGGAGCTTTTCTCCCCGGGCCTCTGCTGAAATAGGACCTGTGTCTAGTCAGACTTTCCCAGTAAACAAATGTTAAATAAATAAAATAAATACATTTGTCTGATTTTCTAATTTTAACTTAACACGCTTTTCTTTTATTTCATGTAATTCTTTGTCCCATTGTTTTTTTATTTGACAACCAGTTAGTGACTCTATCCAAAAGATATGCTTTTAGTGCATCCCATGAATACATTTCTGAAGTATCATCTATATTATTAATTTCTATAAATGAAAGGATTTCTTTAATTAAAAAAGTCCTTAAATTCTTTTAAACAAGTTATATATGCTGGTAATGTTCTGATTTTAACATTATTATTAGATTTCAAAAACAGCTCAGAGGTAATTGCATTGTGATCTGAAAACAGACAGGTTACTGTTTTGACTTGGCCTAGTGTATCAGTCATGTCATTAGAGGCATAAACTCTGTCAATTCTGGATTGGGTTCCATATCTATGGGAATAATGGATAAAAAATAATGAATTTGGTTCTGCAAATTCATTCATGTCTCTCAGATGAAACAATTCAGTAAATTTTAACAATGTCTTTGCAGATGCCTGTATTCTCATTTTACCTATCGTGTTAGTATGGTGACAATATGCAATTAAAGTCTCCTGCTAGAATGATATTGCCTTTCTAGTTTTGAATTACTTCTTGTAGATGTTGATCAGCTGCTTTAATTCCTATTCCAGGAATCCAATACAAGTTAATAAGAGTTAATATCCTCGTATTATACTTTATAGTTACAGTACAAAGTATACCTTTATCATCTTGATATGTTTCTATAACCATAGGCATAGGTAGTGAATTTCTCCATAATACAGCAACCCCCTCCCCTTTTTTATTATATTGTGAACTGAATAATATAGTGTAGTTTTTAGTATTTAGCCTGTCTATGTCTTCTGTTAATAACTATGTTTTTTGTAAAAAAAAAAAAAAAAAAACAACTTGAGAATTAAACAACTTCAAATATATGTTTAAGTTGCCCCTCTTGCATCTGTTATTTAATCCATTATGGAAATACAATTAATAAATGCCATTTATCCTACTGATAAAAAGTATACATGTACTTCTCATAGATAATGACAATCTGTTAATAAAGAGCTACTTATTAATCATCATGTGAACATTACCATTTTAAGGTTTGATTAGACATAAAATAGTTTCTATTGTGGACACTCAAAAAAAGCTAAAAAATATAAAAAGTTACGTTCTTACCATAATGTCCCATCTGTGTTGTTGATCTTCACTCATTCATTACTGATGGTTGTTGGTTCCATCCTCAGAACCGCGTTGGCCTTATAATAAGCTCACGCCAGCCAAAAAATCTCTCTTGCTAAGCTTACTCATAGTGCCTCTCTCCCTGTTACCTCAGATTGAGTTTGTCCATAAGAAAGAAAGCAGAGGCTTTTTCTGAGCAAATTCCCTAATACAGGATTAGGACCAAATCCAAACCTCCAGGAGCCTTTTGGAGGGGGAAGGAGGGTGGGAAGTAGTGAATGAATGAAGATCAACAACGCAGATGGGACATTATGGTAAGAACATAACTTCTTTACTGATGTTGTTAATCTTCAGTCCTTCCTTACTGATGAGACAGAGTCCCGAGCTACTTTATGTTTTGTGAGGCCCTATGGAAGGATGTTCCCGAATACCATTGAACCAAAGGATGCTCTCCCCCCAGAGACCAAATCCAATTTTTAATGAGTGATAAAGGTATGACAAGTAGCCCATGTTGCAGCTGCACAGATATCATCCATGGAAGCCCTTGAATAGAAGGCAACAGAAGTCACCACTGATCTGGTTGAATGTGCTTTGACCTTACGTGGTAGAGGAGTTTTGTTATGTTGGTAGGTGACGCATATGCAATTTCTTAACCATTTAGATAAAGTTACCTTAGAAACAGATTTACCCAAATCTGGTCCTGAGTAGGATATGAATAACTGGTTGGATTTCCATAGTGATTTAGTTCTGTCTAGATAGAATCGTAGCTGTCTATGTACATCCAATAAATGAAGGCAGTACTCTCCTTTATTTTAGAAGTTTGGAAAGAAAACTAGTAGGTCAATTGTCTGATTGATAGTCAAATCTGAAATAACTTTGGGCAGGAAAGAAGGACTCTGTCCTTATGAAAAACCATGCAATGACGCTTTATGCACAAGGCTTGGAGTTCAGATATTTGTCTTGCTGAGGTGATGGCTAACAAGAACAGGGACTTCCAGGATAAAAATTTTATATCACAAGTGGCAGCAACTTCAAAAGGAGATTGAGTCAAGGATTGTTGAACTAATGTCAAACTCCAAGGTTAGATTGGTTCTTTGAAGGGTGATCTGATGTGTAAGACCCCTTTCAAAAAGGTTTTACAAAGACAGTGGCAAATTAAGGATGAATCTTGGAATCCATCGTGGAAATCTGATATAGCAGCCAGGTGTACTCGAATAGTGGAGGCTGACACCCCCGAATGAAGAAGGTTTGACAAATAGTCCAGTACAGCAATAACTGGAGCTGAGCAGAGAGCTAGTTCTTTCTGTCAAGACCAAATAATGAATCTCTTCCACTTGTTAAGATATATTTTCCTGGTGGATAGTTTGTGTGAAGCCAGAAGGATGTTACGTACAGGGGAGGAAAGGTTATTCTGCCTGGCAATTATGGGAAGTGGAGAAGCCAAGCTGTCAGCTTGAGACTCAATGTGTTTAGATGTATCAACCCCTGTGGGTACGACAGCAATTTCGGTGTTGGATCCAGAAACCATGGTTGATGTAGTAGGTGAGGCCAAAGAAAGGGAAACCAGACTTGTCGGGGCCAATAGGGTGCAATGAGGATTACTCTGCTTCTCAACCAAATGGCCTTCTTTATAAAGTGTGGAATCTGAGGTAGAGGGGGAAAAGCATAAATAAGTCCCATCGGCCAACTGTGTATTAGAACATCCCTCGAGGAATCCCCCAGTGGGGGGATTAGGGCAAAGTAGCTGCTGCATTTGTGGTTTGTTGGTGAGGTGAATAGGTCGCAGCAAGGCTGACCCCAGTGGTCGAAAATCTTTGCCGCTATGGTTGGATTGAGGGACTACTCATGAGGCTGGAGGATGCATCAGCTCAGTTTGTCTGTGATCATGTTGGAATCCCCAGGAATGTGGATTGCTATGAGAAAGCGGTTGGAACCTATCACCCATTGCCAAATTCTCATGGCCTCTCGACACAACAGATAACACTTGGTTACCCCTTGTTTGTTGATATACCAGACCATTGACATATTGTCTGACTGGATAGCAATTGTCCCTGATAGAAGGGCAGGGAAGCACTGCCCTCAGTTCCAGAACATTGATATGCAGATTGGCCTCCACTGGTGACCAAGTACCTTGGACTGTCTGTCCCTGGAAGTGCCCCCCCAACCTGGTCAAGGAATTATCCCTGGTCATTATGGTCTTAGGCTGGGGGAGAGAAAGGATGACCCCATAAAACTTCATCTGGCTTCATCCACTAAAATAAATCTTGTTTGCAGTGATTCATTATGCGGCTTTGGAAGGACAACAGATGAATCAAAGGAGACCACTGTGCTAGTAGCAGCCATTGTAGTAATCTCATGTGTAATCTTGCCAGCAGAACAATTGTTATTGATGCTGCCATTGATCTGAGTAGTTGGAGGACTGCCCAAGCTGGAACTTTGTTTCGAGAGAGTATCACCCGGAGTTGGGAGGTTAGTCTTTCCAGTCCATGAAGAGGAAGGGAGACTAGGCAAGACTGAGTAGTGAAAACTGCAGCTATGAATTACAAAGTCTGAGAGGGAATTAACTTGCATTTCTCCTCGTTTATGGAGATCCCCAAGGATTTTGCTACATTTAGAATGTAATGTAGGGCTGCAACCAGTAGACACTTGGTGAGGGTGGTAAGGAGTCAATCTAGATATGGAAACACCCAGAATCCTTGCAGTCTCAAGTGAGCTGTTATCACTGCTATGCATTTGGTTAACAATCTAAGGGCCATAGAGAGACCAAAGGGCAGCACTCAGAATTAGTAATGATTGGCTCCCAGCCAAAAGAGGAGGAATCTTCTGGATTGTTTGTCCATTTTTATGTGGTAATACCCATCATGAAGATCTATTGAGCACATCCAATCGTCTTTCTCCAGGAAGGGTAGGATAGACTAAACTGCAACCATCCGCAATTTTGTTTGAACGACAAATTTGTTTAGGATGCTGAGGTCCAAGACTGGCCTCCAGTCCCCTGTTTTTTTGGCACTAAAAAGAATCTTGAGTAAAATTGGATCCTATTTGGTCTGGTGGGACTATTTGGATGACTCTTTTTCGGAGCAGCTTTTATATTTCTTGAGCTGCTGCTTCCCTTTGACTGGGTTAAATGTCAGGAATGTGCCTTAACAGCTTGGGGGTAAATATTGAAAGGGATGTAATAACATCTGGCAATTATCATCTGCACCCAAGAATCTGTGGTTATCGTTTGCCAGGCAAGTTGGTGCAGAGAGAAATGTCCCCGACTGCTTCCAGAGGTAAGCAATCGAGCAACTGCTCAGGAGCACTGATAGGGCTGTCCAGAGAAAGAATCTCTGGATCCCCTGATTATGCAGACCCCCTCTGCCTCTGTAAGGGTGACCTCTGGAAGAGTTACCCCCTCTGACCCAGGGGTAAACTTGCCACGTGTGTCACGGAAAGGACCCTGGGACTTTTTGTGCCACATCTTTTCACTCCTGTCATTCCTAGAGTAAGATTGCTGGGGGGTGGAAAAAAGTATGCCATGGCAGACAAGGTTTTGCCATCCTTTTCACACCTGGCTAATGTGTCTTTCACTTTCAGGCCAAACAGGGAAGAAGCTTCCACCGGAGCATTAAGAAAGGAAGACTTAAAAGGTCTGCAAAATCACAAAGCCACATCCAGGCATGATGTCTCATGGCAACGCCTGAACCCGCTCCTCTCGCCACCCCTTCAGTAGTGTGAGAGATTAACTGCATGGACGTGTTGGATATAGATTCCAGGGTTGCAAGCTGTGAGGCAACTTTGTCACATACCTCATCAGAGACTGCTCCTGCTAAGGTTCCAGAGAGTTTTGAGATTAGGTCTTTCTGGAGTCTGGTAAAGTGTGCCAAGTAATTCAAGGACAGAATGGCAAAGGTCTATGAGGCAAACACTTGGTTCCCTAACTTGTCCATTGCCCGAGACTCCTGGTTTGGGGGATGGACAGTATGGGTCTCCTTGGTGAACTCTTTCTTAGTGGCCACTGCCACCAACATAGCGTCTACTGGTAGGCCTTTGGAGCAGTGTGGACTTTCTTCTGGCGGGGACAGAACTTTGTCTGGTGTCCAGGGGATTGGTTCAACAGTATCAGGACTCTTCCATGTGCTCTGCACAATGAGTTGGACTAGTTCATCTCCAGGCGGAGTCACCCAAGAAGTAGAGGATTGAGCAAGAAAAGCCTACAAGAATATGGACTCCTCAGAGGAGGGGTTGGTAAGCTTCCAGCCTCTGTGCTGTTTTAAAACTTCCAGTATGTTTCCAAAGGAGACATCCTCAGTGGGTGACCATGGAGACCCCTCCCCTTCATCATAGTCCATATCTTCAGTGATGGACTCTTCGGGAAAGTCCACATGCTTCCTCTTGCATGGTTACTTACATGGTACCTCCTCAGTGGGGACATCTGAAGAGGACTCTGAGGAGAGGGTGCCTTGCTGTAGGGTATTTTGAGGTTCTTTTGGTCAACATTCCAATGTGGTGTACTGTGTCAGCTGTGGACTAGAAGGGGTAAATGTATGGTACTCCAATGCCGAGGGAACCATCTGTGTGCCTGCAGAGGCAAGGGCCCTCTTCATTACCTGGAAAGCTGGCCTGCCTGAAGAGGGATGGGAACCCAGAACTGAGAAGGACAACCTCGGAACCAGAGTCACACCCACTCTGATGAGCCCACTCCCAGGGAAGGAGCCCCAAAAGGACTTGGTGCTACCAAGACAATAAGAACCATAGTGGACAGTGCCATAGAAAAGATGGGCACCGCACTAGAGGTCACAGTGCTGACAGTCAGGTCACAATACCAAGAATGGCTCAAATCCAAATGAGTCAATGGCCAAATGGTCGGCCCCGGACCCACAGTGAGGTCTACAAGTAACACCAAAGAAGCTGGAACCAGGATAGGAGTCAGTGTCAGGGGCTTTGATATCTGCAAAGAGGTCGAAGAATGAGTATATTTTGGAGTCTGTGGAGAAAAATCCTCGGCTCCAGGTGGGAGGGTGGGTTTGACAGGGGTTGTGGTTCCTCTATCCACTAGAAGCTGATCCACAAGTCTCACTATGTCAAATTCTAAGAGGCTCCTGGAGGAGTGGGTTGATATCCCTGATGGAGAGTCAGGCCATTTCAAGAAAGGGCTACATTGTTGACCAAAGAAGGGGTCTGCCATGGGAGAATATCTGGTCTGAGGGGCTGTTTCTCCTTTCAACACCATAGTTTCACGACCAGTAAAATGTATAGGGAGGGAGGAAGTAACCGGTGTAGTGAGAACTATTTTTGGTGCTGAAAGGGAGATTAGAGCTGAATTAGTAATTAAAGGCATGGGTGGTACAGTGGTCATTATCAGTACCATGGCTGGTACCGAGCTGGGTAGTTGAGGTCCTGGAACCAAGGACAGCACCGTGGAAGGGGGATGAAGCCCTGGTGCCAAGGTTGTTGCTGTCAGTTTTGGAACTTTTGCCTTTGGTTCTGAAAATTTAGAGTTATTGCCATGAGGTGAAGAAGGAATGGAATGGCTCCTTCATTTGTGTTCTTTCTTGGGAGGGGGTGAACCTTCCAATTAGAAATAGCCTCCAAGAAAGGAGTTTTTAGAAAACCCTTAAGGATTAACTTGTTTTTCCTCTCATTTAAAGTGTGTGCACTAAATCCTTTACAAATTTCACATAGCGTTTGTATAGATAAGTGAGGAACATGCAGGCAGTAAAAGCAAGAGATATGGGTGTCCAAATTTGGCATTTTACGACCACACTGGTCGGATTGTTTAAATCCTGTCATTCCTTTCTTTTCTGACATAAGGAAGTAGAACAATCCAAGAGTAGTGTCACATTAAACAAATTAGACACACACACACACACACACACACACACACACACACACACACACACACACACACACACACGCACACGCGCACACACACACACACACACACACACACACACACACACACACACACACACACACACACACACACACACACACAATCAAAACAGAAATATCTATAAAAAGAGCTTTTTTATACATAGATATCTAGATAGATAAAAAGGAGAAAAGAAATACCAACAATGGTATTAAGGATTAACTCAGAGGGTAGTGGAGGAAAGGCCTGCACCAGCGATGGTACTAAGAATACCAGAATTGGTAAGAAAAGTGGAAAAGACACTCAAACAGGTATAGAGACTAGCGACTAACTAATAAAGTAAAATATTATAAGATTAAGAAGGCAACACTAAAAGGGTTTTAATATAAAAAGTTCTAAATCATTTAGCTGAGAGCTGACTTGACACTTCTTGATAACTACATGGCAAACGAGATCTGAGATAACAGGGAGAGAGGCACTATGGATAAGCTTAGCTCCAGAGTTCTTTTGGCTGGTGCGAGCTTGTTATAAAACTGACTTGGTTCTGAGGATGGAACCGACACCCATTACTAAGGAATGAATGAAGATTAAAAACATCTGATTTATCATTAAACATTTGTTTTTGAAATCCCTCTTACCTCTCACGGAGTCTAATACTCCTTACTTGAATAGTCTAACCATCCAAGCAGACACAT
The DNA here is from genome assembly GCF_019279795.1 of Protopterus annectens. Classification (NCBI taxonomy): domain Eukaryota; kingdom Metazoa; phylum Chordata; order Ceratodontiformes; family Protopteridae; genus Protopterus; species Protopterus annectens. Next base: position 1,957,260,639 of record NC_056741.1, on the reverse strand, counting down.
CCATCCAATACTCTGACAAAAGAAAAAACAGTCTGTTCTACTACAATTAAATATGATGCCATTAACACTAAAATAAAGATGAATCTGAATCCTTTAAAGCATTGTTAATATATAATAGTAGGACAATTATTTCACATCTTAACTTGTTATTTAACATATACAGTCTCCAGTTTTATGTGTTTATTAAGGTGTTAAAGTATAGTATGCTTACTGGTCTATAGTATGTTGTTGAACTTTTAAAAGTTCAAACATCATATGATCAACACCATATGATCGATCTTTTAAAAGTTCAAACGTTTCAACGTAGATCTCCGTATAGTGCGGAAATGGACATTTTCCATTGTCTATACTGTAGTGTGATCTCGGAGTTGGTATATTTAAAGAGCAGGGGGTGTGGTGGGTGCAGCTTAACCTTTCAGGTAGGTTTTTTTCCATTTTTTTATTTTTATCTGATTTTTGAACTTTTAAGAGTTCAAACATATGGTCTTGACCATATGGTGTTCGAACTTTTAAGAGTTCGATAATCTGATATAGATACTATGCTTATATCTGTTATTATTGTCCCTTATCTGTGCATAGTTTTGAAATTCATGAACTAATAGTATACAATATGAAAGACTGCTGCACAACAATTTAAAATGTTTTGTGGTGTGTCCCACCATAACACCGAAGTATTTTCAGACCCTTCAATTCCCTCTTTGTAAGATTATATTAAAGTAAATTAATAGTTTTTCTATGATGTTTAAATAATATTTCATTGTTTGTTTATATTCAGTGGTTTATTACTGCAAATTAAAGCCTCCTATGTTATTTCTGACAACTATGCAGTTTATTGCTTCATTTACTTTATGGATGAGACTTTCACATCTATCAATAACATATATATTTGTTTTACCATTCATTAACATCTACTATCAAACTTCAAATGCTTGCTTTCAAATATATTTACTTATAAATGTATTCAAAGGTATTTTACAGTATGTGTAACATTTTAATTGTTTCCCCTTCTTCAATGCCACTTTGTATGTTTAACTGTAGTTGCAGTGAAATTTGAGCTAATGCATATTAAAATGGTTCTACCTTTTATTCAAATTAACCTTCTTAAGCTGCCTGTCAGTCAGCGTCTCTGAATATGAAGAGTTCTGTTCTCTTGTTTAGCCAGGAGTTCCAACCGAGCTCTAGCTGTTGACTAGTCACAACAATTTCCATATCTTTCATATTTAATAGCTCGCAACCATCCATCTCCAAAAGACTTTCCTAGATGAATGATACTTTCTGCAGCCACCTAGTTCACCTATGTGTAAAGCTGTCCATTGGCCAAGGACACTACTTCAGAGGCATGTGCATATGTAGTATACACTGGGAAGTGGGAAGGAAATGTGAAAAAAAGTTGCCTGAATAGTACTGTACCTGGAAAACTCTTCACATTTTCCAGGGTAAATCAGGTAGATAGCAATGAAAGTGGAGTGAAAGATCAATGAGGAGCTCTGGAAAGTCATGCCAAACAACTGCTGTGGGTACCCCAGAAATTTGTAAAGCAATCTTAATGATAGATAAATATAACAGCTAAATGTCTTCTCCAAAAATTAGGACCATAAAGTAAATGAACATTTATGAAACTGCAGCAGAAAAGAATTAAATGCAAATACCCTAAAAAAACTATTAAGATAGTACAGTTTTGTAAAATCTTACCATAACAGTAGCTCTCCTTTTCTTCACTGTTGCGGTATTCTTCACTGCAGGAATTTCCTGCCAAGGATAGCCCAACATCTGAGCAGTATACCAAAGCGTTTAGATTTTATAGATGCTGTATGTCACACTAATGCTCCCTGCATAGGATGTAAGGCATAAAGGTGACATATGGAAGTGAGTACTCAACTGAATTACCCCAGGAGAAACAAAATGCCCCCAAGGACAAAGGAGAACATTCACATCCAGAAGAAAAAAGTTCAAAAGGAAAACAAGGTTAGAACCCCACAGCCAGGAGGGTAACAAATCACAGGGGGCAAGAGCTATAACAGAGGTGGAGAAGGAGGGGGTGACTGGGGCAAGGAAGGAGGGACTGAATACTGCATCAGTGAAAAGAAGGACATCTACTTTTATGGTAAAATTTTATATATCACTGTTGCAGTATTCTTCACAGAAGGGAGAATACAAGACCTAAGAAGACTGGGTGGATGAAGGCATAGAAGACCCCTCTACAAACCCATGCAGGATAGCCTTGGCAAAGCATGCTCTGGTCCAGGAAATAGCATCCAATTAGTAATGCTTAGAACAAGTATGAATAGAGGTCCAAGTAGCAGCCTCAGGGAGGGAATTAGTGTCCAAACCCTTGAAAAAGGCAAGAGAAGAGGCAATTGCCCTACTAGAATGTGCCTTTACAGAAGACAGACATTTACCATAAAAATAACAACAAAAGGAAATGGCCTTAGAGATCCAAGAGGAGATGGTTTGCTTGGAAACAGCCAAACCCAAAGTCCTGGGATGAAAAGAAACAAAAAGCTGCTCAGACTTGTGAATACCATTTGTTTTATCCAAATAATATCTGAGCTGCCTATGCAGGTCCAAAGCATGAAGAACCTTCTCACTGGCAGACTGCAGAGAAGGGAAAAAGGAAAGAGGTTGAATAGACTGATGGGGATAACTCATTAACCACCTTGGGCATAAATATAGGATTAGTATGAAGAGACACTGTTTCCATGAAAAATTAAAAAGAGGAGAATGGGCATGGACACTCTCTTGGTGGAAGTAAGAGCCAATAGCAGAACAGTCTTCCAAGTACACAGTTGCAAGGAACCTGAACTATCAGGTTCAATAGGAGCCTGTATCAATTTTCCAAGTACGAAACTGAGGTCTCAAAAAGGTGGAATGGGCTGTCTTAGGGGCCTGACATGAAGGATGCATTGAAGAAATTGCTTGACCTCAATCCAACTCAGAGAGTTTGTCATGAGATTGCGCTCTGAAGGAATGCAAACCACCTGAAGAGTCACTTGATAAGTGATAGCCAGATCCCAGGCCCAAAGAGCTAGTCTACAAAGATGATAAGACCTATTAGCCCCTTGCTTCTTGGCGTACTACATCACAGTGGTATTGTCTGTGAAGATTTTTAGGGGCCCAGGAAGAAAAAGGGAATGAAAGGCCTCTTGAGCCAGAAGCAGAGCTTTAATCTCTTTTATACTGATCTGACTTCTGACTTCTGATGAGAAGGCCAGAGAGCCTGGGCTTTGAGATCCAGAAGAAGCACCCTATCCTAGATTTCAGGTATCTGTGAACAGTTTTCGGGAAAAAATGGAGCCTGCAAGGGTAGTTCCAAATTGAGAGAGATTTACAAAATCCACCACTGCAGCTCAAGCTTGAGATAAGGTAGCAAAGGAACAAGGACCTCTAGATGGGGGTATTGTTGAGGCCACAGTGATTTCATGTATCACTGGACCATCTTCATATGGAACCTGACAAGAGGAAGTATGGGGATGGTGAAGGCTATAAATCCCAAAACCCTGAGAAATTCCATGACCTTGACAGAGGACAGAGGGAGACTGGAAGAAGGTTGTCAAAGACATTTGGACAAAGGTGGATTTAAAAGGGCAATGCCTCTAAAATTTAGGCATAGGGGAATAGGGGAGACAAAAATATGTTTGAATTCCTGCATGGCTTTTCCCTTATCATGGAGGAACTTAAACAGGTGAGCCACAGCTGTCTCAGAAAGACTTGTATTATCCAGAGGAGCATCCAAATGTTTGGCTTTAATATCATCAGGTGAAGCCTGAAGACAAAGCCAAGAATAATGCATCATCACAGAACCAAAGCAGCAGCCCTGGAAGAGGCACCAGCAGCACTGTAATTGCATGTTATGGAGTGACAAGCAACCTGAGAAGTGGACCCAAGCAGGGAAAGGGCTGAAGTTTGCCCTTCAGAATCAGGAAGATCAGTCAAAACCTTTACTGAGAAAGGACAGCTAAGACATTCTGGTCATATGGGTTTGATAATTAATAGTCTGACATGACAGTGTGGCAGTAGTGTATACTTTTTTATCCAATCTTTCCATAGCTCTACTGTCCTTATCAGAAGGAAGGAGCTTAGAGGAAGTCAAAAGTTTAGAAGGCTTATTAGTTGAGGCTCTAACCACAGAAGAATCAGCAAAAGTACACTTAAAAGCTTGCAGTCCTCAGACTTCCTTGAAAAACCTATTGTGTTTCTTAGGGACCAGGGGCTGATAGTCTGGAGCTACAGAGGTTGCAGAAAAGGTGTCCAGAAGTGCTGCCAATACAGGAGGAACTGTAGACAGCTTGACTTCATTTGTAAAAGCTCATACTACCCCTTTTGGATGTCACAGACCTGGGATCAATCCCATTTAAAGTACTCCATCAAACAAGCAATAGCATCCCCAAAGGTTAATGCTTCCAGAGGTAAATCTCTTCTCAAAGAACCTTCTTCCTCTGAGTCATAGTCTAGAGGAGAAGGGTTTTGAGAAACGTAAGCTAAATATTCCTCTCCAGAATCTAAGTCCTCATCTGAGGAATCAGGTTCCCTTGTCCTTTTGACAGGAGTGGAAGGCTAGGGAAGACAAGCGACTGAAACCCCTAGGGGAGGCTTCAAGGCTATCAAAGCAATGAACAAGCCTTGAGTAAAATCTTGCCATTCAAACTGAGGGTCTTTAGCAATCAGTTTAGTATGCTTTTTTTTTTTTTCTTAAGAGGGACATCTGCCTTAATGATGCTGAGCAATTTTGTCCCTTGACGAGATTCAATAAGCATAGTAGCAATTTCCTCCCAGACTAATATTTGAGGAATTATTTTTTTTCCACATAATTTTTATTGATTTTTTTTATAAATACAAGTGTAACAATACTTTTACACAATGAAAATAAACCTAACTATATACAGTGTCTGTAACAGATATGCTTTTGATAATACATTCACATTTTATCTAACAATTTTTAAGTTTTAACCAAACAAGTTGTTTATGTGTCATTCTTGAAGTTCTTGAAGTGATAGTCAGTAATTCTCTATTACATACAATTTTGGCCAGTGATATGAATTCCAGAAATGGTATGATTTTTTTAAAATTTTCCGGTTTGAGGTAATGGCTTTTCTTGCTATTGCAAGGAGGGACCAGAGTAGGTGCACTTGTGTACTTGGAATGTACACTGGTATGAGAGCATTAAATAATACCAGTGAGTCAGTCACTTCACATTTATCTGACCACAATGCTTTTATAAAGGATTTAAATTCCAGCCAAAAGGGGATTACAGCTTTACATCCTAAAAACATATGCACCCAGTCTGCATATATTGTTTCTTCACATTTCCAGCATTCCGATATTTCATTTTCGGACATCAGTGCCACTTTATGAGGAGTAAAAGAAACTTTTGTGAATGAATTTCTTTGTGTAGATTTTCCAAAAGGAAGATGATGTAGTATTACTAACTGATTTAAGTATTATTACTTTCTCCTTTTCCTAAGAATCTGAATTTATTTAGCTTTTCTGTTTAATTCCATAGAGATTCATTTGAGGCTTGTATGTCCGTTCGTAGTGTTCTATATAATCTTGATACTGAAAACCCATCGTTATTGCATAATGCATTAATTTCGCGAAAAAGTCTTTGAATTTTGGGTCTAGGTGTGGATTTCACTATTTGACTTATTTTGAATTCATTTACTATATACTCACTGAATGTTTGTATGTTAGCCAATTATTTGATTTATGTTATGTCTTGCTATGAGGGAAGTAGCCTCCTGAATATAATTGGAGTCAAGAAATTGGTACCAAAACACTAATCCATTTCCTTTGATTTCTTCTATTTGTTCATATGTTAAGAGTCCAAGCATTTGTTTGTAAAAGCTATAGGAAACATTAAAAACTAAAGATCTCTTGTCTTGTAATTTTTGTTCATTATTTGTTTAAAGTTCTTTACTATGTAAGTCAATAAAGGGAGAGAAAGTTTATTTTTACTTGTATTATAGCAGAAGGTTTTTATGACCAAATAAACTTTTTCTGCTTCAGAATACATATCATTGTTTATTGTTTCCCTGCTATTATCCACTAATATTGTTTTATGTAAGTTTTTCCAATTAGATGTGCACTTATAATTTAGCTACTGACTTGTAACATTGAGAATGATTAATTCTACATATAGTTCTAAGGATGGAAAAGCTATTCCCCCCACTTCCCAATTTCTGTAGTGGCATGCATGAACAATTCTTGTTTTTTTTGGAAACCATAGAAATTTAACTAATAAATAATTAAGTTGCTTCATTAGTTTTTTGAAGGAGAAGCTATTATAATTTGGAAGCTATACAAAATTTTAGGAAATACAATCATTTTAACTAAGGTTAGCCTTTCTTCCATGGTAAAGAACATGTTATTCCATTTGTTTAAGTGGTCCTTGACAGTGTTTATTAACATTGCATAATTTATTTGTATAGTATTTTTCCAATTTGTTTATATATATATCTATAAATATATATATATATATATATATATATATATATATATATATATATATATATATATATATATATATATATATATGTATCCCTAAATACTTAAACATAGTATGCGTCCAATTAAAATTATTGTATTTTTCAAGGATGGAGTTTGTTTTTTTGTTCAGTGAAATTGTTTCAGTTTTGTTATGATGAAAATTTAAACCTGAAATCTTTTCAAGACCATGTAGAGATTGTATAATGTGTACAATTGAAGAGTCTATGTCCCCGATTGTTAATAAAATATCATAAGCAAAAAGCTGAATTTTGGAATTATAATTTACATTAATAAAAAAAGCTACTTATCTTGTCATTAGTTTTTATGTAATTAGCTAAGGGTTCCACTGATAAAGCAAATAACAAGGGAGATAGAGGACACCCTTGATTGATGCCCTTCATTATTTTAAGTGGACCTGATAGAAAAGCTCCAATTTTAATATATGATATAGAAGTGGTATATAATTTGCTTAACAGTTTTATAAAATCTGAGGAAAATTTATATATTTCTAATACTTTAAATAAATTTAGCCAACTTATAGAATCAAAGGCTTTGTCCCGATCCAAGGTAATGATTGTTAATTCCTTTTTCTTTTTGTTTGCATAGTCAATTAAGGTTAAAAGTCTAATGACATTATCTTTGACCTTTCTGTGTGAGATAAACCCTGTTTGATCATCTTTTATTATTTTTGGCAAAAAGTGATTTCATCTATCTGCCAAAAATGATGTAAAAACTTGTAGTCCACATTCAAAAGAGAAATAGGGCGATAAGAAGTCACTAGATTAGGGTCTTTGTCATGCTTTAAGATGGGTGAAATCATGGCATACTTCCATAAAGGAAAAGCACTGTCATTCTTTCTATATTCTTCAAAAGCATCAATTAAGATCATTAGAGTTTCAACCGGAAGTATCTTATATATTTTTCCTATTAGTCCATCAAGACCTGAAGCCTTATTATTTTTAATGTTTTGTATTCTTTCCTTAAGCTCATTTAATGATATTGGTTTAAGTAGTCTAGTGTTTTGTTCCTTTCTTAATTATTTTCTTTATGTTATCTTTCAAGAATTCATCCATTAGAGTGTTGTCGGTATTAATTAAATTGGTGCTATTCACTGTTTCATGATGTGTTCTAAAGGCCTCTAGTATTTCTTTTAAATCAGTTACATGTTTAGGTTTCTTCTTAGAATTAGCTATAATTTCTTTAATATGATTGGCATTTATTAAGCTTGTAGATTTAACTGCAAGCCTATGCATATTTTTGGGATTGGTTGAATAAGTTTGTAGTTTTATTCTCTCTAAGTTTATTGCTACTTTGTGATTCAAAATCTCTGTTTTTGCCAGGTTCAGTTGTTTTATTTCAGAAATTCTAGCAACATCTTTGATGTCTAAGTTCTTTTTTAATATATCAATTTTTGATTGTATTGTTATTAACTCCTTGTCCCATTCTTTCCTTTTGTTTAGATACCAACTTTTAGTTTTACCATATAAATATGATTTTAATGTATCCCAGAGTATAATTCTAGAAGTCTCATTATTATCATTGATATCAATAAAAACATGTTATTTCTTTTAATAGCCATTCTCTAAAATCATTTAGTTTAGTGATATATGCAGGTAGTCTCTGCCAGAAAAGCAAGTCCCTAGGTGTTATGTGTACTTTAAAGAAGATAGCGTTGTGGCCAGATAGTGGACATGAACTGATCATAACCTCCTGTATCTTGAATATTAAGTCATTGGTAACAAATATATTATCCATAATTGTTTGTGTACCAAACCTATAAGAGTAATATGTATATTGAAGGGATTCTGACTCTCTTATGACATAGAAATCCCTCATGTTAGAAGTGCTAATAAAATTGTTTAGTCTTTTGGCTGTAGCCGACAATCTAAAATTGCCACTTTTAGTAGTGTCACTCTTAGAAAGGATACAATTAAAGTTCCCATGCACATATAATGTCTCCTTTAGCTTTGCTTGAGATTAATTCTAGATATTTATTTGCTGTTTCTGCTCTGAAACCAGGTATTAAGTATACATTAACTAAAGTGATATACTTTCTATTTATTTCCACTGTTACCATACTCAAAACGCCATTTTTGTCTGAATATGAGTCAATAACTTTAGGTACAGGTAAAGATTTTTTCCCCAAGATCATAGTGCCCCTTCTCTTGGTCTGGTAATGAGTTTCAACAAGTACTGAGCATCCATTAAAAAATTTATATTTACATCCTTTTCTACTAAATGAGTTTCTTGTATGAAAGCAATGTCCACTTTGTTTGTTTTGAGATATTTACATAAACTTCCTCTCTTTATGCTATTGTTAAGGCCATTACTATTACATGAAACACATTTATATACAGACATAACTGAAGACACATTTTTGTGTTATGTATTATATTATGGGCAAAAAGATAACTTTAAACATATCCAATAGATATTCATAACTATATACAACTACAAACATGGAATATGAGATTCCTGGTTCAATGAACAAGTCATTGAAGCCACCTTCTACCATCCTACAATCGTTGGCCATTATCGGTCTAATGCTTTTGCCAAGATTTAATGAATAGCACAATATGCAGCAAAGTATGACAACTCTCTTAATATGTGCAGAACAACTAATCAACCCTATAAGGTGTCATAAAATTGCATATTAATTACTTCAGTCAAGACAACTATGTTCATAAAATAGAGTGTCTAATAACCGTGACACTAGTCATACTTTTTCAAATGGTAAAAGCTGTAAGTCTACTAAGTAGTAGAGCATTTGTTACTCATTGCTGAAAAGGAAGTAAGCAAAGAAATTTACGCTTATATTATATTAGAGATTTTGCCTTGTCTTAATAGCATACTTATATTAAACTGTTTATATTCTGTAATTGATACTAAGACTTTGCAATAAAATGCAATAAGATAATGACCTCCTAACATTAATTATCTAGTATTTGACATATATTTCAAATGAATACAGTGAGACTTATTTACCAAACTTTTCATATCAACTTTTGCTGAACACATTATAACATTGTATACAAATTGTGAGTAACAAAAGGGAGATGTCTCAAATAACTCTGAACATTAAAATGTCCTGCCATTCACTAGAAAAGAAAAAAAAAAAAAAAATATATATATATATATATATATATATATATATATATATATATATATTTATATGTTGTGTCTTTCGGCTTTTCCCAGTTAGGAGTAGCGGAACTCCGATCCACTAATGACTGGCAGTTGATTTTATGTGCTGAGTTTCCGGCCCTAACATACAACCATCAATGAAGGTACACCCATTCATGCATGTCTCCACAGAAGACACTCTAGCTGAGAATCGAACGAGACGTCTTGCTGTGAGACGACAATGCTACTGCAGCACCACCACTGTGGATATATGTATATATATATATATATATATATATATATATATATATATATATATATATATATATATATATTAACCTGTCTATGTTACTGCATAAATCTTTAGGAAATTACATATGTGTAGCTTCTGTGGTCTAAATCAATAGATATGTACATTCCATTAATTCAGTATATGGTTAGATAAAGCATTTAGTACATATATTTTTAAACATATAGGTACCAGTGTATCTTTTCCCTTTTCCTTTTTACCCATCATAGTGCACAGTTTTAGTTCAAGAGTACAGCAATATTTCATTTTAATTCCATGAAACAACTTCAATTTACCCTGGCAGTTCTAGACATTATAGGGATTGTAAACAGCTATCTATACTTATCAAGTTAATTAAACATGTTATTTTCATATTCAGAATGCTTTACTAAATAATCCTGTAATCAAAAACATTTCTAGTACCTTTTCCTGCTCATATTTGAATGGGTTTGCGTTTCTATAGGTTGAATAACTTCATTCAGTCTGTTGAGAAGCCCAGCTACTGAAATCCGGTATTCTTTCCGTCACACAGCATCACACAGTGATGATGAAGGTTCAAAGTTCACGCAGTTCTTTCCTTCATGCTGTAAATTAACAGGATGGTGGCTGTGTGCGAGAAAACGGCTGTGCTGCACTCGTGACTCAATTAAGTGAAGCTTTTGAACATTCTGGTGGCAAAGAGAGTCTCGAGGGTATTATTATTAGGATTTGTGCATCTAAGCAAGAAAAAATGGAACTGAACATGCACAGCCACTATGCTGATGGAAAAAAAGAAGCTATTATGTTAATGGCACTTGCCACAGCTAGTTTAACAGTGCTTCCTATATTGATAAGTACACCATAAAGGCACTATGGTTTTAAACATATTGAATCAGTTGTAAACATAAAACATCAATTTCTCTACATTTCTACACTCAGTTTCAGTATAGTAAAATAAAGACAAATCTATCTGCACTTTAAGAACTGCATTTTTACTGCCCCCTCTTTTTTAAATAACCCACAGTGCACAACACTTTTAAATCGAAAGTATAAATTCTTGCCTTCACTTCCCAACAGTAATTTTACTAAGTAGATATTGTGCCTCCAGGGTATTATATACTTTATTTTTTATAGGATTTAATCTACATAAAGGCACAATGGATATGTATAGCAGGTTGTCAGCATAACGATAGCGCTTACTGTCTATATAGGCTTATAATCAAGTAATAAGCAACTAGAGGCAGTTTAACCAGCCTATTCATATAGATTTCTATTTTATAATTACCAGTGACAGAAAAAAAAAAAAAAAAAAAATATATATATATATATATATATATATATATATATATATATATATATATAAAGATTTTTACCTTTATCTTAGGGTTTGTTTGTTTGCTTTTATAACATTAAGATAAATTCTGTTAGATGGATAATATTACATGAAAAGGTTAGTAGATTTATTTCCCTTTTAGTTTTTTATTGGTTTTGTCATTTGTAGATAGTTTACCATTAATAGCTTGTCTTTTCAGACTTGGTAGTGAAATATCCATATCTTCTATTTTGTCCAACAGCTTGGTTTTCTTAACAAAATCTATTGCTTCCTCAAGGTTGTTGAATATTTTTTGCCCATCCGAGAAGATAATCTTAATTCTTGCAGGGAATAAAATCTGCACTTTTATATCAGCCTTCTTCAAACTTTTGATGAGAGGCACACATTCTTTTCTTTTTGTTATTGTAGTAGAAGTAAAGTCATTACCAAACCTTATATTTTTCCCATTGAGTTGTATTGGATTTCGCGACCAAGCTGTTCTCAGTACTAGGTTTTTGCCCTGTGTTGATAAAAACTTTACTATAACAGATCTCACTGCAGCTGGATATTTGGAGGGCGAAATGTTGGATAGAGACCTGTGACCCCTCTCTATCCCAAATGAGAAGGACTCAGGAAGGTTCAATATTTTGGGCAGCCATTCATTTAAAAACAGGACCATATTGCTTCCTTTCATTTTTATGAGTACCCCATATATTCTGATATTGTTCCTTCTTGATCTGGACTCCAGGTCTTCTACTTTCTCCAGCAATTGGCTGTTTTGTTTTAGAAGGAATTCTATCTGAGTGTCATTTTCCATCTGTCTCCCATCAGTCATTTACAGTTTCTTCTATGGCTGCAATTTGTTCAGCATGTTTAGTAATAATTCTTTCAGGTCTTCTATTTGTTTCTTACTTTCCTTTTTCATGTTCTCAATTTTTTCTAAATTGTCCATTTTCACAGAGAGGTCCTGCATGCTGGAGATTATTAAATGAAGTTCTTTTTCATGGAACTGTCTTGAGGAGAGGCTCTTGTATGACTCATCGTTTTATCCAGTTGTACTAAGCTGTAGAACTTCTGACAAGAAATTTTTTGATAAAAGTTTTTGAAAACTCTGGTTTCTTCTTTGTAGGTAATCCACAATATCAAGAAGTATAACTTGTGAGAAAAAACGTCTAAGTTTTTTTTATGTTAGAACATAAAAATCCTGTCAGAAATAATATTTACAGTCAGAGCATCAGAAAAGTGCTGGTATCAGCTAGGCATCTTAGCCACACACACCCCATTTGAGGAATTCTTCATGGCACCATGGAAATAATCAGCAATGCTTCCACTCAGTGTCTGTAGCAGACATTAAAGAAGCCTCTGAGCACGTGCAAAAACAGGAATCCATGCCAGCCTCAAATGAGGTCACATCAGCAGAATCCAATGTAATCATCAAACAGTCTCAACAGCTTTCATTAGGTTCTAGAGAGCTGTCCAGTGGATGCTGAACAACACCAGGATCAGGCCTAGACTTCTTGACCTTCTTCTTAGAAGACAGTTGTCCCTTGAGAGGGAGTATTCTGCCATAGCACCCTGAGCCACCAATTTAAGATGATTGTTCTCGAGTTGTATGGAGAGAGAAGACAAGTGACTGCAGACGTTTTTTGGGACAAATGCTTGACAGACAGAGCACTGCGTATAGCTGTGGGAAGCACATAGGGAAAAAAGACACTGGTTGCGATGGTCTATATGGGGAAAGTGCCTCCAAAACTGACATTTTTCATCTTAGATGACATTAACACAAGTCAAAAACCAAATGGAAAACACAGAGAAGAAACATCAACAGGACACTTATCTGAAAATGGCTTGTTAACCAGCACAGCAGAAGTGCATTTAAACTGATGTTTGATAATGGCATTTGGACTAGTGGCAAAGAAGTTCTGAGTACTTGTGTCTGTGCATCATCTTTATACCTTATGTCCTATGTGGGTGGCATACGTGTGACATATGATGCCTGTAAGATCTAAATGTTTTGGTATACTGGCCAGATATTGGACTATCCTTGGAAGGAGATCCCTTCTGTGCTGATGTATGATAAATACGTACGCTGTAATGAACATTTCTAAACACTTTTTATATATCACAAATATTGCCTTCTCAGTATTTAATGTTCTTCTGCAATACTACGTATTCATTAAGTCTTTCTATTCTTGAACAGCACAATGCCTGCAAGGCATGTATATTTAATGTTCTTCTGCAATTCTACGTATTCATTAAGTCTATCTATTCTTGAACAGCATAATGCCTGCATGGCATGTATTGCAAACAGAACTTGTTACATCTACAGTAATTACCTTTCTCTGTAAGGAGTCACCTAAGGTTTGTTGTTGTGATGCTTGCAATCAGCCTAGTGCATGCAGTCTGTTAATTCAGTTATTTGTGAAAATCAGCATTGACATGTTTCATTACACCACATATACTTCGTAAATGGGCGTGCCTTCGTTGAAGGTTGAACGTCGAGCTGGCACCTCGGCGTTCGTGAAAATCTACTGCCAATCATTAGCGGACCGGGAAAAGCCGAAAGACAAACAACAGCAACATTAACTGTGAAATTCATCTTTTCCATGTATAATAGTGCTGTTGATAAATTGTTTATGCTACATTTGTACTATTTGTTTGTTAATACATTTGGTCTGAATTTTGACCCAAAAGGGTCCATGCACTTGTTCACCTGCCTGAATAACAAATAAAGATCCTTTCTATATGTCATCAGAAAGAGACTGCTTAACTATTGCATACAAATATTAGTTTCATAACAATGCTAGATATTATTCACTAGTTAGTAAAGAAAGAAAATGAAAAAAAATGTCTCTAGAAAATAAGGTAAAAGAGAATTAAACAACAACAACAAAAAAGAAAACATTTTGGATACATTGAAATGGCAAGTAAAAGTATTCTATCAGTGCAGCATGATTCATGTAGAGGGTACCCTGACAATATAATCTAAAATACTAATAAATGTTTTCAGTGAACATTTTAAACATTTAATAGCAGTGAACAGAAATTTCACTAGTTATATTAGAGGAATGGAATTTGGTTTAGCCCCTTGATACAGCAAGAGAAACTAACACATGGCATCCCACTACTTACACTTCCTGACAGTCCTAGACCAAATGGCATAACAGATAAGGGCATTAATTCCTATCAAAAGAAATTGTGGAAAAACTTCTGGCATTACTTAACTTCAACTCATTAAGACGAACTCTAACAAAAGACTAAAAATATGTCAAAGCCGGGCCAGCCTTAAGCATAGGCGAATTAGGCAGCCATCTAGGATGCAGTGTATCTAGCGGTGCTCTTTCTAAATTTGCTTATTTATTTAGTTTTAGAATAATCAAATACATCATTTTTTTCTCTAAACATCAATAAATAAATAACTTGCATGCAATGTCAAGGCATGCTGGGTGGGGGGAGATATTCCACTTAAATTGACCATTCAAATCAAGTTATGTCATAAACACTGTGAAGTCAGGGAGAAAAGACCTTGCATAATTTTCAAATGTAAGCCTGCTAAGCCATGGCCCTCAGTCAGGACTGTGGATTTGCATCAATGTGATGCATTTTTTCCACAAATAAGTACGACTTTCCAGTGCATGGCTATACTGGTTTACTGTAATCTTCAGCAGCTGGCTATGCCATTTATCAGACATCAAAAATGTTATCAGGGACAGATGCAAAATATGAGACCAAATCAGAAACATTCTGCAGAATTCCAGACAGATGAGAGCATGAGGAATGTTATCATGTGAAATCAGAAACAGTGAAGTAAGTATTTATTTTCTTTAATAATGCTGGCAGTGATCAACCAGATATACGGGCAAAATTTCTGCCTTTGTGGTTTGTGGAGCAACTAGAAATACTTTTAACGTGTGGCAAGTTATTTGTGTATCAAAAGTCATGGCTATACCTGCTGAATGATGGTTATGGTTAGGCACTGGATGAAAGTAATTTTTGTTTAGCTTAAGTATAATAATATTACATAGCCATCAGATGGTGTGGCTATAATTGTTAAATGGAGGTTGGAAGTGAAAGTAAGTGATAGTAAGTGACTCCCTTGATGTTTGTTCAGTTTAAGCAGTCACTTTCTGCCTTTGCAGGATTAGTGTGCATTTGTGAGCTGTAACATGGACTAAATTGGACACCAGAGTACACACAATTGTTGTGGGCCGTCTGTGGAGGAAAAGGACTAGCTGTCTGCTTATTATTGTCCTTTGCTGGATGGAGTGCGATTTGTGTGAAGCAACTTCGAATATTTTAATGGGTGGCAACTGCTTGTTTGAAACAAAGGTGAAATACATCCCATAGTCTTCATCAAAATCTGACATATGAATTGTACATAGACGTGTATATAATTGCTTAGCAGGGGTTTTAGGATGCAAAACTGATTGTCTAGTCACTTGCTCAAAGGGATAAAATGCATCACAGAATATCCTGACCTTCAGAGTTCTAGGGAACTGGTGGCCCCCACACACCAAGGCTGTATAAGTGGATTTTGGTATGGGCTTAGTAGTGGCATCTGCCCTGAACCTCAATTAGTCTAAAACTAGCCCTGCCCAGAGGTGTACACAAAATATTGCTGTAGCTGGTGTGGGGATCTGAGCATGATCTCATTATTTCTTTATCATCCCTTCAAACCACAGAGGTCACAGTATTATGTTGGGCTGGCAAGAATGTGGTAATTAATTCATTAACTTTCTTTGCAGACTTCAGAGGGGTACACAGATGGTCACTAAGCTTATCCAGGAGCAGTGTACTATCTAAAAGTAAGTCAGAAACATTATTGTAATATATTTTTTCCCTCACAATCAAACATCCGACATGTATCCACATGGCTATCCTTTGGGAGAGGGTAAAGAAGCATTCTGCTTATATATGTTTGACAGCAAACATGTTTTTTAAATTTTGTCCAAGTGTAACATCAGAGAGCTACACAGAAGGTGGCTGTCATTTGCAGGTGTGGTCAGGAGGCATGCTGTATATACATATGACAGCAATGACTTAAACATATGATTGTGTCCAGCTGACCCTTAATTTTCGTCCTGATTTAACATCAGAGAGGGATAAACAAAGTGATTACTTTTTTAAGGTGGCATAGGGAGGTAGGTATTATTTTTAGATATGATTTATGTATCATCAGACGCATTTGTCTTCTTTGTGCATTATGCACTGCTATATGGTTAACTTTGAGCATAAAGCCTTGTATACAATGCATTTCTTCCTTGAAATAAAAAAGTATGTTTAATTTTATTTCCTTATGTGTGATTTTTGTCCATGCCACCGGTGAATAAAAAGATTGGAAAAGGCTCTAAAATCAGTTTGTTTCCAAATGCTTGTCTCAGCAGGTAGCACACTTACATTTGATACAGAAGACTGTGAGTTCTACTCCTACACAAGACAGATGGATTAATTCTGCAGTTGGGGGTTGGCATACTGATTAAGGTGTTTCATAGGTTCATAGGTTCATAGTTCATACTAGGCTATCTGCCCGAGGGCATTTACAAGCCTAGCCCATAGTTTTGTGGCTTACGCCACCCCTTTAGTTTGGAGAAACTATGCCCATTATTTTGCTGTGTCTCTGTCAAGCAGTGACACTGAGGTAACCCCTGGGGTGTATCTGCGATCTCCCATCCATTGGTCAAGATTCCTCTTGAACAAGGCCAACGAGGTGCTCTGCCTCACATAAACCGGGATTTTGTTCCACAGCATAGCGAGTCTTTGGGTGATGAATCTATCCCTCCAGCACGTCCTATTAATAACCGTGTCGAGGTTTAAGTCTCCCGCCCTTGTGGCTCTGAGGGATCTAGATTTTTTGAGATG
Organism: Protopterus annectens; assembly: GCF_019279795.1. Lineage (NCBI taxonomy): Eukaryota > Metazoa > Chordata > Ceratodontiformes > Protopteridae > Protopterus > Protopterus annectens. Next base: position 1,957,243,594 of record NC_056741.1, on the reverse strand, counting down.
AAGCATGTTCATCAAATCTGGGTTTGACATGGCCTTGTATGTCAGGCACAGGTCACCTCTGAGCAAGCGGTAAGCAACTGAATATAACTGGAGTTCTTTCAGTCGGGCAGCATAAGACAGATTTTTGAGATCCTTTATCCTTTTGGTGAGGAACTTTTGTGGCCTCTCCAGCTGCTGCAAGTGTCAGGTCAGATACATTCCGAATGGGGCATTGTACTCAATCATTGGTCTGATGAGTGATGAGTATAGGGAGACTATGACCTCCCTTGATCTAGATGTGAATCCCTTCATGATAAGGTGGGCAATGTAGAAGGTCTTCCTAACTACTTTAGCAATATGAGTGTCGAATGAAAGGCTACTGTCAACCTGGGTTCCTAGGTCCCTGATAACTTCTTCTGTGATCAGGGGATTGCCACTTATATGGTAGCTAGTGGTAACCTTGTTTTTCCCGAAGGGTATGACTATGCATTTCTTGGCATTTAACTTTAGGCCATGGCTCTGGCACCAGTTATCCGTTTCTGTGAGACCCTTCTGAAGGATATCTGTGTCGGATGTGTTTTCGACACGGCCCAGTTTGCAGTCATCTGCAAACTTTGTCAGCCATAACCCTCCTGTGTTTGCTTGTACTTCAGAAAAGTAGATGCCAAACAAGAGTGGGCCCAGGACTGAGCCCTGTGGGACACCACTTGTGACAGGCTTTGAGTCTGACATGGCGCCAACAACTCTGACCCTGTGGGTTCTGTCACTCAGCCAGTTTGCAACCCATCTTGTAATGTATGGGTTTACATTTAAGTTGATGAGTTTTTCAATGATACCCGAGTGGGGTATTGTATCGAAAGCCTTCGCCAGGTCTAGGTAGGCTGTATGGACTGCCTTTCCCTCGTCAATGGCCTTGGTGACTGTTTCGAAGAAGTCAACCAAGTTTAAAAGGCATGATCTGCCTTTGACAAAGCCAAACTGGGTTGGATCCAAAGTCTACAAATTTCCTATGTCTTTATTTATGAGATCCATTATGATCCTCTCCATGGCTTTGCAGATAAGGCTTGTCAAGCTAATGGGACGGTAATTTCCAGGGTCGGTGGAGGCACCGCCTTTGTGGAGTGGGACCACAGTCGCTGTGCGCCACTCCCTGGGCACGTATCCGGAGGTGAGACTAAGATTAAACAGCTGTCCTAACTGTGGGTTTAATTCCTCATTGAGTTCATGGAGCACACAGCAGGGGACACCATCGGGTCCCATGGATGCTGTGTTCTTTGCCTTGGAGAGAGCAGTTCTCACCTGGGCATTAGAGATGTTTGGGGGGCTACAATCATTTGGTATAGATATCTCTCCTTTAGGGGGGAGGGGGGGGGGAGTTTGCACTGAACCTGTCAGCCAGTATGTTGGCAATGTCTGTAGGATCAGTAATCTTCACATCATTTTGAACTAATTCTGAGCATATCTGGGAGTTTCCTCCTAGGTTTCTGACATAGCTAAAGAATGCCTTATGGTTGTCTTTAGAGTCCTTAGCTATTTTTTTCTCAAAATTAGCTTTGGATGATTTTATGAGAGCACTTAGCTTTTTACTTATAGTGATCAGCGGTGTCTTACCTTTTAAGGATTTTGCTCTATCTTGTAGTAGCTTTCTCCTTTTGTTGTAGAGTTTGTTTATGGCTGGGGTCCACCAGACTGGACGCTTGCCTTTGGTACAAAGAGTCTTTGTTTTGCTTGGGACTGCCTGATCCATGCAGCCCTGCAGGTGCTGGTAGAAGGCATTTGTAAGTGATTCAGTGGTTTGCGTAATGTTTACCGCCGGCTCAGGGGCCTTAAAGGAGACCACACTAGTCTTTAGAAGTGTGAAGTCAGCTTTCGAGAAGTTCTTTACTGTGGTCTTTTTCATTTCGGGTGGGGGCAGGATGAGGACCTCCAGCGAGATTAGTTTGTGATCTGATCTCACTAGTGAGGGGTATACTTCCGGTGTTGAACATTGTGCTCCCATGTTCGTGATGATGAGATCAAATATGTTTTCTCCTCTTGTGGGGATGGTGACTAGTTGTTCCATGGCATTGGAGTTTATGAATTCCAGGAACTTTTGGGCTAGAGTGTTTGGGCTTGAGTAGTGTTCCCAGTCTATATTAGGGTAGTTGAAGTCACCTAGTATGATGGTGTTCGGAGATACATTTATCCCCTCCAATGTTTTCAGGAAGGCCATGTGAGGTTCCTGAGTTTGCGAGGGTGGCCTGTAACATGCTACAAATTGCAGAGCAGTCTTGCCTATGGTTAATTGCACCTGGATGGTTTCCAATGCATCGTGCGTTGCCACCAATCTTGAGGTGTGGGTGTCCTTGATGAATATGGATACCCCTCCTCCTTTCTTGGTATTGTCCGGATTTTGGGGCCGGAACGCATGATATGAGGTAAAACCTGATAGTGCTGGGGTGCTCTCAGGAGCCTTGAACCAGGTTTCTGTCACAGCACAGACATCGATGTTCTCCATACTGAGAAGGGCCTCGAGTGCGTGCATCTTGAGGTTGAGACTTCTGGCATTGAGCAGCATTACCCTTAGTTTCTTTTCTTTGTTATGTTCTAGGGTGGTAGGTTTAGAATTTGAGCTTTGCCTAAAAAAGGCACTATGGGGGTGGCAAGAGCCTTTGCCAAAATCCGGAATCCCAGGGGTGACAGGTGCAAGCCGTCCCTTGCGAAGCAGCGTGGCTTGTCCTGCATGTCATCCCAGGCAGACAGACATTGGATCCCCTTTGAATGACACCAGAGTTTAAGCCAATTGTTAAAGCTGATCATCTTATCTCTGTATTGTGGCATCATTCTTGGTGAAGGTAGGATACTGCTCAAGGTCAGGGTCATACCTGCTTGGGCTACATAATCAGAGAGCTCCTCTATGTCTCTTTTCATGTAGTCCAAGGAGGTACATCTCAGGTCGTTAACACCAGCGTGGACAATGATTGAGTCGTACTTGTACCTGCTGTTGAGAGACCTGAGTGCATGCGTTATGTGGCGGATTCTAGCACCCGATAGGCAGCTTATTGTGAACTTCTCCTTACTCAGTCTGGTGAGCAGGACGTCAGTGTGTCTGACTATGGAGTCACCAATGACTAGTGTGTCTGGCATTGTGTTTGGCCTTAAGGGCTGTGACTGCTTGACACTCTGACTGTGTGGTCTATGTGTTGCAGGGGTTGTGTTCTGAGGTGGTAGTTGTTTGGGTGTCTGCTTCACTTCATGAAATGATGGGCTGAACAAAAATTACACTGAAGGAATAAATGCAGATGCAGATGCAAACTGCAGGGTTTGATTCTCATTTTTAAACAGGAAATTGGCTAGGCCTGAAATGTCCCCAAGGGCAGGTCACCTAGTACTTAACTAGGAACCTAAATGGACCCCAGAGCATCAGTAATGTCGTGGCATCTGGTGGCTAGTGACCTAAAGATCCCCGGCTTAACTTAATTATTGTAATGTAGGTTTCATGAGGTTGAATGCTGTGTGTTGAAAGGATTCATGCTTATTACAGTCTAGTCTTAATCAGTGTGTGTTGAAAGGATTCAGGGTTATTACAGTGTAGTCTGAGCCAGAGAGTGTTGAAAGGATTGACGGTTATTACAGTGTCATCTTAGTCAGAGGATATTGAAAGATTTCATGGTTATTACAGTGTTATCTTTGTCAGACAGTGTTGAAATTATTTGTGGATATAATTTGAAAAGCAAGAGTGGATTTCTTCCTTAATCATGAGTTCTCTTCAGGCCATTGTTGCATGAAAAAGTTGTTTAAAAACCTGTAAAATGCACCTCGGACCATATAGAACCCTCATGGCTTCTGGGGCCTTGTAGTCCTCAGACCCCCCAGCTTAATGCATTTATTCCCACCACAGTTATTTCTTCATCAGCTAGGATCAGGGTTGCCAGATTTCCAGCAACCCAGGTAGGGACAAAAAAAAAAAGAAGGTCTCTCACGTCAAAGTGAAGACCAAAAAAAAAAAAAAAAAAAAAAAAGGTCTTCGGCGGCATGCAGTCCAAGCATGGCTGTTTTTACACAATCCAGCATTTCCCACAGCAGCACAGCAAAATTCTAAATCTTGAGCTTCTGTTGATGTCTTGATAGTATCATAAACCTAGCAGAGCTTTGCAAGAAATTTAACAGCCAGACAGGAACTCAGGCTGATAGCCACAAAAACTTGTGCATGCACTGCACATCTCTTCCCTTATATGGCTACTTACTAGACTTCCTGTCTCACTAGAAGTCTGTAAATGTTGGTTTGTTCCTGGATTCTTACATTCCTCTACGTAAGCTACAGCAGTCAGTGTCTGGCATGACATAGTATTGAAGCATTTTTGTAACAGGGGACTGCATCTAAAAAAAAGGAAAGGATGACGCCTACCTTAGTCACTGCAGAAAAGTTTCCTGTTCCTATAATTAATAGGAAAAGTATAGTCAGAATTCCAGGTTTATTACAAAAGTGGAAATCATTAATAGACAGAGTCCTGTAGATGAGGTATTAAAGTATTACACAGGGCTGTTTTTGCCAAATAAAAATTTAGCATCTGTGGCCTGAACAGGAAGTGATTTATAGTTTTTAACAAACTCAGGTGCGGAACACAAAGTTAGAACGCTCTTTGGTTCTTGTCTTCTTCACGCAAACAAGTTTCAGGTCTCTCTCTCTAACAAGTAGTCTTTGGAAAACCTCTGTCCTCCAGGGCCATTGCTCTGGGCCTCCAATCCCATTCTCCAAGGGTGCTACCTGCCGGCAACTGAAGACCAAAAAAAAAAAAAAAAACAGATCTTTAATGCGGAACACAGTTCCGCATTAAAGACCTAAAGAACTGAGCTCACTCTGCCTGCAATAAACACGGAGCTTCTCGTGTTTAATGCATTGCAGTTCCGCATTAAACACGAGAAGCTCCGTGTTTAGTGATTTTGATTGGCCGTATGCGGCATATGGGCCAATCAAAAAGCTAAACACGGAGCTTCTCGTGTTTAATGCGGAACACAAGAAGCTCCGTGTTTAGCAATTTTTGATTGGCCCATATGCCAGGTATACGGGTCAATCAAAAAAAAAAAAAAAAAAAAAGTGGAGGCTGGCCGGGATTTAAACCGGCAGGGCGGGACTCGGGATCAGGCTACTGATCTCGGGACAGTCCCGCCCAAATAGGGACGTCTGGCAACCCTGGGGGCGGGCAACTGCAAAAGCCTCCAAATTTAAACAACAAGACAGAAATAGGGATGGTGGGTAAGAGAAAACCATCACCTTCAGCAGACATCTGAAAAACTATACAGTGAAGCAAAAATAACAGTGCACAACTCAGAAGTCAGCCAGCAATGATATAAAATTAGTCAAGTAACAATTAACAGTACACAACTCTGAAGTGCCAGAAAAATATACTTAGCTCGGTATATCTCCAGATAGTTTGAAGAGCACTCTGTCAGGACACAGGAAGGCTCCACCAATGATATGCAGGCTATAAAATAGGGTAAACTTAAGTAAAGTAAACTAAAATAAGACAGAGTTACAAAAGACATAGGATATAGAGTAAAATAAGATATAACACAACATGTGAAAGTAAGATTAACACAGCAATAATCCAAACTTTATGGATTTATACTTTCAGATTCAATTACATTTATTTTCTTCACTTTTATAGGTTCATAGGTTCATAGGTTCATACTAGGCTATCTGCCCTAAGGCATTTATAAGCCTAGCCAGAGTGTATGTGGCTTACACCACCCCTTAGGATGAAAATACTATGCCCTTTTAGGGTTTAGTTTGCTATGCCTCTGTCTAGTAGTGACACAGAGATGACCCCCAGGGTAAACCTACAATCTCCCATCCACTCGTCGAGATTTCTCTTGAATAGAGTCAGTGAGGGGCTCTGCCTAACATGGACTGGGATTCTATTCCAGAGTGTAGGGAGCCTCTGGGTTATGAATCTGTCCCTCCAGCACATCCTATTTATTTCTGTGTTGAGGTTTAAGTCACTTGTTCTCGTGGCTCTGATGGATTTGGATTTTCTGAGGTGGAGCATGTCCATTAATTCAGGATTGGACATGGCCTTGTACGTCAGGCACAGATCACCTCTGAGTAGGCGGTATGCGACTGAATAGAGCTGGAGTTTTTCAGTCGGGCAGCATATGACATATGTTTAAGACCCTTTATCCTCTTGGTGAGGAACTTTTGGGGTCTTTCCAACTGCTGCAGGTGTCGGGTGAGATACATCCCAAATGGGGCACTGTACTCAATCATTGGCCTGATAAGAGAAGAGTACAGGGGCACAATGACCTCTCTTGATCTAGATGTGAAACCCTTCATGATAAGGTGGGCAATATAGAAGGTCTTCCTAACCACTTTGGCAATGTGAGTGTCAAATGAGAGGTTACTGTCAACCTGGGTCCCTAGGTCCCTGATTACCTCTTCCGTGCCAATGGATTACCACCTATGTGGTAATTTGTCGGTACCTTGTTTTTCCCAAAGGGTATGACTATACATTTTTGGTGTTCAGCTTAAGACCATGTCTCTGGCATCAATTATCCGTTTCTATGAGGCCTCTCTGAAGGATGTTTGTGTCTGCTGGAGTATCAATTATGGGGCCCAGTTTGCAGTCATCTGCGAACTTTGTCAGCCACAATCCTCCTATGTTTGCCTGTACCTCGGAAAAATAAATGCCGAACAAGAGGGGTCCCAGGACTGAGCCCTGTGGGACACCGCTTGTGACTGGCTTAGAGTCTGACATAGCTCCAGCAACTCTGACCCTGTGGGTTCTGTCCTTGAGCCAGTTTGCAACCCATCTTGTGACATATGGGTTTACATTTAAGCTGGTGAGTTTGTCTATGATGCCCAAGTGGGGTATTGTGTCAAAGGCTTTTGCAAGGTCAAGGTAGGCTGTGTGAACTGCCTTACCCTCATCGATGGCCTTAGTGACTGTTTCAAAAAAGTCGACCAAGTTCAAAAGGCAGGATCTGCCCTTGACAAAGCCAAATTGAGTAGGATCCAATGTCTGTAGGTCCCCAATGTCTTTGTTTATGAGTTCCATAATGATCCTCTCCATAGCTTTGCAGACCAGGCTCGTCAAGCTTATGGGGCAGTAATTTCCAGGGTCCGTAGAAGCACCGCCTTTGTGAAGTGGGACCACTGTTGCCGTACGCCACTCTTTGGGTACGTATCCTGTAGTAAGGCTAAGATTAAACAGCAGCCTTATGTGTGGGTTTAGTTCCTCTTGGAGTTCATGTAGCACACAGCCCGGGACACCATCCGGTCCCATTGATGCTGTGTTTTAGCTTTAGAGAGGGCGGCTCTCACCTGGGCATCTGAGATGTTAGGGAGGCTACACTCTGCTGGGATAGTTATTTCTCCTTTTGGGGGGGGGAGGAGAAATTTGCACTGAACCTGTCTGCCAGAATGTTGGCAATGTCAGTGGGTTCAGTGTATTTTGTGTCATTTTGGACTAACTCTGAGCATATCTGGGAGTTTCCACCCAGGTTTCTAATATAGCTAAAGAAGGCCTTGTGATTGTCTTTTGTGTCTTTTGCGATTTTTCTCTCAAAGTTGGCCTTGGATGATTTTATGAGTGATCGTAGTTTTTTGCTAGTACTGATCAGAGACGCCTTCCCTTTTAGGGATTTTGCTCTGTCATGTAGTAGCTTCCTCCTCCTGTTGTACAGTTTGTTTATGGCTGGGGTCCACCAGACTGGGTGCCTGCCTTTGGGGGAATGGGTCTTGGTTTTATTTGAGATTGCATGATCCATGCATTCTTGAAGGTGCCCGTAGAAGGCATTTGCAAAGGATTCAGCAGTGTGGGTTGTGGTTTCCACTGGCCCAGGGGCCTTGAAGGATACCACTTCAGTCTTAAGAAGTGTGAAGTTTGCTTTTGAGAAGTTCTTCACTGTGGTCTTTTGTGCAGGGGGTGGGGGTGGGATGTGGATTTCCAGTGAGATTAATTTATGGTCTGATCTTACCAAAGAGGGATATACTTCCGGTGTGGAGCATTTTGTCCCCATGTTTGTGATGATCAGGTCTAGTATATTGTCTCCTCTTGTGGCAATGGTGACTAGTTGTTCCATTGCATTTAAGTTTATGAATTCTAGGAACCTTTGGGCTAGGGTGTTGGGGCTTAAGTAATGTTCCCAGTCTATGTTTGGGTAGTTGAAGTCTCCCAAAATGATGGTATTTGGAGAGACATTCATACTCTCCAGTGTCTTCAGGAAGGCTGTGTGTGGTTCCTGAGTTTGAGAGGGTTGTCTGTAGCATGCTACAAACTGTAAGGCAGTTTTGCCTATGGTTAGTTGCACCTGGATAGTCTCCGATGCTTCGTGCGTTGCCACTAACCTGGAGGTGTGGGTATCTTAGATGAAAATGGATACTCCCCCTCCTTTTGTGGTTCGGTCCAAGTTTTGGGGCTGGAAAGCATGATATGAGGTAAAACCTGATAGTGCTTTTACATATGTTGTATTATTTTTTACTTTTACAGTTATTTTATGCCTACCCTATGGCCATGAAAACTCCTACCTATGCCATCCAGATTCCTTTTCTTCCCTTATTCTTCATCCTTTCCTGCATGTATACATTCATTTAACACATTTTAAGTAGGCAAGACTACTCTCTGGCAACTCTACAGAAAACAGCTATATTCAGCTGGGTTGTGGGGCTGCAGGAAGCCATGGGTGGTATCTAGTTGCATTTCTCTGTGCATTTTTCCATTTTTTTAAGTAAGGTTGTACATCCAGTAATGGCCTGAACAAAACTCATGATTAGGAGAAGAAATTCAGTCTTGCTTTTCAAGGTTCAGTTTCCCTCAGTCCTTGTAACGCTCCCTAAATGACCAAGATTACACTGTAATAAGTGTATTAAGCCAAGGCGCCATGGGTCTTTAGATGCCCTAAGTTGCATTATATTTTTTTAAATTTTTTCATGAAATGATGGCCTAAACAAAAATCAAAATTAAGGGAAAAAAATCTTTGCTCTTCAAGTTTGTTTTTTTTTTACTGAATCCTTTCAATGCATCCTAGCTGATGAAAAATAACTGTGGTGGGAATAAATGCCTTACGCTGGGGGTCTGAAAGCTGCAAGGCCCCAGAAGTCATGGGAGTTCTAAATGCTCTGAGGTACATTTTGGAGGTTTTTTTCATGCAACAATGGCCGGAACAAAACTCATGATTAAGGGAAGAAATTCTATCTTGCTTTTCAAATTATAACTATGACTCCTTTTAACACCCTCTGACAAAGATAACACTGTAATAACCCTGAAACGTTTCAATACCCTCTGACTAAGGGTACACTGTAATAACCCTGAATCTTTTCAACACACAGCATTCAATCTGATGAAGACTGCACTATAATAATTGAATTAAGCTGGGGATCTGGAGATTACTAGCCACGAAAGGTCATGACATTACTGATGCTCTGAGCTGCATTTAAGTTCATAGGGTAATATTAGGTGAACTGCACTTGGGGGACATTTTAAGCCTAGGAAAATTTCCTTTTTTAATGATGAGAGTCAAATCCTGGAGTTTACTTCTGTTTGGTAAACACCTTACTCACTATACCAAATGCTAACTCCAAAATTATCTACCCTATGTAGGAGTAGAACCCACAGCCTTCTGCATCAAAGTTAAGTTTGCTATCAGTTGAGACAAGCATTTGCAAACAACCTGATTTTTGAGATTTTTTTCCAGTCTTTTTAATCACTGATGGCATGGACAAAAATTACACATAAGGAAATAAAATTAAACATACTTTTTTTCTACAGAATGTTATTGTTTATCATCACCATTACTGGAGACAGTATTCAGATATTTTTAATATCTAATAAAGCATTTATAAACCGAACTACAGTGTGTGCAGAATTCATTTTGAAAAGTGCAAAAAGGCTTAGCCCATAAAGAAGAGACAAGAATCTGTTCAGTACAATTTTATTTATTTATTTATTTATTTTACATTTGTTGACCGGGCTAGTCTAGCTGGATACATGTCCATTTTCAGTAGAGGCCCGGGGAGAAAAGCTCCATGTATTTGTACAGAGTTAATAGATGCTAAAAGATTAGAAGTTATACATTGTTGTAAAAAAAAAATCAAAAAAATATAAGATAATACAAAAGTTTTAACAAATAATGTAGAATAGTAATCCAGTTCTGTAAGGTACAGAGATAAATTGTACTTATATACATCTATACATATAATTTGTGTACAATGGGATGGATTGTTAATTTGTAATAGGTAGTAAATGAAGGAAGGGTGAGATAAGTGAGTGGGGGGGCAATTAGTCAGGGTTAGTACAGGTGCATAGCCAGTGATTATTGAGATATGGTTTTAGATGTTTTTTTTAAAAGAAAAAGAGAAGTCTGAGCTGTGATATTGGAAGGAAGTTTATTCCATAATTTTCCTACAAAGTTGGAGAACAAGGGGTCACCTGCTGAGTTGTTGGATTTAATAGTATTAATCAGCAGTTTATTTGAGGAGCGTAGATTTTTGAGATTATTATAAGGTGTGATGAGGCTAGAGAGTATAGGAGTATTGCTAGGTTGATACAGGGTTTTATGAGCTATTGTAAGCTGGTAAAATTGAAGCTGGTTAAGGAATTCAAGCCAGTTTAATTGTTTAAGATTAAGACAGTGATGGGTTCTGAAAGGAGAGCCTGTAGCAAATCTAGCAGTATTATTATAGGAAGTTGTTAGTTTCTTGAGGTTATTTTTAGCGATATTAGTATAAATGGGAGCAGCATAGAGCAGAGTGGATAAAAGGTGAGTTCTAGCTATAGCAGGCCTAGCTTCTGGAGTAAGATAGGGTTTGATTTTGTAAAGGGATCCCAGTTTCTTATTAATTAATTTTATTGTAGAGTTTATGTGTGTATCAAAGTTTAGATCGTTGTCAATTGTTATTCCTAGCAGTTTAGTGGTAGGGTCAGGTGAGATAAGGGTACCATTATTAGAAATGAGATTGAAATGAGAAGAGATGGACTTTTGGGTTGGGGTGAAAAGTAGCAATTTAGTTTTTTGGGGATTTAGAAGGAGGCAGCGGTGAGAGAACCATTGTTCTACAGTGTTGAAGGCTTTTTGGGTAAGGGACTGAAGTTCGTTTGGTGAGGTAGCTGAGCAGATTAAGGTCAAGTCATCTCCATATTGAATGCAGGTGGAGTATGGAATAGCAGACTGCAGGTCATTAATGAAGATAGAAAATAAGAGTGGGCCTAAAACAGAGCCTTGTGGGACACTGAGGGAGATTGGGAGGTGATTAGATAGTTCATTTTGCCAGAGTACAGCCTGCTGACGGCTATCAAAGTAAGATGTAAACCAGTTCAAAGATAGAGAATCAAGTGAAAGAGACTTAAGTGTATGCAGGAGAAGTTGGTGGTTAACCATATCAAAAGCTTTGTATAGGTCAATGAAGACTGCTGATGAAAGACAGTTGTTGTTGCGGTTGTTGATTAACAAATAAGACTTTTATTCCAGCCTCATTTCAGTTGTTTCCAGTTAATTCCAGTATACTAGAGTCCTATCAATTATTTCATTATGCAACATGATAACCTTAAAAATATGATTATATTTCTGTTCCTTATGTCTTATAGGCTCATATTATTATGCTTTACTATCAGACAACAACATTAAAAATATATCACTTCTATTTCATCTTATATCTGATTATCAAATACTTACATGAGATAGCAAACTAGGGTTTGACTTTACTTTTACTTTCTTACTTTTTGTTAGATGCTGTTTTTATAATTTTAATCAAAGTAGACACTGAAACAATGTGGTGTCATAAATCTGGATTGAAAAAATAAGTAACAACTATGACAGAGGGCTGTGCAGGAATTCCCATTTGGACATTTTGTTTTGTCCTTTTACTCAAAAGTTGCACATCCATTCTTCAAATACCATATTGGGTACCTAATCTGGTAATCATGAGAAACTTGAGTGTTTACCTTAATGAGCACTTCATATTTTTTACTCAGTAGATATGTGGGTCAATATTTAAACACAGTTAAAAACAGTCTACTGGATAATGTTTACTGAAAGAGCAGGTTTCCAAATTTTGAAACCCTTCAGGGATTTGTGGGGACCCTGGAGTTGATTATTTATGTTAAAGAGATATGCTTGAGCAGAACCTCCTGCATAAGGGGATTTGGCTTCCTTTGTTGATTGAAACACTTCAGCCACACTCTAGTCCACTAATATTGCCCCTGCATCAAATAAATGGTGGTGGAGACTTTCCATAGGCCATCCTAAAGAATATTCCGTTAACTAATACCACCCTAGTATTCAAGACAAAGTGGTAGAGTCTTGTCAAAGGCCTTTTTAAAGGCTTTCCAGTCTTCTAATACCACTTCTGTATTCCAGACAAGGTAGTAGAATCTTGTCCAAGGCCTTCCTAAAGCTTATCCAGTCTTCTAATACTACCCCCCGTATTCGAGACAAGGTGGTAGAGTCTTCTCAAAGACCTTTTAAGGCTATGTTTTAAAGGAAATCTAGTCTTTCCCAAAAGCAGCATCAGTACATTTTTATTTATGCATTTATTTATTTGTTTATTGGTGTTTGTTTACCAGGAAAGTCTGACTGGGTATAGTTACCCATTTTCAGTGGATGCCCCAGGAGAAAACATCTAATACAATTTTAAAAAGATATATGAAATAAAACAGGGTAAACTTAAATAAAGTAAACTAAAATATGACAGCATTACAAAACACATAGGGTATAGAATAAAATAAGATAAAAACACAAATTGTGAAAGTAAAATTAAGACAGCAATTATTCAAACTTTAAAAATGTATACTTTTAGATTAAATTACATTTATTTTCTTCACTTTTACATATGTTGCATTATATTTTACTTTTAGAATTATTTTATGCCCTACCTTCACCTTGAAAAGGCCTACCTACACCATCCAGATTCCTTTTTTCCATTATTCTTCAGTTTTTCCTACATTTATTCATTCATTTAACACATTTAAGTAGACAAGACAGCTTTCTTATAAGTGTACAGGAAACAGTTGCATTAAACTGGCATGTGAGGATGCAGGAAGCCATGGCGACTTTCTAGATGCATTTCTCTATGGATTTTTCCATTTTTCTAAGTAAATTTTTATGTCCAGTGATGCCCTGAACAACACAAATGTTTAAGAGAAGAAATTCAGTTTTGCTTTTCAACTTTGGAATTTCTGTCAGCCCTTTTACTATACCCTAACTGACCAATATTAGATGTGATAACTAGGGTGAAAAGGAGTGTATTAAGTCAAGGGACTAAGAGGTTTTAGATGCAATGAGGTGCATTTTATTTTTTTAAACTATTCCATGCAATGATGGCATAAACAAAAATCACAAGGGAAAAAATAATTTGCTTTTCAAGTTTGTTTCTCTCCTGAAGCTTTTCAATGCATCCCAGCTGATGAAAAGGTAACGGTGGTGGGAATAAATGCATTAAGCTAGAGGTGTGAGTGTTGCAAAGCCCCAGAAGCCATGGGGGTTCTAAATGCTCTGAGATGCATTTTGTAGGTTTTTGAACAACTTTTTCATGCAACAATGACCTGAACAGAACTCATGATTAAGGGAAGAAACTCAGTCTTGCTTTCCAAATTATAACCACAAATCCTTTCAACACCATCTGACGAAGATAACACTGTAATAATCATGAAACCTTTCAATATCCTCTGACTAAGAGGACACTGTAATAACCCTCACTCCTTTCAACACGCTCTGGCTCAAACTACACTGTAATAACACTGAATCCTTTCAACACACTCTGACTAAGACCACAGTGTAATAACCCTGAATCCTTTCAACACATAGCATTTAACCTGATGAAAGCTACACTACAATAATTAAATTTACCTGGGGATCTTTAGGTCACTACCCATCAGAGGCCATGACATTACTGATGCTCTGAGGTGCATTTAGGTTCATAGGTAAGTACTAGGTGACCTGTCCTTGGGGTCATTTCAAGCCTAGCCAATTTCCTTTTTTACAGAAGAGAATCAAACCCTGCAGTTTGCATCTGTGAGGTAAACACTTTAATCATTATGCCAAACCCAACTCCAAAATTAATCCATCTACCCTGTATAGGAGTAGAACCCATAGACTTCTGCATCAAAGTTAAGTGTGCTAACAATTAAGACAACCATTTGAAAACAAAGTTATTTTAGAACTTTTTTCCAGTTATTTTATTCACTAATGGCATGGACAAAAATCACAAATAGAAAATAAAATGAAAACAAACTTTTTTCTACAGACTGTTTTTGTTTATCAGCACTGTTACTGGAGACAGTATTCAGATATTGTTAACATCTAATAAAGCATTTAAAAACCAAACTACAGTGTGTGAAGAATTCATCTTGAAAAGTGCAAAAAGACTTGGCCCATAAATGGAGACTGGGGCCTGTTCAGCACGATTAACAAATAAGATTTTTATTCCAGTCTTATTTCAGTTGTTTCCAGTTAATTCCATTATACTACAGACCTATCAATACTTTCATTATGCAACATGAAAACCTTCAAAAATATGATTATATTTTTGTTCCTTATGCCTTATAGGCTCATATTGTTACCTTATACTCTCGGATAACGACATTAAAAATATATCACTCCTAATTAATCTAATCATATCTGATTATGAAATGCTTACATTTATTTATTTATTTTACATTTGTTTACCGGGATAGTCTGACTGGATACATGTCCATTTTCAGCGGAGGCCTGGGGAGAAAAGCTCCACATAGACAAACTTACATAGATTACACAGAAGTTAGCAAACAATTATAAAAACAAAGTGATTATATACAATGGGTTAGTAGTGTTCCCTATTAGGGACTCACAATTCTCATGGACAGACAATTAAAAGTAAGAGACATCAGATTGGAGGCAGAGCTTGGTGATGTAGTTACAAGTTATGATAATTGCAGAATATGCTTTTAGTTTATAACTTAATCAGGGTTGGTACATGGGCATAGCCAATTCACTTTGAGATACTGTTTGAGGTTTTTTTTTGAAGAGACTTTTGGAGGATTGTAGGGTTATATAGTCTGGCAACGAATTCCAGGTTTTGCCAATAAAGATGGCAAGCAGGGATTCACCAGCAGAGTTATTAGCTTTGTGGGTTTGGACCAGTAGTTTATCGGCTGACCGTAGGGATCTTAGGTTGCTATATGGCTTAATAATATTTTTAAGTGAGGGGGTATCCTCAGGGTGGTACAAAATTTTGTGTGCTATTAAGAGTTGATTGAATTGAACTAACCTGGGCAGTTCTAGCCACTCTAGTTGTTTAAGATTCTAGCAGTGGTGGGTTCTATAGGTTGAGCCAGTGGTGAATCTGGCAATATTATTGTAGCTATGGGATAGCTTACCTAGTTCAGATTTGTTGAGCTTTGAGAGTACAGGCAAGGCATATAAAAGAGTAGAGAGTAGGTGTGATCAGGCGATTGCAGTCCTAGCCAGTGGGGTTAAAAATGTCTTGTTTCTATACAGTGATCCAAGCTTCTTATTTATGGTCTGTATGGTTTTGTTGACCTGTAGGTCAAATTTGAAATTATTGTCTATGATAACCCCTAGCAGTTTGGTGTGATTATCTGGGGAAATAGTGGCACCATTGTTAGATGGGGCAGAGAATGAAAGTGTGGTGGATCTACTAGTGGGAGAGAAGAGTAGAAGTTTAGTTTTATTGGGGTTCAGAAGTAGGCGTTGGTTGGTGAGCCAGTTCTCAATAGTGTTAAATGTATTTTGGGTTAAGATTTGCAAGTCGGATGGTGGTGGCCGAACAGATGAGAGTGGAATCATCTGCGTATTGAATGCAGATGGCTTTTAGGATAGCAGTGTGGAGGTTGTTGATAACAATAGAGAAGGGTAGTGGACCCAGTATGGACCCTTGAGGGACACCAAGTGTGAGAGGTAACTGGCTGGAGAGTTTGCCCTGCCATAGTACCGCCTGCTGTCTACCAGTCAGGTAGGACTGGAACCACTGTATAGCAGGCTTGTTGAGGGAAATAGATTTTGGTGAAAGAATGAGAAGTTCATGGATGACCATGTCAAATGCTTTTGATAGGTCAAGAAAGAGGGCAGAGATTGTCATTCCTGTTTTGGTTTATGGCAGTAGTAAAGGAAAGGAGGGCTGAGGTGATGCTGTGGTATGGCCTGAAACCATGCTGGGAGTTGGATAGTAAGTTATTCTGTGAAATGTATTGCATTAGTTGCTTGTGTGCACATTTCTCCATTATTTTGGCTAGTGGGGAAAGAATGGCAATGGGTCTATAGTTGGATATGTCTGAGGAGCTACCACCTTTATGCAAGGTGCAATACCAAATTAGGCTTTGACTTTACTTTTATTTTGTTACTTTTTGTTAGATACTGTTTCTATTTTTTTTAATCAAAGTAGACAATGAAACAATGTGGTATCATAAATTTGAACTAAAACAATAAGAGAGAACTATAACAGTGGTGTGTGCAGGTATTCCCATTTGAACATTCTGTTTTGGACTTTTGTTCAAATGTTGCACATCCACTCTTCAGATACCTTAAAGTGTACCTAATTTGTTATCATGAGAAACTTGAGTAGTTACCTTGATGAGCAGTTCATATTTTTTGCTCAAAAGATATGTGGCTCATTAAACACAGCTGAAAACAGTCTACCGGATAATGTTTACTGAAGGAGCAGGTTTTCCAAATTTTGCAAACCCTTCAGGGATTTCTTGGGACCCTGGGGTTGATTATTTATGCTGAGGTCACGTGCATGAGCAGAACCTCCTGCATGAGTCTATAACAGACTTTCACTTCCTTTGTTGATTTAAACACTTCAACCACACTTTAGTCCACTAATATTGCCCCTGCATCAAAGAAATATTGGTGGAGTATTGCCAAAGACTATCCTAAAGAATATTCCATCTTCTAATACCACCCTTGTATTCAAGACAAAGGGGTAGTGTCTTGTCAAAGGCCTTTCTAAAGGCTATCCAGTCTTCTAATACCACCCCTGTATTCCAGATAAGGTAGTACAGTCTTGCCGAAGGCCTTCCTAAAGCTTATCCAATCCTCTAATACCACCCCTGTATTCAAGACACGATGGTAGAGTCTTCTCAAAGACCTTCAAAGCGCTATGTTTTGAAGAAAGTCTAGTCTTTCCCAAAAGCAGCATCAGTACATTTTTATTTACGTACTTATTTCTTTATGTGTCTATTGGTATTTGTTTACCAGGAAAGTCTGACTGGGTATAGTTACCCATTTTCAATGGAGGCCCCAGGAGAAAACCTCTAATAAAATTTTAAAAAGACATATGAAATAAAACAGGGTAAACTTAAATAAAGTAAAACTAAAATAAGACAGAGTTACAAAAGACATAGGATATTGAGTAAAATAAGATATAACGCAAAATGTGAAAGTAAGATTAAGACAGCAATAATCCAAACTTTATGGATTTATACTTTCAGATTCAATTACAACCCAGCCACTGGGGATGCACAAGTCAGTGCATTTCTTTGTTCCTGTCTCAAGCCCTGATAAATGGGAAGGGTTGCATCAGGAAGGGCATCTGGCATAAAATTTTTCCAAATCATACATGCGGACAACAGTACATACCGGATTGGTCGAGGCCTGGGTTAACAATGACCACCACCAGTACTGTTGGCCAAAAGGACGCTGGCAAAAATTGGGCTACTGTTGGCTGAAAGAGGAGAAGGGGGGGAAGGCATGCCCAAAGGCAGGTAAAGGCTAGGACTGTGGTAGTGAGGGTTGGAACTTTGAATGTTGGCAGTATGACTGGTATAGGGAGAGAGCTACCTGATATGATGGACAGAAGGAAGGTTGGTATATTGTGTGTGCAAGAGACCAGACGGAAGGAGAGCAAGCCTAGGTGTATCGGAGGTGGGTTCAAATTGTTTTATCATGGTGTGGATGGGAGGAGAAATGGAGTATAGGTTATCCTGAAGGAACAGTTTGCTAATTGTGTTTTGGAGGTGAAAAGAGTGTCGGATAGAGTGATGTTTATGAAACTGGAAACTGATGGTATAATGATGAATGTTGTTAGTGCATATGCTCCAGAAGTTGGGTGTGCGATGGATGAGAGAGAAAAATTTTGGAGTGAGTTGGATGAAGTGGTGATGACTGTACCCAAGGGTGAGAGACGGGTGATTGGAGCAGATTTCAATGGGCATGTTGGTGAACGGAACAGAGGGGATGAGGAAGTGATGGGTAGGTATGGTGTTAAGCAAAGGAATGCAGAAGGTCAGATGGTAGTGGATTTTGTGAAAAGGAAGGACATGGCTGTGGTGAATACGTATTTTAACAAGAGGGAAGAGCATAGGGTGACATACAAGAGTGGAGGAAGATGCAAACAAGTGGATTATATCTTATGTAGAAGGGCCAGTCTGAAGGAGATTGGAGACTGTAAAGTGGTGGCAGGGGAAAGTGGAGCTAGACAGCATAGGATGGTGGTTTGTAGGATGATATTGGTGATCAAGAAGAGGAGGAGGAGTGTGACAGCAGCACCAAAGATCAAATGGTGGAAATTGAAAAAGGTTAATTGTGAGGTGGAGTTCAGGGAAGAGTTAAGACAGGCACTGGGTGGCAGTGAAAAGTTACCAAATAGCTGGGTAACTACAGCAGATCTATTAAGGGAGATGGCTAGAAAGGTGCTTGGTGTGACATCTGGAAAGAGGAAGGAGGACAAGGAGACCTGGTGGTGGAATAAGGAAGTACAGGAGAGTATACAGAGAAAGAGGTTGGCGAAGAAGAAGTGGGATTGTCAGAGAGATGAAGAAAGTAGGCAAGAGTATAAGGAGATGAGATGCATGGCAACGAGAGAAGTGGTGAAGGCTAAGGATAAGGTGCATGAAGAGTTGTATGAAAGGTTGGACACTAAGGAGGGAAAAAAGGACCTGTATCAACTGGCTATACATAAGGACTGAGCTTGTAAAGATGTGCAGCAGGTAAGGGTGATAAAGGATAATGAGGGAGACTTACTCACAAGCAAGGAGAGTATGTTGAGCAGATGGAAAGAGTACTTTGAGGAGCTGATGAATAAAGAGAATGAGAGGGAGAGAAGGTTGGATGATGTGCGGATAGTGAATCATGAAGTGCAGTGGATTAGCAAGGAGGAACTAAGGATAGCTATGAAGAGGATGAAGAATGGAAAGGCTGTTTGTCCAGATGACATACCTGTGGAAGCATGGAGGTGTTTAGGTGAAATGGCAGTGGAGTTTTTAACTAGATTGTTTAATGAAATCTTGGAAAGTGAGAGGATGCCTGAGAAATGGAGAAAAAGTGCTTTGGTACAGATTTTTAAGAATAAGGGTGATGTGCAGAGCTGTAGTAACTTCAGAGGGATTAAATTAATCAGTCACGGCATGAAGTTATGGGACAGAGTACTGGAAGCTAGGTTAAGAAGGGTGGTGATGATTAGTGATCAGCAGTATGGTTTCATGCCAGGAAAGAGCACTACAGATGCAATGTTTGCTCTGAGAGTGTTGATGGAGAAGCACAGAGAAGGTCAGAAGGAGATGCATTGTGTCTTTGTGGACTTAGAGAAAGCATATGACAGGGTGCCTAGAGAGGAGTTGTGGTATTGTATGAGGAAGTCGGAGTGTCAGAGAAGTATGTAAGAGTGGTACAGGATATGTACAAGGGTAGTGTGACAGCGGTGAGGTCTGCAGTGAGAGTGATGGATGCGTTTAAGGTGGAGGTGGGATTATATCAAGGATCAGCTCTGAGCCCTTTCTTATTTGCAACGGTGATGGACAGGTTGACAGACGAGATCAGACAGGCATCTCTGTGGACTATGATGTTTGCAGATGACATTGTGATCTGTAGTGAGAGTAGGTAACAGGTGAAGGAGACTCTGGAGAGGTGGAGATATGCTCTAGAGAGAAGAGGGATGAAGGTCAGCAGGACTAAGACAGAATATATGTGTGTGAATGAGAGAGAGGATAGTGGAATGGTGAGGAGGCAGGGAGTAGAGGTGGCAAAAGTGGATGAGTTTAAACACTTGGGATCAACAGTTCAGAGTAATGGTGAGTGTGGAAGAGAGGTGAAGAAGAGAGTACAGACAGAATGGAGTGGGTAGAGAAGAATGTCAGGAGTGATTTGTGACAGATGAGTACCAGTAAGAGTGAAAGGGAAGGTCTCCAAGAAGGTAGTGAGACCAGCTATGTTATATGGGTTGGAGACAGTAGCATTGACAAAAAGGCTGATATCAGAGCTGGACGAGGCAGAGTTAAAGATGTTAATATTTGCACTGGATGTGACGAGGGTGAACAGGATTAGGAATAAGTATATTAGAGGGATGGCCCAGGTTGGAAGGTTTGGAAACAAAGCCAGAGAGGCAGGATTACATTAGTTTGGACATGAGCTGAGGAGGGATGCTGAGTATGTTGAGAAAAAGATGTTAATGATGAAGCTACCAGGTAACAGGAAAAGAGGAAAGCCTAAGATAAGGTTTATGGATGTGGTGAGAGAGGACATGCAGGTGGTTGGTGTGACAGAGCAAGATGCAGAGGACAGAAAGAAATGGAAACAGATGATCCACTGTGGCGACCTCTAACGGGAGTAGCCAAAAGAAGAAGAAGAAGACTTTCAGATTCAGTTACATTTATTTTCTTCACTTTTACATACGTTGCATTATTTTCTACTTTTACACTTATTTTATGCTTACCCCATGGCCATGAAAACTCCTACCTTCACCATCCAGATTCCTTTTCTTCCCTTATTCTTCAACATGTCCTGCATGTATACATTCATTTAACACATTTTAAGTAGGCAAGACTACTCTATGGTAACTGTGCAAGAAACAGCTTTATTCTGCTGGGTTGTGGGGCTGTATGAATCAATGGGTGGTTTCTAGATGCATTTCTGTGTGCATTTTTCCATTTTTTAAGTAAGGTTGTACATCCTGTAATGGCCTGAACAAAACTCATGATTAAGAGAAGAAATTCATTCTTGCTTTTCAAGGTTCAGTTTCCCTCAGTCCTTGTAATGCTCCCTAACTGACCAAGATTACACTGTAATAACTGGAGTGGAAATAAATGCATTATGCCAAGGCACCATGGGGCTTTAGATGCCTTAAGTTGCATTTTATTTTTTTAAACTTTTTCCTGCAATGATGGCCTGAGCAAAAATCACAATTAAGGGAAAAAAATCATCTTTGCTCTTCAGGTTTATTTTTCTCCTGAATACTTTCAATGCATACTAGCTGATGAAAAAATAACTGTGATGGGAATAAATGCATTAAGCTGTGGGTCTGAGAGCTGCAAGGCCCCAGAAGTCATGGGGGTTCTAAATGCTCTGAGGTGCATTTTGGAGGTTTTTCTCATGCAACAATGGCCTGAACAAAACTCATGATTAAGGGAAGAAATTCCATCTTGCTTTTCAAATTATAGCCATGAATCCTTTCAACACCCTCTGATGAAGATAACACTGTAATAACCCTGAAACCTTTCAATACCCTCTGACTAAGACTACACTGTAATAACCCTGAATCTTTTCAACACACAGCATTCAACCTGATGAAGACTACACTATAATAACTGAATTAAGCTGGGGATCTGGAGATTACTAGCCACCAAAGGCCATGACATTACTGATGGTCTGAGCTGCATTTAAGTTCATAGGGTAGTACTAGGTGAGCTACACTTGGGGGACATTTTAAACCTAGACAATTTCCTTTTTTAAAGATGAGAATCAAATCCTGGAGTTTGCATCTGTGAGGTAAACACCTTACTCACTATACCAAATGCCAACTCCAAAATTATCTACCCTGTGTAGGAGTAGAACACACAGCCTTCTGCATCAAAGTTAAGTTTGCTACCAGTTGAGACAAGCATTTGCAAACAACCTGATTTTAGAGCTTTTTTCCAATCTTTTTAATCACTGATGGCATGGACAAAAATCACACATATAAGGAAATAAAATTAAACATACTTTTTTCTACAGATTGTTACTGTTTATCATCACCATTATTGAAGACAGTATTCAAATATTTTTAACATCTAATAAAGCATTAATAAACTGAACTACAGTGTGTGCAGAATTCATTTAGAAAAGTGCAAAAAGGCTTGGCCTATAAAGAAGAGATGGGCACCTGTTCAGTACAATTAACAAATAAGACTTTTATTCCAGCCTCATTTCAGTTGTTTCCATTTAATTCCAGTATACTAGAGTCCTATCAATTCTTTCATTATGCAACATGATAACCTTAAAAACTATGATTATATTCCTGTTCCTTATGTCTTAGAGGCTCATATTATTATGCTTTATTATCAGACAACAACATTAAAAATATATCATTTCTATTTCATCTTATCATATCTGATTATCAAATACATGAGATAGCAAACTAGGGTTTGACTTTACTTTTACTTTCTTACGTTTTGTTAGATGCTGTTTTTATCTTTTTTCATCAAAGTAGACACTGAAACAATGTTGTGTTATAAATCTGGACTGAAAAAGTAAGCGACAACTATGACAGCGGTCTGTGCAGGAATTCTCATTTGGACATTTTGTTTTGTCCTTTTACTCAAAAGTTTCACATCCACTCTTCAAATACCATAATGGGTACCTAATTTGGTAATCATGGGACACTTGAGTATTTACCTTAATGAGCACTTCATATTTTTTACTCAGTAGATATGTGGGTCAATATTTAAACACAGTTAAAAACATTCTACTGGATAATGTTTACTGAAGGAGCAGGTTTTCCAAATTTAGAAACCCTTCATGGATTTGTGGGGACCCTGGAGTTGATTATTTATGTTAAAGAGATATGCTTGAACAGAACCTCCTGCATGAGGCTATAAGAGGCTTTGACTTCCTTTGTTGATTTAAACACTTCAGCCACACTCTAGTCCACTAATATTGCCCCTGCATCAAAGAAATGGTGGTGAAGTCTTTCCATAGGCCACCCTAAAGAATATTCCATCTTCTAATACCACCCTTGTATTCAAGACAAAGTGGTAGAGTCTTGTCAAAGACCTTCCTAAAGACTATCCAATCTTTTAATACCACCCCTGTATTCCAGACAAGGTAACAGAGTCTTGTCCAAGTCTTTCTTAAAGCTTATCCAATCGACTAATACCATCCCTGTATTCAAGACAAGGTGGTAGAGTCTTCTCAAAGACCTTCTAATGGCTATGTTTTGAAGGAAATCTAGTCTTTCCCAAAAGCAGCATCAGTACATTTTTATTTATCTATTTATTTCTTTATGTGTTTATTGGTGTTTGTTTACCAGGAAGGTCTGACTGTGTATAGTTACCCACTTTCAGTGGAGGCCCCAGGAGAAAACTTCTAATACAATTTTAAAAAAGACATACAAAATAAAACAGGGTAAACTTAAATAAAGTAAGCTAAAATAAGACAGAGTTACAAAAGATATACGGTATAGAGTAAAATAGGATATAACACAAAATGTGAAAGTAAGATTAAGACAGGAATCATTCAAACTTTATGGATTTATACTCTTAGATTCAGTTACATTTATTTTCTTCACTTTTACATACTTTGCATTATTTTCTACTTTTAGAGTTATTTTATGCCTTGCCTTCAGCTTGAAAAGGCTTACCTACACAATCCAGGTTCCTTTTTTTCCTTTATTCTTAGTTTTTCCTGCATTTATTCATTTGTTTAACACATTTTAAGTATGCAAGACTGCTCTCTTATAACTGTGCAGGAAACAGCTGCAGTAAGCTGGGGTGTGGGGCTGCAGGAAGCCATGGCAACTTTCTAGATGCATTTCTCCATATATTTTTCCATTTTTTTAAGTAATGTTTTACATCCAGTGATGCCCTGAACAAAACAAAAGATTAAGAGAAGAAATCTAGTCTTGCTTTTCAACTTTGTAGTTTGTCTAAGTCCTTGTACCACACCCTAACTGACCAAGATTACATGTGATAATGAGGGTGGAAATCTGTGTATTAAGCCAAGGGGCTAAGGGATTTTAGATGCAATGAGGTACATTTTATTTTTTAAAAAGTATTCCATGCAACGATGGCCTGAACAAGAATCACAATGAAGGGAAAAAATCATGCTTGCTTTTCAAGTTATTTTTTCTCCTGAAGCTTTTCAATGCATCCTAGCTGATGAAAAAGTAACCATGGTGGGAATAAATGCATTAAGCTAGAGGTCTGAAAGTTGCAAGGCCCCAGAAGTCATTGGGGTTCTAAATGCTGTGAGGTGCATTTTGCAGGTTTTTGAACAACTATTTCATGCAACAATGACCTGAACAAAACTCATGATTAAGGGAAGAAACTCAGTCTTGCTTTTCAAATTATAACCAGGAATCCTTTCAACACTGTCTGACGAAGATAACACTGTAATAATCATGAAACCTTTCAATATCCTCTGACTAAGATGACACTGTAATAACCCTCACTCCTTTCAACATGCTCTGGCTCAGAGTACACTGTAATAACACTGAATCCTTTCAACACACTCTGACTAAGACCACACTGTAATAATCCTGAATCCTTTCAACACACAGCATTTAACCTGATGAAAGCTACACTACAATAATTAAATTTACCTGGAGATCTTTAGGTCACTAGCCACCATAGGCCGTGACATTACTGATGCTCTGAGGTACATTTAGGTTCATAGGTAAGTACTAGGTGACCTGCCCTTGGGGTCATTTCAAGCCTAGCCAATTTCCTTTTTTAAAGAAGAGAATCAAACCCTGCAGAATGTATCTGTGAGGTAAACACTTTAATCATTATGTCAACCCAACTCCAAAATGAATCCATCTGCCTTGTGTAGGAGTAGATCTCACAGTCTTCTGCATCAAAGTTAAGTGTGCTACCTGTTGAGACAACCATTTGCAAACAAAGTGGTTTTAGACCTGTTTTCCAATCTTTTTATTCACTGATGGCATGGACAAAAGTCACACATAAGGAAATAAAACAAACTTTTTTCTACAGATTGTTATTGTTTATCAGCACTGCTACTGGAGGCAGTATTCAGATATTAACATCTAATAATTTATAAACCAAACTACAGTGTGTCCAGAATTCATTTTAAAAAGTGCAAAAAAGACTTGGCCCATAAACGAGAGACTGGCACCTGTTCAGAGCAATTAACAAATAAGACTTTTATTCCAGTCTCATTTCAATTGTTTCCAGCTAATTCCACTATACTAAAGACCTATCAATTCTTTCATTATGCAAAATTATAACCTTCAAAAGTATGATTAAATTTTTGTTCCTTATGCCTTATAAGCTCATAGTGTTACCTTATACTCTCAGATAACAACATTAAAAATATATCATTGCTAATTCATCTAATCATATCTGATATCAAATGTTTACATGCAATAGAAAACTAGGCTTTGATTATACTTTTATTTTGTTACTTTTTGTTAGATGCAGTTTTTATTTTTTTTTAATCAAAGTAGACAATGAAACAATGTGGTGTCATAAATATAGACTGAGAAAATAAGAGAGAACTATAATAGAGGTATGTGCAGGTATTCCCAGCTGGACATTCTGTTTTGTCCTTTTGCTCAAAAGTTGCACATCCACTCTCCAAATACCTTAATGTGTACCTAATTTGGTTATCATGTGAAACTTGAGTAGTTACCTTGATGAGCAGTTCATATTATTTACTCAAAAGATATGTGGCTCAATATTTCAACACAGCTGAAAACAGACTACTGGATAATGTTTACTGAAGGAGCAGGTTTTCCAAATTTTGCAAACCCTTCAGGGATTTGTTGGGACCCTGGGGTTGATTATTTATGTTAAGGTGATATGCATGAGCAGAACCTCCTGCATGAGGCTATAACAGACTTTCACTTCCTTTGTTGATTGAAACACTTCAGCCAAACTCTAGTCCATTAATATTGCCCCTGCATGAAAGCAATGGTGGTGGAGTCTTGCCAAAGGCCATTCTAAAGAATATTCCATCTTCTTATGTTGTTGTTGTGTCTTTCGGCTTTTCCCGGTTAGGGGTCACCACAGCGGAACTCCGGTTCGCTAATGATTGGCAGTAGATTTTTACGTACCGAGTTGCCAGCTCTGACGCACAACCTTCAATGAAGGTACGCCCATTCACGCATGTCTCCACACAGAAGACGCTCTAGCTGAGAATCAAACAGGACAACGTCTTACTGTGAGGCGACAATGCTACCGTAGCACCACCACCGCAGTCTATATTCTATCTTCTAATACCACCCTTGTATTCAAGACAAAGTGGTAGAGTCTTGTCAACCCCCTTTCTAAAGGCTATCCAGTCTTCTAATACCAACCCTGTATTCCAGACTAGGTAGTAAAGTCTTCTTCAAGACCTTCCTAAAGCTTATCCAATTTCTAATACCACCCATGTCTTCAAGACAAGGTGGTAGAGTCTTCTAAATAGACCTTCTAAGGGCTATGTTTTGAAGGAAATCCAGTCTTTCCCAAAAGCAGCATCAGTACTGGTGTTTGTTTACCAGGAAAGTCTGACTGGGTATAGTTACCCATTTTCAGTGGAGGCCCCAGGAGAAAATCTTTAATACAATTTTAAAAACATATGAAATAAAACAGGATAAACTTAAATAAAGTAAACTAAAATAAGACAGAGTTACAAAAGATATAGGGTATAGAGTAAAATGAGATATAACACAAAATGTGAGCGTAAGATGAAGACAGCAATCATTTAAACTTTAAGGATTTATACTTTTAGATTCAATAACATTTATTTTCTTCATTTTTACATATGTTGCATTATTTTCTTTTAGAGTTATTTTATGCCTTACCTTCACCTTGAAATAGCCTACCTACACCATCCAGATTCCTTTTTTTCCTTATTCTTCAGTTTTCCTGCATTTATTCATTCATTTAACACATTTTAAGTAGGCAAGACTGCTCTCTTATAACTCTACAGGAAGCAGCTGCATTACGCTGGGGTGTGGGGCTGCAGGATGCCATGGCTACTTTCTAGATGTATTTCTCTATGTATTCCTCCTTTTTTTAAGTAAGGTGTTATATTCAGTGATGCCCTGAACAAAACAAATGATTAAGAGAAGAAATTCGGTCTTGCTTTTCAAATTTGGAGTTTGTCTCATTCCTTGTACCACACCCTAACCGACCAAGATTGCATATGATAACTAGAGTGGAAATGAGTGTATTAAGCCAAGGGGCTAAGGGGTTTTAGATGCAATGAGGTGCATTTTATTTTTTTAAACTATTCCACGCAATGATGGCCTGAACAAAAATCACAATTAAGGGAAAAAAATCATATTTGCTTTTCAAGTTTGTTTTCTCCTGAAGCTTTTCAATGCATCCTAGCTGATGAAAACGTAACTGTGGTGGGAATAAATGCATTAAGCTAGAAGTCTGAGAGTTGCAAGGCTCCAGAAGCCATGGGGGTTCTAAATGCTCTCAGATGCATTTTGCAGGTTTTTGAATAACTTTTCATGCAACGATGGCCTCAGTAGAACTCATTATTAAGGGAAGAAACTCAGTCTTGCTTTTCAAATCATAACCATGAATCTTTTCAACACTGTCTGATGAAGATAACACTGTAATAATTATGAAACCTTTCAATACCCTCTGACTAAGATGACACTGTAATAACCCTCAGTCCTTTCAACACACTCTGGCTCAGAGTACACTGTAATAACATTGTATCTTTTCAACACACTCTGACTAAGACCACACTGTAATAACCATAAATCCTTTCAACACACAGCATTCAACCTGATGAAAACTACACTACACTAATTAAATTAAGCTGGGGATCTTTAGGTCACTAGCCACCAGAGGCCATGACATTTCTGATCCTCTGAGGTGCATTTAGGTTCATGGGTAAGTACTAGGCGAGGTGCCCTTGGGGACATTTTAAGCCTAGCCTATTTCCTTTTTTAAAGACGAGAATCATGCCCTGCAGAATGTATCTGTGAGGTAAACACATTAATCACTATGCCAGACCCAACTAAAATTAATCCATCTGCCTTGTGTAGGAGTAGATCTCACAGTCTTCTACATCAAAGTTAAGTGTGCTACCTGTTGAGACAACCATTTGCAAAGTGATTATAGAGCTTTTTTCCAACCTTTTATATTCTCTTATGGCATGGACAAAAATCACACATAAGGAAATAAAATTAAGTAAACTTTTTTCTACAGACTGTTATTGTTTATCAGCACTGTTACTGGAGGCAGTATTCAGATATTAACATCTAATAATTTATAAACCAAACTACAGTGTGTCCAGAATTCATTTTAAAAAGTGCAAAAAAGACTTGGCCCATAAACGAGAGACTGGCACCTGTTCAGAGCAATTAACAAATAAGACTTTTATTCCAGTCTCATTTCAATTGTTTCCAGCTAATTCCACTATACTAAAGACCTATCAATTCTTTCATTATGCAAAATTATAACCTTCAAAAGTATGATTAAATTTTTGTTCCTTATGCCTTATAAGCTCATAGTGTTACCTTATACTCTCAGATAACAACATTAAAAATATATCATTGCTAATTCATCTAATCATATCTGATATCAAATGTTTACATGCAATAGAAAACTAGGCTTTGATTATACTTTTATTTTGTTACTTTTTGTTAGATGCAGTTTTTATTTTTTTTTAATCAAAGTAGACAATGAAACAATGTGGTGTCATAAATATAGACTGAGAAAATAAGAGAGAACTATAATAGAGGTATGTGCAGGTATTCCCAGCTGGACATTCTGTTTTGTCCTTTTGCTCAAAAGTTGCACATCCACTCTCCAAATACCTTAATGTGTACCTAATTTGGTTATCATGTGAAACTTGAGTAGTTACCTTGATGAGCAGTTCATATTATTTACTCAAAAGATATGTGGCTCAATATTTCAACACAGCTGAAAACAGACTACTGGATAATGTTTACTGAAGGAGCAGGTTTTCCAAATTTTGCAAACCCTTCAGGGATTTGTTGGGACCCTGGGGTTGATTATTTATGTTAAGGTGATATGCATGAGCAGAACCTCCTGCATGAGGCTATAACAGACTTTCACTTCCTTTGTTGATTGAAACACTTCAGCCAAACTCTAGTCCATTAATATTGCCCCTGCATGAAAGCAATGGTGGTGGAGTCTTGCCAAAGGCCATTCTAAAGAATATTCCATCTTCTTATGTTGTTGTTGCTGTGTCTTTCGGCTTTTCCCGGTTAGGGGTCACCACAGCGGAACTCCGGTTCGCTAATGATTGGCAGTAGATTTTTACGTACCGAGTTGCCAGCTCTGATGCACAACCTTCAATGAAGGTACGCCCATTCACGCATGTCTCCACACAGAAGACGCTCTAGCTGAGAATCAAACAGGACAACGTCTTACTGTGAGGCGATAATGCTACCATAGCACCACCACCGCAGTCTATATTCCATCTTCTAATACCACCCTTGTATTCAAGACAAAGTGGTAGTCTTGTCAAACCCCTTTCTAAAGGCTATCCAGTCTTCTAATACCAACCCTGTATTCCAGACTAGGTAGTAAAGTCTTCTTCAAGACCTTCCTAAAGCTTATCCAATTTCTATTACCACCCATGTCTTCAAGACAAGGTGGTAGAGTCTTCTAAATAGACCTTCTAAGGGCTATGTTTTGAAGGAAATCCAGTCTTTCCCAAAAGCAGCATCAGTACTGGTGTTTGTTTACCAGGAAAGTCTGACTGGGTATAGTTACCCATTTTCAGTGGAGGCCCCAGGAGAAAATCTTTAATACAATTTTAAAACATATGAAATAAAACAGGATAAACTTAAATAAAGTAAACTAAAATAAGACAGAGTTACAAAAGATATAGGGTATAGAGTAAAATGAGATATAACACAAAATGTGAGCGTAAGATGAAGACAGCAATCATTTAAACTTTAAGGATTTATACTTTTAGATTCAATAACATTTATTTTCTTCATTTTTACATATGTTGCATTATTTTCTTTTAGAGTTATTTTATGCCTTACCTTCACCTTGAAATAGTCTACCTACACCATCCAGATTCCTTTTTTCCTTATTCTTCAGTTTTCCTGCATTTATTCATTCATTTAACACATTTTAAGTAGGCAAGACTGCTCTCTTATAACTCTACAGGAAGCAGCTGCATTACGCTGGGGTGTGGGGCTGCAGGAAGCCATGGCTACTTTCTAGATGCATTTCTCTATGTATTTCTCCTTTTTTTAAGTAAGGTTTTATATTCAGTGATGCCCTGAACAAAACAAATGATTAAGAGAAGAAATTCGGTCTTGCTTTTCAAATTTGGAGTTTGTCTCATTCCTTGTACCACACCCTAACCGACCAAGATTGCATATGATAACTAGAGTGGAAATGAGTGTATTAAGCCAAGGGGCTAAGGGGTTTTAGATGCAATGAGGTGCATTTTATTTTTTTAAACTATTCCGCGCAATGATGGCCTGAACAAAAATCACAATTAAGGGAAAAAAATCATGTTTGCTTTTCAAGTTTGTTTTCTCCTGAAGCTTTTCAATGCATCCTAGCTGATGAAAACATAACTGCGGTGGGAATAAATGCATTAAGCTAGAAGTCTGAGAGTTGCAAGGCTCCAGAAGCCATGGGGGTTCTAAATGCTCTGAGATGCATTTTGCAGGTTTTTGAATAACTTTTCATGCAACAATGGCCTCAGTAGAACTCATTATTAAGGGAAGAAACTCAGTCTTGCTTTTCAAATCATAACCATGAATCTTTTCAACACTGTCTGATGAAGATAACACTGTAATAATTATGAAACCTTTCAATACCCTCTGACTAAGATGACACTGTAATAATCCTCAGTCCTTTCAACACACTCTGGCTCAGAGTACACTGTAATAACATTGTATCTTTTCAACACACTCTGACTAAGACCACACTGTAATAACCATAAATCCTTTCAACACACAGCATTCAACCTGATGAAAACTACACTACACTAATTAAATTAAGCTGGGGATCTTTAGGTCACTAGCCACCAGAGGCCATGACATTTTTGATCCTCTGAGGTGCATTTAGGTTCATAGGTAAGTACTAGGCGAGGTGCCCTTGGGGACATTTTAAGCCTAGCCAATTTCCTTTTTTAAAGAAGAGAATCATGCCCTGCAGAATGTATCTGTGAGGTAAACACATTAATCACTATGCCAGACCCAACTAAAATTAATCCATCTGCCTTGTGTAGGAGTAGATCTCACAGTCTTCTACATCAAAGTTAAGTGTGCTACCTGTTGAGACAACCATTTGCAAAGTGATTATAGAGCTTTTTTCCAACCTTTTATATTCTCTTATGGCATGGACAAAAATCACACATAAGAAAATAAAATTAAGTAAACTTTTTTCTACAGACTGTTATTGTTTATCAGCTCTGTTACTAGAGACAGTATTCAGATATTGGTAACATCTAATTAAGTATTTATAAACTGAACTAAAGTGTGTGCAAAATTCATTTTGAAAAGTGCAGAAAGACTTGGCCCATAAAGGAGAGACTGGCACCTATTCAACACAATTAACAGATAAGACTTTTATTCTAGTGTCATTTCAGTTGTTTCCGGTTAATTCCACTATGCTACAGTCCTATAAATTCTTTCATTATGCCACATAAAAACCTTCAAAAATACGATTACATTTTTGTTCCTTGTGCTTTATAGGCTCATATTGTTACCTTATACTCTCAGATAATGACATTAAAAATATATCACTTCTAATTCATCTAATCTTATCTGATTAACAAATGCTTACATGTGATAGCACACTAGGCTTTGACTTTACTATTATTTTGTTACTTTTTGTTAGATGCTGTTTTTTATCTTTTTTAATCAAAGTAGACAATGAAACAATGCGGTGTCATAAATCTGGACTGAAAAAATAAGAGAGAACTATAACAGAGGTGTGTGCAGGTATTCCCACTTGCACATTCTGTTTTGTCCTTTTACTCAAAAGTTGCACATCCACTCTCCAAATACCTTAATGTGCACCTAATTTGGTAATCATGAGAAACGTGAGTAGTTACTTTGGTGAGAAGTTCATATTGTTTACTCAAAAGATATGTGAGTCGATATTTCTACACAGATGAAAACAATCTACCAGATAATGTTTACTGAAGGAGCAGGTTTTCCAAATTTTGCAAATCCTTCAGGGATTTGTTGGGAACCTGAGGCTGAATATTTATGTTAAGGTGATATGCATGAACAGAACCTCCTGCATGAGGCTATAACAGACTTTGAATTCCTTTGTTGATTGAAACACTTCAGCTACACTCTAGTCCACTAATATTGCCCCTGCATCAAAGAAATGGTGGCAAAGTCTTGCCAAAGGCCAAACTAAAAAATTCTCCGTCTTCTAATACCACCCCTGTATTCAAGACAAGGTAGTAGAGTCTTGTTCAAGGCCTTCCTAAAGCTTATCCACTCTTCTAATACCACCCCTCTATTCAAGAAAAGGTAGTAGAGGCTACTCAAAGACCTTCTCAGGGCTATGTTTTGAAGTAAGTCGAATCTTTCCAAAAGCAGCATCAGTACATTTTATATATTTATTTATTTGTTTGTTTCTTTATTTGAGTTTACCAGGAAAGTTCAATGTGTATAGTTACCCATTTTCAGTGGAGGCCCCAGGAGAAAACCTATAATATGTTTTTAAAAAGACATATGATATAAAACAGGATAAACTTAAATAAAGTATACTAAAATAAGACAGAGTTACAAAAGATATAAGAAGCAGAGTAAAATAAGATATAACACAAAATGTGACAGTAAGATTAAGATAGCAATCATTCAGATTTTAAGGATTTATTCCTTTAGATTCAGTTACATTTATTTTCTTCTTTTTTATGTATGTTGCATTATTTTCTACTTCTGCAGTTATTTTATGCCTACCCCATGGCCCTGAAATGACCTACCTACACCATCCAGATTCCTTTTTCCCTTATTCCTCAGTCTTTCCTGCATTTATTCATTCATTTAACACATTTTAAGTAGGCAACACTACTCTCTAGTAACTGTACAGGAAACAGCTGTATTCAGTTGGGTTGTGGGGCTGCATGAAGCCATGGGTGGTTTCTAGATGCATTTCTGTGTGCATTTTTCCATTTTGTTAAGTAAGGTTGTACATCCAGTGATGGCTTGAATAAAACTCCAGATTAAGAGAAGAAATACAGTCTTGCTTTTCAAGGTTGTAGTTTCCCTCGCTCCTTGTAACACACCCTAACTGACCAAGATCACACTGTGATGACTGCAGTGGAAATAAGTGTTTTAAGCTGAGGTGCATTGGGTTTTAGATGCCCTGATGTGCATTTTATTTTGTTAAACTTTTTCATGCAACGATGCCCTGAACAAAACTCACACTTAAAATCATCTTTGTTCTTCAAGTTTGATTTTTCTCCTGAATCCTTTCAATGCATCCCAGCTGATGAAAAAAATAACTGAGGTGGGAATAAATGCATTAAGCTGGGGGTCTGACAGCTGCAAGGCCCCAAAAGTCATGGGGGTTCTAAATGCTCTGAGGTTCATTTTGGAGTTTTTTTAAACAACTTTTTCATGCAACAATGGCGTGACTAGAACTCATGATTAAGGGAAGAAATTCCATCTTGCATTTCAAATTATAACCATGAATCCTTTCAACACCCTCTGACAAAGATAACACTGTATTAACCCTGAAACCTTTCAATACCCTCTGACTAGGATGACACTGTTATAACTCTCAGTCCTTTAAACAACCTCTGGTTAAGACTACACTGTAATAACCCTGAATCCTTTCAACACACAGCATTCAACCTGATGAAGACTACAGTATAAAAACTGAATTAAGCTGGGGATCTGGAGATCACTAGCCATCAAAGGTCATGACATTACTGATGCTCTGAGGTGCATTTAAGTTCATAGGGTAGTACTAGGCTAGTTGCACTTTGGGGGCATTTCAAGACTAGCCAATTTCCTTTTTTAAAGATGAGAATCAAACCCTGCAGTTTGCATCTGTGAGATAAACACCTTACTCACTATACCAACCCCCAACTCCAAAATTAATCCATCTACCTTGTGTAGGAATAAAACCCACAGCCTTCTGCATCAAAGTTAAATTTGATACCAGTTGAGACAAGCATTTGCAAACAAACTGATTTTAGAGCTCTTTTCCAATCTTTTTAATCACTGATGGCATGGACAAAAATCAGACATAAGGAAATAAAATTAAACATACTTTTTTTCTACGGACTGTTATTGTTTATCAGCACTGTTACTGGAGACAGTATTCAGATATTGGTAACATCTAATAAAGTATTTATAAACTGAACTAAAGTGTGTGCAAAATTCATTTTGAAAAGTGTCTTGGCCCATAAAGAAGAGACAGGCACCTGTTCAGTGCAATTAACAAATAAGACTTTTATTCCAGCCTCATTTCAGTTGTTTCCAGTTACTTCCAGTATACCGGAGTCCTATCAATTCTTTCATTATGCAACATGATAACCTTAAAACTATGATTATATTTCTGTTCCTTATGTCTTATAGACTCATATTATTATGCTATACTATCAGATAACAACATTAAAAATATATCACTTCTATTTCATCTAATCATATCTGATTATTAAATACTTACATGAGATAGCAAACTAGGGTGTGACTTTACTTTTGTTTTCTTACTTTTTAATTAGATGCTGTTTTTATCTTTTTTAATTAAAGTAGACAATGAAACAATGTTGTGTCATAGATTTGGACTGAAAAAGTAAGTGACAACTATGACAGAGGTGTTACATTTAGGCATTTTGTTTTGTCCTTTTACTGGAAAGTTGCACATTCATTCTTCAAATTCCTTAATGTGTGCTTAATTTGGTAATCTTGAGAAACCTGAGTGTTTACCTTAATGAGCACTTCATATTTTTACTCAAAAGATATGTGGCTCAATATTTAAGCACAGTTGACAAGTCTACTGGATAATGTTTACTGAAGGAGCAAGTTTTCCAAATTTTACAAACCCTTCAGGGATTTGTTGGGACCCTGGGGCTGATTATTCATGTTAAGATGACATGCATGAGCAGAGCCTCCTGCATGAGGCTATAACAGACATTGATTTCCTTTGTGGATGGAAACACTTCAGCCATACTCTAGTCCACTAACATTGCCCCTGCATCAAAGAAATGGTGGTGAAGTCTTGCCAAAGACCATTCTAAAGAATATTATATCTTCTAATACCACCTTTGTATTCAAGTCAAATGGGTAGAGTCTTGTCAAAGGTCTTCCTAAAGGCTATCCAGTCTTCTAATACTACCCCTGTATTCCAGACAAGGTACTACATTCTTGCCCAATGCCTTCCCAACGCTTATTCAATCCTCTAATACCACCCCTGTATTCAAAATAAAGTGGTAGAGTCTTCTCAAAGACCTTAGAGCTATGTTTTGAAGGAAATCTAGTCTTTCCCAAAAGCAGCATCAGTACATTTTTATTTATGTATTTATTTATTTATGTGTTTATTGGTGTTTGTTTACCAGGAAAGTCTGACTGAGTATAGTTACCCATTTTCACCGAAGGTCCCAGGAGAAAACCTCTAACACAATTTTAAAAAGGCTTATGAAATAAAACTGGGTAAAGTTAAATAAAGTAAACTAAAATAAGACAAGAGTTAAAAAAGATATAGGATATAGAGTAAACTGAGATATAACACAGAATGTGAAAGTAAGATTAAGGCAGCAATCATTTAAACTTTAAGGATTTATACTTTTAGATTCAATAACATTTATTGTCTTTACTTTTACATATGTTGCATTATTTCCTTTTAGAGTTATTTTATGCCTTGCCTTCACCTTCAAAAGGCCAACCTACACCATCCAAATTCCTTTTTTTCCTTTATTCTTCAGTTTTTCCTGCATTTATTCATTCATTTAACACATTTTAAGTAGGCAAGACAGCTCTCTTATAACTGTACAGGAAACAACTGCATTAAGCTGGCTTGTGGGGCTGCAGGAAGCCATGGCTACTTTCTAGATGCATTTCTCTATGCATTTTTCCATTATTTTATGTAATGTTCTACATCCAGTGATGCCCTGAACAAAACAAATAATTAAGAGAAGAAATTCAGTCTTGCTCTTCAACTTTGGAGTTTGTCTCAGTCCTTGGACCACACCTTAACTGACCAAGATTACATGTGATATCAACTAGGGTGGAAATGAGTGTATTAACCCAAGAGGCTAAGGGGTTTTAGTTGCAATGAGGTGCATTTTATTTTTTTAACTATTCCATGCAGTGATGGCCTGAACAAAAATCACAATTAAGGGAAAAATGCTTTTCAAGTTTGTTTTTCTTCTGAAGCTTTTCAATGCATCCTAGCTGATGAAAAAGTAACCTCGATGGGAATAAATGCATTAAGCTAGAGATCTGAAAGTTGCAAGGCCGCAGAAGCCACAGGGTTCTAAATGCTCTGACGTGCATTTTGCAGGTTTTTGAACAACTTTTTCATGCAACAATGGCCTGAACAGAACTCATGATTAAGGGAAGAAACTCAGTCTTGCTTTTCAAATTATAACCACGAATCCTTTCAACACCATCTGACAAAGATAACACTAATAATCATGAAACCTTTCAATACTCTCTGACTAATCATCCCTCTCGACTATACAGACTTTCACAGAATGTCCAGATTTTTGACTCATATTTTTGGCCTGTTCCTCTTTTTTTCTGGCAAATCACTGGGATGATCTCAGGATTGTAGTCACTAAATAATGACATACATTTGAGTTTCAGACTTCAAATCTTTCAGAAAATGTATATTAAAACAAATCCTGTTACTCTAGCAACTTTCTAAGTTTATAAGACCAATATTTAAAATATGTCCCTATTTGTACCCCCATTTTGTCAAGCTTTGTCCAGATTTTTTGCGTTAAGAGGTTGAGGGGTACCCTCACTCCTTTCAACATCCTCTGGCTCAGACTACACTGTAATAACCCTGAATCCTTTCAACACACAGCATTCAACCTGATGAAGATTACACTACAATAATTAAATTAAGCTGGGGATCTTTAGGTCACTAGCCACCAGAGGCCATAACATAACTAATGCTCTGAGGTGCATTTAGGTTCATAAGTAAGTACTAGACGAGCTGCCCTTGGAGACATTTCAAGCCTAGCCAATTTCCTTTTTTAAGCAAGAGAATCAATCCCTGCAGTTAGCATCTGTGAGGTAAACACTTTAATCACTATACCAAACCCAACTCCAAAATTAATCCATCTACCTTGGGTAGGAGTAGAACCACAGTCTTCTGCATCAAAGTTAAGTGTGCTATCTGTTGAGACAGCCATTTGCAAACAGTGATTTTAGAGCTTTTTTCCAATCTTTTTATTCACTGATGGAATGGACAAAAATCACACGTAAGGAAATAAAATTAAACTTTTTCTATGGACTGTTATTGTTTATCAGCACTGTTACTGGAGACAGTCCCCAGGATTCACAAAGCAGTAATTTCCATGCAGGAACGGTGTAGCCACTCTTGCAAAAAAAATCGCTGCTTTGCAATCCAGGTATGTGCAGTTTTGATGTGCACAAGCAGCCCTACACTGTTCCAGCATGGAAAGCCATGCCGGATGCTAATCATCTCATTTGCTGGTGAAAACCATGCAAATGAGCTGGATTAGTGATCCAGCAAAGCAGCAAGTCTCCGTGCTATAACAGTGTGTTGCAGAAATGTATTCAGTTACTAACCGAATACATTTTTGCAAATTACACAATGGAGGCATGTTAGCACTCCAGAAAGCATGTATTAATCAGGTTATGCATGTCAATGGCCAAATATGTGGCTATTGGCATGCAGAACCATGTCCAAAAAAAAAAAATAAACTTTAATTTTCGTTGGCCGAACTCAGCCATTGAGGGCAGGGGAAGTGGTACGCTAAAAATAATTCCACAGAGGCACGAGCTCAACCAACAGCACTTTATTGCACAATGACACACAGGTTCACCACTACTGACCTAGGTTTCATCCCATAAGACTTATTCAGAGTGTGTTGAACCAGACTTAAAATACACTCAAATAATTCAATGAGCCAATCCAAATGAAAAGGCGTCGATCAATAAAAACAATTAAAAAACAACCACAATAAACTCCACCCACTAAAAGTCAGACATGAAGTTGGAATACTACAGCAGTTGAGTAATAAAAATGTTTGTATTGAATTGGAATGAACTATAAAAATATATAGTGTTAAAAATAAAACCAAAAACATAATAATTGAGACTGTATTGAATTGTTGTAATGAAAAGTGTAAATGAATGTGTATACTAATGTATAATAATGATATATATATAACCCTAATATAAAATGAAACTCACTATAATAGTTTAAACAGTGCATGTTAACCTAAAATATGCCTTAACCTCAAAAATGGCTTGATTGATATAAATTCATTCAAACCCGGATGTTGGTGTGCATTCAATCTCAACTGCCATTTCAGTTCGCATACATCTAAATGATAATCAGTGGTCCTGCCCTGTTGGTCTTTAACTAATTGTTGTATAACACAAAATTTAAAACTATGATCATTGTGTTAATTATGATCATTATGTGCTATGACATGTCATAGCACATAATGATCATAGTTTTAAATTTTGTGTCGTTGTGCAATAAAGTGCTGTTGGTTGAGCTCGTGCCTCTGTGGAATTATTTTTACAGTCGGGTTCTGGTTCTTGGTTGAAGTGGTACGATAGTAGAAGGGGGCAAAATATGTAGAAATGGGGGTGTCAGTATTACAACTTTCTGCATTTTGCTATTATAGTCAATGGTATGCAGAAAGTAAACATAGGCGGGGAACAGTGGTTGCTAAGGGGGAAGGCTCATGAATAGTGCAGGGCTTAAGGCAGTGGGGTATGTTAATGAGGGGACTTATACTAAATCACAACTTTTTCAGGAAGATTTCTAAGTGTCATACTACACCTAACCATGTATGTGCTCTAACACGATCGTGTAGGCAGGAGGAACAAGGAACATGAAAAGGGGATTTGTCATGCTTGCTGTAAGCACACTGGAGCTCTGTTGGCTGGTTTCTACTTAGTTAAGCACAGCTAAGTGAGGGGTTGTGTCTGAGGCTGTTTACTCTTAGTCCATGAACTGAGGAGCATGTTCGCATGCAGGGGAAGGACAGTTCTTGCTGTGTGCACTACCTACAGGCTGAAAGAGGAAGGATATAAGGAAAAGGCAAAGGAAGTAGCAGAACAAGGAAAACACACTACAAATCAGCAATATGGGAGTCTGCAACCCACAATGAGCCAATGAAAGCACTCAATAATACAGGTGGCTGCATAGCTGAAAATGGGAGGGCATTTAAATAAAAAATAAGGGGCAACAGCACAAAATAAAGAAGAAACTAATTAGAAATCATTACTTTGGGAGTGTTGCAAGTCAGAATGGGCCATGCAGATATAATACAGCTGACAGGTGGCTGTATAGCTGAAAATGGGAGGAGATGTAAGTAAGAATTAATTACAAAAAGGCAAAAAGGACAACAGCAGAATAAAGGCAATCATGCACAAATCACCACTAATGCCTCTAACACTCACAGTGGCCAAAGCAAAGCCATGAGTAATATAGCTGGCAGCTGGAATGTATCATAGTCAGCCAATCATACAGGCAGCATCAGTAGCACAACAGTATGAAATATGGAAACAACTTACAGTCTGTTTTTTCCCACAAACTCTGCACCATTGGTGTATACATGCAGGGAAATTTTAACTTGGAAAATGTTAGGGGCTGCTATTGCTGTGATCCATCAGTATGTGCTAGAGGCTGATGGCAGAGAGGAGGAAAATGCTGACAACTGCCACAGACCAAGGAGGAGGAGAAGAGTGTGCAGACCCAGGGTAATCTACCAGGGGCTACATGATCTGGAGATAGTCAAGCACTATAGGGTGGACAGAGACATACATCAACAAATCATTGAGCTGTGCCGGCCTCAACTCAGAGCTAGAACCAACAATAGGGAACCCATCCCAGTGGATACCAAGGTATGTGTAGCTTTAAAAATTCTAGGTACAGGTACTTTCCAAACACCTACTGAGGACATCATGGGGGTCTCACAGGCATCTGCATCCAGGGTACTCCACCAGTTCCTGGATGCCATGCTAACACATGCCAGTGAGCACATGTACTTCCCCAACACCCGTGAGGAGAGGACCAGAAATATTTGTCTCTTCCACCATGTAGCAGAATACCCAAAGGTACTGGGTGCTATAGACTGCATGCACATCCACCTCAAAGCACCACCCAGTGAACAGGGTAGGGTCTACATAAACCGCAAGGAATTCCCCTCCAAAAACTGCCAGGTCATGTGCAATGCCCAGGGCATTATCATGAATGTGTGTGCTGACAGCCCTGGATGCTATCACGACTCCCACATCTGGCAGTCGTCACAGCTGTACCAGGCATTTGCAACTGCGGGCAAACCATATGGCCATCTGGTGGAGATGCTGGCTATACACTGGAGCCATGGATGATGATAACCATCAGAAATTCACACCCACCCACACAAGGATGCCATAATGAGGTGCACGCACAAACCAGGATGATTATAGAGATAGTATTTGGGATGCTCAATTCACAGTTCTGCTGCCATGACATATCTGGTGGGGACTTGCAGTACTCTCCAGCCACATGTGCACACATGTTTATATATGTGCCATGCTACACAATATGATCCTGCAGAAACAGCTGCAGCAGGAACAGCACAGGGAAGGGACATACAGCCCCCCACCATTGCCCAGGTCCCCACAGGCACAGAGGGACTCACAGTAGGAGGTCCCTGAGCCTTCACCCATAGGCAGATGGAGGCATGCCCAGTATGCTCATGCCTTGGAAAAAAGGCAATGCATAGCACACACACTGACACTGTAGGGACCCCAGGGACTGACACATCTCTCTGACCTGTACACACAGTAAAATGGATGACACACACGTCACATTACCTGTAACTTACCATGTATAGGCAGTGTACTGTGTGCATCCAACATAGGCGGCCCCAAGCACCGTTCTCAAAAATGCTGCAAGCACAAGGTAAGGCAGTCTTCTTAACAATAAAGGAATGGAATAGTATGTTCTGCAAGCATATCTATGGTAATGCTGCATGCATGCAAGGGAATGGGGTCACCCACTGGGTTAACAGCACACAACTGACAGCTATGTGGGACACCAGGAAATGTCAGGCCAAAACTGGCCTCCACACACTATGCAGTAGTATCCAAGGTGGCAAATCCCACTGCAGTATATGTGTGGGGACAACCAACTGGGGGTCATAGGTCACAGGCATGGATGTCAGGGTGGGGGTCGCATAACCACCCTTCACACTCACACAGCAAGTCAGCTGTAGAAAACCACAGAGAAATGTCTGGTAAAGGCATACAAATGGAAGCAATGTTGAATTAACCCCCTACAGACTCACACAGTCATAGCACAGCAGGACCCACAGTTGCAGTAAGGTTATCAATGGTAAGAAGTCTGAAACTCAAATGTATGCCAGTACAATCTGACCTAGGCTCTGTACTGTTATGCCTCCAGTCCCCAAGACAGGGCATTATAGTATGGTAAACGGAACCAAAATGTAAAACAAATATCAGCACAGTCTGTGCAAATTTGTGCACAGTTAACAGGTGTGCCCCCCCCCCCCATATACTCTCACAAATGCAGTAACATATATGTTTGCATGGAAATAGCAGCATATCACACATTGGCAGGGCTGTAACAACACACATGAAAACATGTTTCCTCTCCACAATATGCAGGGGTCAATGAGCTATGTGTATGTGTAGTTAATACTGTCTGGATCTGGCCAGCACGTTCTCCTGGCAGTCATCTTGTACTGCCCTAGATACAGTGCTACCTTTGACAGGGCCATGTGCAGATAACTGCAGTGCCAACTGTTATGCATGTCAGTGACACCGAACTGCTGACATACCTGGAAGTCACAGTGCTATGTGGAATATACGAAACATATGACTGACATCTTGAAGGTTGTGTAGCAGAGGTACCAGGGCTTTTGTGAATATAAGTGCTTTGTGGTACTGTTGCCAGTTGTCATTCTCAATAATCTTTTTTCTTATGTTTTCTTTTACAAATAATGGACATGCCTGCACACTTGAATGCACTTTGTACCCACACCCATAACTCCCAACCACTGACAGCAAGATGTCTCTACAAGGGCAGAAATAAAAGTGGAACAAAGGCACAATGATAGGCATGTGTTGTAAATATTGCCCTCATATACTCAGAAAGTCGGCAGGGTGAGGGGTTTGCAGTATTGGAAATGGTCTGAAGGTTATGTATTCTGCAACAGGGATGTCTGTATTATCGTATAACATCACACATCAATCATATGTAACTAACTGGTCATAAAAACTCATGTTTACATAGAAAGGATGAAGCCTCTAGCCAAACACCTAGACAACTTACCCAAAAATGTACAGGTCAGAGGTATGCACACACAAGGATATGACATCACAGGTTAGAAAGATACCACATAAGCAGGAGATCCCCAGCCAGTATATCACTAGGTTGCTGGACTGTTTACACAGCTGTATGCCATTACTACGCTACCTGTAGCCACATCTCACAAATTGCCTTGATGGGTAAGAATTTACATAGCTACTTCATAATATTAGTCTATGCATCATACAACTAGTAGTTCTCTAGTAAAGCAATGTGATGATTTGAGGATGTCTGGCACTAGGTAATGATACAACACATTGCAGTTTCAGACTAAGGATACGTCAGAAAATGTCTGCTAAACAAAACAAGTACCCTGACAAAACACCTGTGTACTCCTGAGAGGTATGGCTATAGCACACAAAACCCTGGACTGGAGTAGACCTATCTCTGGAACGGAGTCCCACACTAACTATAGAAGTGTACACAGGGCATGCTCCTACACTTGTGAAATAACAGGACATGTTGGAACCCACATCAAAATATATGACTGTATTGTGTATATCTGTCTGTGCATACAGACAGCTATGCAGTCCCCACACAAACACATCAGACAGGATTACCCTCAGCTAGCTGTAGGTGGCTCATATGTGATATATCTGCATCTGTTGTGTCACACACACACACACACACACACACACACACACACACACACACACACACACACACACACACATATATATGGGCAACAGATAACAACATATGTCAAGCATACACACACAGAGATGTGGGGAACTGAAAGACAGACAGTGATACAGAGAGAGACGCAGAGGGACACAGACAGAGTGAGTCACACACACAGATACCTTGAATGGCATACAGTGATGTCCTACTGTGGACAGTGGCATACCAGTTGTAAACAGTTGTATGTGCTAGCATAAAAGGTGAGCCCCATGCATTGATGTACTTGTCTGTACAGTGCAATTGTGTATGATTTGGCAGTCATGCAGGTATTTCCCACTGCCATAGTTGCTGTAAAGTTAGCCCCCTCTGCTCTTATGAGTCCAAACTCAGCTGTGTAGAAGCTGTCCAAGGTGGTTACCTTTGCAGGGTTTGTGTGTGAGAATTGGATTTCCATGGTGATTACTCTATGTTCGATCCGACCAGGTAGCGATTGACTACTGTTGCCAAGCAACAGTCCCATGTGTTAGTAATCAACACAGGTCAAGGATACTGCTACCTCTACTGGGTGCCAGTATGGGCTGGTCCAGGGCATTGGAACTGATGTATTCCAGGAAGTGTTGCACCAGTGTATTGGTGCATGAATATCTTTCCCACTTGATAGAGGGGTAGTTGAACTCTCCTAGTATGTGAGTGTTGGGTTGGACCTTGATAGATTCCAGGGTGTTGAGGAATGTGGATTGAGAGTCTAGGGACATGGATGTGGGCCTATACTAAGCTGTGACCTGGATTGCACTACTACCCAATGTCAGTTGTACCTGATGTATGTCAGATGCATTATACTGGGATACTACTCTGGATCTGTGCATATGAAGACGCCACCACCTTTGCAGCTGTGGCCCATGTTTTGGGGCTGATAGGTGTGGAATGAGTTGTAGGCTGGTTGTGCAGGGGTGCAGTCTGCTGCCATAAAACAGGTTTCCATTACAACACAAATGGCAATGTTCACCATTTTCAGCAGTGCTGCGAGTGGCTGTATCTAGGGATATAGATGTCTAGTGTTGAGCAGCATGACCCCCTGATTCCATATGTGTGTAGCTGTTACAGTGGTAATGTGATCTGAACCACCACTGAAAAACACACTATAGGGGTGGCAAGACAATTAGCCAGTACCTGGAAACCCAGGGGTGACAGTTGCAAGCCATCTGTGGCAAGCCATTGCAGTCTGTCAGTCTTGTCATCCCAAGCAGACAGATACTAGTTCCCATGAGAGTGACAGCAGGCACATAAGCCAATTGTTGAAGTCAATCATTTGTTTGTACTGCGGTATCATTCAGGGTGACAGTAGTATACTGCTCAGGGCTACTGCCATACCTGCCTGGCCCACATAATCTGAGAGCTCCACCATGTCTCATTTCATATAGACCATGGATGTGCATCTTAGGTCATCTACACACACATGGATAATGACAGAGTAATACTTGTAGCTATTGTGAAGTGACCTGACTGGGTGTGTTATGTGCTGCATTCTGGCATCTGATAGAAAGCTGACAGTTACCTCATCCATGTTCAAACTAGTAAGTGGCACATCCAGGTGTCTGACAATTGAGTCACCTATGATGACTATCAGGCAAGGTGTTTAGCCTTGGGGCTTAGATTGAGGGATACACTCTGTAGGTGAGATATGTGTCTTGTGGTTTGTGCTGTGTTGTGGTGGTCGAGTG
The DNA here is from genome assembly GCF_019279795.1 of Protopterus annectens. Taxonomy (NCBI): domain Eukaryota; kingdom Metazoa; phylum Chordata; order Ceratodontiformes; family Protopteridae; genus Protopterus; species Protopterus annectens. Next base: position 1,957,198,932 of record NC_056741.1, on the reverse strand, counting down.
GGTGTCTGTCCTGGTGGTCTCCACTGTTTGGGTAAATGTCTATTGAGTGCCACTGTGAAGGTGGGTGTGTGGTTATTGTTTGTATGTCAAAGCTGTGATACTGTGTGTTCTGGAGGGGTATGTGTTCCATGTGGTGTGTTGCAGGTGTTAACCCTTCTCCTCTTGACCAGCTAGTGCAGTCTTCGCTGGAGAATGCATATCTTCCAATATGGTGATATAGGGGTATCTCTCGCAAGTCTGAGTGTTGGGAGTTTAGAGGAGAGGGTTGTCTGTGTACATGAGGCAGTTTCAACAGTGCCTCGGAATGCCCAAGTGCACCAGGTTAATGGGCAAAAGCACAGATAACTGCATTGTAATCATGCCAGGAGGGTGATCATAACTACTAAGTACTGAAGCTAATTCTGTGAGTAATGATTACTGCTGATGGCTCTCAGATGTGCTACAATACTTGATAAACCTGCTGAAGTGCAAAGCTATTAGGCTACTTGAAGTGCAGGAAAGAAACAACTAAAAAGATCTAAGGGAAAGGCTGAAGGAAGACTTTCTGGCACCTGTAACAGTTCACCTCAGCTGTGCAGTTATCAGCACCTTTGCCCAGTTGGCAACCCAGTAAGCACTGTAGCGCATGTGATAACTGTGTAACACTATAGTACACATAACTAGATAGGCAGGGGTTCTAATATCAATATCAGCAAGTGTGTGTGTGTGTGTGTGTGTGTGTGTGTGTGCATGTGTGTGTGTGTGTGAAAGTCATATACTGTGTGGGTTATACCATTTTGATTTATGTGCCACCCTGTAATTGTCCTATCACCCTACTTTGCTCGGCCTGCTGATGTCACTCACCTTAGAAGTAACCTGGGACGAAGAGAACTCATATAAGTTCCGTGGCATTTCTGATAACTGTTTAGCACTTTAGTAGAAATAACTAGATAGGCAGGGGTTCTAATCACAGCACCGGCAACTCTGTGTGTGTGTGTGTGTGTGTGTGTGTGTGTGTGTGTGTGTGTGTGTGTGTGTGTGTGTGTGTGTGTGTGAGAGAGAGAATTATGTACTGTCTAGGTTATACCATTTTGATTTGTGTACCACCCTGTAATTGTCCCATCACCCTACTTTACTAAGCCTTCTGATGTCATACACCTTAGAAGTAACTTGGGATGAGGAGAACTCATGTAAGCTCCATGGCGCATCTGATAACTGCATAACACTGTAGTAGAAATAACTAAGATAGGGAAGGGTTCTAATCTCAGTACTAGCAACTGTGTGTGTGTGTGTGTGTGTGTGTGTGTGTGTGTGTGTGTGTGTGTGTGAGTGTGAGTGTGTGTGTGTGTGGGGGGGTGTGTGTGTGTGCGTATACCATCCTGTAAGTGCCCCATCACCCTTTTGGACTGAAGTTCCAAAGGCGGTGGTGTTTCCGTATTCATAAATGATGTGCACACCTACAGACTGTTACCCCAACATAACACATCTAAGATACTTCAGGTGCAGCTAACATTGGGTAAGACACCGATTCAGGTTGCAGCTGCTATACATCTCCAGACATGTCCCAAGACTCGCATTCCACATTCCTAAGCACCCTGGAGAATGTTAGGGTCCAGCCTAACACTCTCATACTGGGCAACTTCAACTATCCCTCCCTTAACTGGGAAAGCTACTCATGTACCAATACACTTGCCCAGCATTACCTGGAATTCATTAATTCCAATGCCCTGGACCAGCTCATTCTTACCCCCACTAAAGGTAGTAATATCCTTGCCCTCATGATTACTAACATGGGTGACTGTTGCTCTACACCAGTAGTTAACTCCTCCCAGGTTAGATCTGACCACAAAATAATCACCTTGGAAATCCACATCCCCCCCTCCCACCCCTCCCCACAAAGGAAATCACCATGAAAAACTTCTCCAAGGCTAACTTTGGGCTCCTAAAAACAGAGGTGGCTAACTTCATAGCACCCATGCAAATGGAGAATAGTTGCATGACCACCGAATCATACACCAATGCACTGTATGAACACGTACACAAATGCATGGATCTCGCCATACCCAATAGAACCAAGATACTCTCCTCCTGAAAAAGGAAGCCAATCTGGTGGTTCCCTGCCATAAACAAACTGTACAACAGAAGAAAGAAACTGATGCAGAATAAGGTGTAGAACCAAGACCGAAAAAAACCCTTATCAGCTTCAACAGAAAGTTGAGATCCCTCATCAAATCTTCTAAAACTAACTATGAAAACTTAATTGCAGCAGATAGTAAAGACAACCACAAGGCCTTCTATACTTATGTAAAGAATCTCCACGGCAATATCCAGATATGGTCTGAGCTACTGCACAATGGTACCTGCTATACCTAGCCAACAGATACTGCCAATACAGTGGCCAACAGATTCAGTGCCAACTTTAGCCCTCTCTCCCCCCCAAAGGACAAATAACAATACCAGTAGATTGCCAGGGACCCAGTATTACTCCTACACAGTTTAAAACAGCACTGTCCAAGGCCAAGAATACATCTTCTATAAAACCTAACAATATCCCTGGCTGTGTTTTACATGAACTACAGAGTGAATTGGCACCTCACCTGTGTGCCCTGTTCAATCACAGCCTCAACTCAGGCTTTATTCCCTAAGAAATGGAGCACTGCTATGGTCATCCCTCTCCAGAAAGGAGGAGCAACTACAGATCCTAGGAACTATTGTCCCATTAGCCTGACACGTCTGATATACAAAGTTATGGAACGCATCATCATGGACCTAAAAACCAAGGATACAGGGAATCTCCAAACTCTGGATCCCACACAGTTTGATTTCGTGAAGGGTAGATCATGCCTGCTCAATGTGGTTGACTTCTATGAGTCAGTCACCAGAGCTGTGGATGAAGACAAGTTGGTTCATACAGCCTACCTTGATCTGACCAAGGCTTTTGATACAATTCCCCACTCAGGAATCATAGACAAACTCACTAAGCTGGGCATCAACCCCTATATCACTAGTTGGGTTGCAAACTGGCTCACAGATAGAACCCACAGTGTGAAAGTAGCTGACTCCAACAAAGACTGCTGACCAGTCAAGAGTGGAATCCCACAGGGTTTGGTCCTGTGTCCTCTCCTGTTTGGTATCTACTTCCCTGAAGTACAGGTCAGCACAAAGGGACTCTGGCTGACAAAGTTCGCAGATGATTGCAAGTTGGGAACTATTATTAACTCCACAAGTGATGTTGACATCCTATAGAAAGGCCCCACTGAGACCAATGACTGGTGTCAGAATCGTGGTCTTAAGCTCAATGCCAAAAATTTTGTTGTCATCCCCTTTGGGAAAAACCTGGTTTGCATGAATTACCCCAGTGATGGTAGTCCACTGAACACAGAAGGTGTTATAACAGATCTGGGAACACAGGTTGACAGCAACCTCTCTTTTGACCACCACATTGCCACTGTGGTCAGAAAGTCCTTCTATGTGCCACATCTCATTACTAAGGGTTTTTCATCCAGGAAGAAAGAGGTCATTGTCCTCCTCTACTCTTCCCTCATTAGTCCAATCATCGAGTACAATTCCCCATTTGGCATGTACCTCACTAGACACCTGCAACAACTGGAGAGGCCACAAAAGTACCTCACAAAGAGGATCTTAGGCCTTAAACACTTGTCCTATATAGACAGACACAAAAAACTCCAACTATTCCGTCACATATTGCCCACTTAGAGGCAATCTCTGCCTGACTTACAAAGTCATGTTTGACTCAGCTCTGTTAGAAATGCTACATCTAAAGGAATCCCAATCCCTCTGCACCACACGCTCCAGAGACCTCAACCTCATTACCACAATCAACAGAACATGCTGGAGGGACAGATTCATAACCCAGAGACTGCCCATGCTATGGAATGGACTTCCCATACATGTTAAGCAGAGCACCTCACTGGCCCACTTCAAGAGAAATCTTGATGACTGGATGGGAAATAGAGAATTCACCCCGAGGATCACTCCAGTGGCTCTACTCGACAGAGGCCCTGGGAACTGAGGTTGGGTGGCATGATGCCAGGGTAATCCTATGGGCTAGTCTTGTAAAGGCTCCAGGGCCATTAGCCTAGTGCACACCTATGAACCTATGAATTCTTCTTTACTAGGCCTGCTGATGTCATTCACCTTATAAATACCTTGGGACTGGAAGACATTGCATAAGCTCTGTGGCTCATCTGATAAGTGCATAACACTGTAGTAGACATAACTTGATAGGTAGTAGTTCTAATCTTAGTACTGGCAACTGTTTGTGTAAGTGTGAGAATCATATTCTGTATGGGTTATACCATTTTGATTTGTGTACCACCCTGTAAATGTCCCTTCACTCTACTTTACTAGGCCTGCTGATGTCATTCACCTTAGAAGTATCTTGAGACTAGGAGAAATCATGTAAGCTCTGTGATGCATCTGATAAGTGCGTAACACTATAGTAGACATGCCTAGATAGGTAGGGGTTCTAATCTCAAAACTAGCAACTGTGTGTATGTGTCTCTTTGGGCAAAGATCCTATCCTGTTTGGCTGATAGCATTTTGATTGGTGTACCGTCCATGTCTGTTTACCACCTCCTGATGGCATTACTTTATATAGTGTGGTAATGGCATCTGCCTCACATACAGCATGCTAAACCATTGTGCAGGCCATTCCAGTCCTCTCTACAGATGCCTAGGGACTATCCAGATGTTTAGGTTCATAGGTTCATAGGCATGTACTAGGCTAATGTCCCTGGAGCCTTTACAAGCCTAGCCAGAGGATTACCCCCTGGCATTGGGCCACCTGACATTATTTCTGAGTGCCAAGTCAAATTTGAAAACAAACTGGTGAAATACAAAAAATTAGGAAAAATGGTAAACCACACACACAAAACTTAATATTAGCACTTTCGTACACCAAATATAATGTACTTCATCAGACATTATTTCCCAAAATGCAAAGGCTTAAAAAGCATCATTGTCTTACCAGTTTCATTACAGAAATGACTTAATCACAAGAAAATTCATTGTTACTTAAAGGAACATACTATGATCTCTCTTAAAATTCTAATTCATAGTACAGAAATATATTTTTTCTAAAGTAATCATATCTAAACTGTTAAAAAAGATCATGTATATACTAATATTAGTAATAATAATAATAGGCATAATAATTTAAAATACTTTGATCAAATTTATGTATACCTATACATACATATATGATTTCTGAGTGCCTCTGTGGAGTAGAGCCACTGGAGTGATCCTCGGGTTGAATCCTCTATTTCTCATCCATTCACCAATATTTCTCTTGAAGAGGGCCAGTGAGGTGCTCTGTTTGACATGTATGGGACATCTAGTTCATAGCATGGGCAATCTCTGGGTTATGAGCCCATCCCTCTGGCTTGTTCTGTTGATTGTGGTAATGAGGTTGAGGTCTCTGGAGCATGTGGTGTGGTGGGATTGGGTTACCTTTGGATGTAGCATTTCTAACAGAGCTGGGTCAGACATGCCTTTGTAAGTCAAGCAGAGATTGCCTCTAAGTAGGCGATATGAGACAGAGAATAGTTGGAGTGTTTTGAGTCTGTCCATATAGGACAACTGTTTAAGGCCTAGGATCATCTTTGTGAGGTACATTTGTGGCCTCTCCAGTTGTAGAAGGTCTCCATTGAGGTACATGCCAAATGGGGCATTGTACTGATTGATATGATTGGCCTAATGAAGAAAGAGTAGAGGGAGACATTGACCCCCTACTTCCTGGATGCAAAACCATTAGTAATCAGATGTGCCACATAGGACTGTCTGACCACAGTGGCAATGTGGTGGTCACAAGAGAGGTTGCTGTCAATCTGTGTTCGCAGATCTCTTATAATGCCTTCTGTGTTCAGTGGACTGCCATCAATGTGGTAATTTATGGGAACTGAGTTTTTCCCAATGGGGATGCTGACACACATTTGGCCATTGAGCTTCAGACGATGCTTCTGACAGCATACGTTGGTTTCAGTGAGGCCTTTCTGCTGGATGTCACCATCACTTGGGTAGTTAATAATAGCTCCCAACATGCAATCCTCTATGAACTTTGTCAACCAGAGTACCTTTGTGATGGCCTGGACTTCAGAGAAGTAGATACCAAATAGAAGGGACCCAGGACTGAACACTGTTGGACCCCACTCGTAACTTGTCAGCAGTCTGACTTGGAGTCAGCTACTTTCACACCATGGCTTCTATATGTGAGCCAGTTTGCAACCCACCTAGTGATATAGGGGTTGATGCCTGCCTTAGTGGGTTTTCTATGATTCCAGAGTGGGGAATGGTAACAAAGGCCTTGGCCATATCAAGGTAGGCTGTATGACCACCTTGACATCATCCACAGCTATTTTGACTGTCTCAAAGAAATTGACCAGGTTGAACAAGCATTATCTACCCTCCACAAAGCCAAACTTTGTGGTTGTGGGATCCAGAGTTTGGAGATTCCCTATATACTTGTTTATTAGGTCCATGATGATGCATTCCATAGCTTTGCATATCAGACTCATCAGGCTAATGTGATAATAGTTCCTAGGGTCTGTAGTTGTTCCTCCTTTGTGGAGAGGGATGATTGTAGCAGTGCACCATTTGGTAGGGACAAAGCCTGAGGTGAGGCTGTGATTAACAGGGCACACAGGTGTGGTGCCAGGTCACTCTGTAGTTCATGTAGAATACAGCCAGGGATTTTGTCAGGTCCCATAGAAAATGTATTCCTGGCCTTGGACAGTGCTATTTTAACCTGTGCATCAGTAATACTGGGTGTCTGGCAATCTAATGGTATTATGATTGGTCCTTTTGGGGGGAGGGGTAAGGTTGGCACTGAATCTGTTGGACAGTATATTGGCAATATCTGCTGGCCCAGTATAAGAGATGCAATAGCTTAGAGCACATCTGGGTATTGGCGTGGAGATTATTTACATAACTATAGAAGGTCTTGTGTTTGTCTTTACTATCTGCTGCAATTCTGTTTTCATAGCTAGCTTTAGAGGATTTGATGAGTGATCTCAGCCTTTTGTTATGGCCGATAAGGGAGTTGTTCCAGTCTTGGGACTTCATCTTATTCTGCATCAGTTTATTTGTTCTGTTGTTGAGTTTATGTATGGCAGGGGATGACCAGATTGGCTTTCTGATTTGGAGAACAGCATCTTGGTTCTATTGGGTATGACAGGATCCCTGCATATGTGTATGTGTTCGTACAGTGCATTGGTGTATGATTTGGTGGTAATGCAACTATTCTCTATTTGCATGGGTGCAGTGAACTTAGCTACCTCTGTTTTAAGGAGCCCAAAGTTAGCTTTGTAGATGTTTGTCATGGTGGTTACCTTTGCAGGTGGGGTGGGAGGGATGTGGATTCCCAAGGTGATTAGTTTGTGGCTGGATCTACCCAGGGAGGCTTTGACTATTGGTGTTGAGCAACAGTTGCCCATGTTTGTAATGACCAGGTCAAGGATGTTTGCGTCCTGTAGTTGGGGGAAAAATGAGCTGGTCCAGGGCATTGTAATTAATGAATTCCACAAAACATTGGACAAGTGTATTGGTACATGAGTAGTTTTCCCAGTTAATGGAGGGGTAGTTGTAGTCACCCAGTATGAGAGTGTTAGGTTGGACCCTGATAGTCTCCTGGGTGCTTAGGAATGAGGAGTGTGAGTCTTGGGACATGGTCAGGGACCTGTAGCAGGCTATGACCTGAATCACTGTATTACCCAATGTTAGCTGCACCTGCAGTATTTCTGAAGCATTACATTGGGCTACCAGTGTGGAGGTGTGAGCATCCTTTATGAGTATGGAAATACCACAGCCTTGGGAGCTTCAGTCCAAGTTCTTGGGCCAGAAAGTGTAGAATGAGGTATAGCCTGGTAGTGCAGGGGTGCTTTCCTCTGCTTTGAACCAGGTCTCTGTTACAGCACTAAGGTTGATGTTTGCCATTTTATGGAGTGCTTCGAGTGTGGGCATTTTCAGTTACACTTCTAGCACTGAGCAGCATGACCCCCAGATTGCAGTTGTTTGTAGCTGTTATGGCGGTAATGTGGTCTTTGGTACACAGCCTAAACAAGGCACTGTAGGGGTGACAAGAGCCTTGGCCAGTATCCAGAAGGCCAGGAGTGACAAATGCAGGCCATCTCTGGCAAAGCATCAAGGTCTATCAATCATGTCATCCCAGGCAGACAGACACTGGACCCTCTTGGAATGACAGCAGAAACATAGACATAGACAATTGTTGAAATCAATCATTTTTTGCTTGTATTGTGGTATCATTCTGGGTGATGGTAGGATGCTCCTCAAGGCTAGGGTCATACCTGGATGAGATACATAATCTGAGAGCACCTCCATGTCCCTCTTCATGTAGTCCAGGGAGGGGCATCTCAGGTCATTCACACCCACATGTATAATGACAGTTGTATATTTGTACCTGTTGTTGAGGACCTGAGTGAGTGCATTATGTGGTGGATCCTGGCACCTGACAGGCATCTGACTGTTACTTTCTCCTTCTTCAACCTAGTGAGTGGGACATCAGTGTGCCTCACTATTGAGTCACCTGTGACTAGTGTGTTGTGCATGCTGTTTTGCTTTAGGAGCTTTGGTTGAATGGCAAACTGTTTATGAAAGTTATGTGCATCGTGATTGGTATTGTGTTGTGATGGTCAACTGAGTTTCTCCCTTGGAGGCCTCTGCTGTTTGGGTAGATTTATAATGAAAACCTCCCTGAAGGTGGTTGTGTGGCGTGTGTTGTTATGTGCAGGAAGTGCTGGTGTGTGTTTTGGAGGGCTATGTGTTCCATGTGGTGTGGTGCAAGTGTTGACCTTCTCCTCTTGACCAGCTATTCTGGTCTTGGCTGGACAGTGTGTGGCTTCCAGTTTGCATATATAAGTGCATCTCTCACAAGTCTGAGTGTTGAGAGGTAAGAGGAGAGGGTTGTCAGTGTACTTGAGACAGTTGCTACATTGCCTCAGGATGCCGACGTTCACCAGGTTAATAGGAGAAATCACAGGGAAATGACCTTTACACACGCCTGGAGGGGTGGGCATTAATAATGAGTACTTGAGCTGTTTCATTGTAGAACGTTTAGTGCTGGTAGCACTTTTGTGTGCTACAATAATTGCTACAAGAAGTCTGGATAAAGTGCTAGAGTAATAAACTAGTAAAAGTGCAGGGGAGGAGAGAACTAGTAGATGTAAGGGAACAATTGAAGAGCAGACCTTTTGGCACTGCTCAGAGGCTTACAAACAGGCCTGGTTACAGCAAAGCTATATGTGAACTAGACTAGTTAAAGGAAAGGCAGGAAATAAGTGTAGACCTTTTATTTTATTCTATTATTTAGGTAAACTATATGTGGTCTGTGTCCCTTAACAATGCCCATGTATGTGATATCATTGCCTAATTGTCCACAGTGAAGGTAGTGACCCACATCAGCATCATGCATCATACCTGCTTGAAACATCATGCTGATACATCTGCTACACTATCACTTGTCCAGGCCTGTAGGAGCAATACATGACTCCACATCTTATGTATGGTGGGTCATCTCACCATCCATGTCGGCATTCAGAACATTACACATTGTAAGAGGTAGTGTGTTATGTCCCATGCTTATAATCTATGCAGGGCATGTAATGTGTATGTAGTAGTACAGTACATAATGGTGGAAATGTAGGTTTACTAAGCTGTGTATTGTCAATTGTGTTGATGTTACTGTGTGCACATCCTGTGTGTCAGTCCTTACTGTGAGTATGCCAAGGATATACCATTTTATCTTACTGTCCCACCTGATGGACTCAGGGATACATACTATAGACCTGTCATACACAGTGTCATGCATGCCCTCATCAACTGCACCACGGTTGAGTGTATGTTAAAGACATGGCTGGGCCAACAGGTGTTGACAGGTGAATCTGTTGCAGTTAATGTAATGGCTACACTTGTGAGGGGTCTGCTGACAGTACTGCAGTAACCTGTTCTGTATGTATGAGCCTGGGGTAGTACACAACACTCAGCTGACATATCTGAGGACTACCTGTCTGTGACAAGGGGTATGTATGCAAGGAGACACTGTCTGACAACAGTGTCCATCACACACTGTGACATGCATGCACACCTGGTACATATACATATGAAACTGTACCTTGCCTATGACATGGTCAGTGTATTCCCAGTCTGACATACTCCCACTTGGGTATGTCTGCAGGACACACAGACACCTGGGACACAAACAGAATACAGCATGTCAGACTACATTCAGTCAGTGGTACTAACAGCAATAATGCATCCTGGCTAATAAGGTATATACACCTGTATGTGTACCCATAGGAAATGCAAGCAGGCAGCACCTTACATAGGATTACATACCTACACTGTACTATATTCACCCTGTGCATCAGATCAGACCCATATTAGCATGTCCCTGCATTGATGGTCTGGATGACAGGGATGTGGCAAAGGTATCATCATGTGCACAGGGTGTTGTGTGGGCTTGCCAGAGGCCTAGGCTGGGCCATACAGTTGACATCATGTGTGTGTATTTGGAGGGGTATCCAATAAATGGGCTGTGCAGAGGTGCTGTGTGTGTCTGTAGGTGACCTGCCTGTGATATAGATATGTGTGTGTATATGTATGCACAAGTCACACCATGTGGCAGCCCTACACAGGGGTACATTGGACAGCTGTGGACCATACATTGCAGGGTGTCCAGGTCACTGTCTCTGGACACAGACACAGGAACCGGTCCTGCCAGGGGTATCACTGACAGCCCCAGGCCCAATGCAGTACTCCTTCATGATGGTGACGGCTGTCCACTGGATGTGTGCCTCTGACAGGACTGGACAGGACCATGTGGCCATTGTCTGCTTCAGTGTGACGTGGATGGAAACCCTCCATCGGTAGTGCTGGTGTCACTGCCATTAAGAGAGTGGGAAGATGCATGGCCCCATACACTCTCAGCTGTTGCTGGTGATGACCTACATCCACGGGACTAATGTCCATCTCCCACCACATGCTGTAGCACAGACATGTCATGGTCGGCGATTGCCAAGGTCTCACCCCACTGTCTATTAATGACCTCAGTATTATGATGTGTGGATCCAACAAGGTCATGTATGTCACCACATATAGCAGGGAGAGTTGCATCCACCATCCTAAGTATTTGTGTGTTGTTGTGCCTGTGCATCCATGACAGCCTGGAACATGCATCTGGTGACTCCTTCTGTGGCACTTGCAACAGTGGCCCAATGAGCAGCATTCCTCCTGCAAGCACCCCATCCATCTGCCTGTGTGGGACCTTGTCTGCACTCTGGCTATAGCCAGTGTCTACACTCACACCTGCCATAGTCACCACTCTGGCCTGTTCAATGCCACCACCCACCAACTGTCCATCATCTGTGGCCACTGGTGATGGGGTGTGTGTGAGCATTGTCACTGTGTGCAGCGCTGGTGTGCACAAGAGCGGGATGCCAACTAATGGCACAGATTCAGCCTCTGACAACCCTACCTGTACCTCACTATTCCTATCATTATCGTCAGAGTCTGCAGAGATACTGACATCATTTTTCAAAAGGGGGGAATCCAAACCCCATCACCACCTGTGAGGGGAAGACAACATATGTACATTAATACCTGCACTTTGATGTTGGCTGGTATATACACACACACACACACACACACACACACACACACACACACACACACACACACACACACACTTACAGGTGAGGTGTCACAAATCTGTTACACAGACCACACATTACCCACATGGTGACAAACATGACACACAACCCTCAACATCATGCATTGCAGCCAGTTTTACTAAATGTAACTGACAATATGGAGCTCTGGGATATGTGATTAGTGTTAGTATGTGATGGCCATTCCCCAGTACAGACTGCACTCCTGTACACATCATTGCTGTTTACCTGTATAACACAGTGGCAAGTACTACAACACATACCTCACAACTGTACATATCCTCACAGTATGTGTAGAGGTCTGGCTCATATGTATGTTCTATTTCTCATAACCCCTGTGTTTCTCTATTACATAAGTGGGATGATCTAAGGAGTGACATCACTGATTAATGACATACATGTGAGTGTCAGATCTCCAAACTAGCAGTGAATGTATGGTTACACAATTCCTGTTACACCACCACCAGCCTTGTAAGATTACAGTGGATATGATACATCTACACAACCCTGTTAACAAGTCATGTTCTTGTAATATACAAGATGAGACTGCAATAATGCATTCAAGTATGTCACCCACCTTCCATGTGATATATGACATGTGCAATCCAATCAATAAACAAACACGTGTTACATGTAAAATATGACTGCAATATGTACAATATGGTGACTGCATAAGTGTGCACACTTTTAAAATAAGTTGTTGAAGCACCTTGTAAGTGGCTTACAGCTTTCCCTCTTCTTGTGAAGGTGTCTATCAGCATGGCACATCATGACTTGGCATTATTTGGCCAGTCTTCCATGCAAAGGTCACCTAACTCTGACAGATTGCAAGGGCAGCTCATGTGCACAGCCCTCATCAGGTCACACTGGGGTTTTCTATCTGGTGTAGGTATAGGCTTTGGCTGGGCCAATCCATAACCATGTTTGTGTTCAAGTGAAGCCATTCGTAGGTAGCTTTGGATGTATGCTTCAGTTCTTTGTCATGTTGAAGGCTGACTCACCTCCTCATACTCAGCGTTCTTGAAGATGCCTGATGGATTTTGGGCAGATGTGGGTGTTATTTGTAAATGTTCAGAATTCCCACCACCATGACTACAGGCCCTGTTCTGTTTGTGAAATGGCAGCCCCACAGCAGGCCACTGCCACCAGTGTGATTCACCATGGAGATTTTGGTCTTCAGGATGTGAGAGGTGTTGCTTGTGCACCACACATACCTGTTGGTATTGTGGCTGTGAGGTCGATCCCTAGTCTCATTACACCATAACACATTTTCACACCTGTCTTTGGGAGATGTGATGTGCTGTATTGCAGTTTGTATCCACCCCTGGATGTTTTTGGTGTGTGGAAATGCTTCCATCGTCTGACCCTACCCCATAGGCCAGGTGTATGCAGAATACGGTAGAGTGTTCTAACACATAGTACAGAACACCAGTAATAGCAAGAGGTTCCTGCAACTCCCTCAGTGTTGCTGTATGTCCCCTGGCAACCTCCCTGACCAGGTCTTGACATATGTTGTCATCATTTTTTGGAGGGACATCAGATTCTTTTCAACAGCACTGTTGTCCCATATTCAATCCACCTTTTGACAACTGTCTCCACTGTGACCCATGGTGTATGCAATGCTGTGGTAATGTTGTTGTACCCTACTCTTGACTGATAGCTTTCAAATATGAGATCCCTTAGCTGCTTTGTATGTTGTCTGCAAGCAATGGCTGTTGCTGTTGCAGGCAACTGAGCAAATGTCATGATTGTCCCACTTGGACAGCAGACTGTTATTTGGTGTTAGTCAGAGTGCCTTTACTTGATGGCTGGTGTGACCCAAGCAGACTGTATGCTGTCAGCAAATGACACACTGCTGCAAGAACATATTATTTGAAGGGTGTGCACACATATGCAACTAGTTTATTGTGAGGTTTGTATACTCCATATTTGGTGGCCAGCATATTGTTTGTACAGGGGATTGTTCATGTCATAGGTCACCTTACAGCTTGAAAAAGAAGAGGACTGACATATTGTGGTCTCACTTTGTATATACATCACAACACCTGGCATCATAATAGGGGTGTGTACACTGTTTATATCCACTATATGACAGTAATGTTTCACACATGTCCCTACTTTAAGCTGTTTGTCCACCCATTCTGTTGCTCTCTGTCCAGGAGTCTTGCACTGACAGGCCATTTGTTATGTTAAAGAGATGATACATTCTCATCAGATAGGCCCCTGTGATGATCATTGTGATGCAATGCAGTTGACCCCAACACAAGTGAACATGTACATAAAGCAATATGGCTATGAGTGACAGTTGTGTGCATGGTACATTGCATGGCCTTCCCATGCCTGGGATATTGGCAAACCACAACAGTACAGTTGCATACTCACCAGCTGCAGGCTGCCATCCCACATACAGACTGGAGGCACCTAGGTAGTTGTGTGAGGGGAGTATGGTCAGCAGACCCACATGTGGCATTGGTACAGGATGGATGCAGCATGTCTGCACATTTACAGTACAACCCCTGATACTACACAATTTTCTGTCCTTTACCATAGATGTGCACATCTGTGCATTAGAAAAACCCATCCACAACTGCAATCTGACCTGACACATGCATGTAGATACTCTATAATTACAAGTATGTCTACTACACTAGTCTAGTAACCTACACTGGGGCCTTACCTGCACACTCCTCATCCATTGTCTGGCTGCCAACCACCTCCAGTATGTGGGGGGGGTCTATACTCTGGTGTTGTACTGGGATGTGTGCCGCAAGATACCCGTGGAGCTCCCCGGTGGGTGTCAGTGGGGCTGCAAGGCCAGGCCCACATCTGTGGCTGTGCAGTCCCTGGCCACTGCAGCAGCCCTTTGCCGGGCATGGTGTATGAGGTCACTTTCATGATGCCGTACCACTCATATGTACATGCGTGCAGGCCGACATCATTTACCCTATGGACAAGGTCATCCCACAGGCCAGTCCTCTCCTGCAGATGTTGCTAGCTCCAGCCAAACATTATGACATGGTTGTGTAGTATGGCTTCTATGATTATATTTGTCTCAGCTGCTGAGAAAGTTGACCTTTGCTGATGCGACATTGCACCTGGAAGACATAACAAGGGAGACACATCACAGGACCTCATACATTTGGCAACCATATGTACAGAACCTGAATATCTACATTAAATACCAGTAGCCACCAATCACAACCACACCATACCCCTGTACTGTATCAGCGCTGTATCTGCTTGCATTGCACTGCTGGCCCTGAGGTGTTCTATTCCCCCCAATGAGGGCAACTTAATTTACTACTCCTGTACTCCTCATTCATGTCTGTGTCGAGGGATGACATTGGCCATCTTCCATGTGGATGTGGAGTGGATGGTGCCAAGGCTTGATATGACTACGGTGTGTAATGGAGCTGGGAGCACATGCCTGACAATGTAGGATGCAGACAGGAATGGTATCAGGTGCCATGGATACTTACGTTTGTTGCCTTTTAGTAGTCAATATTTACCTGCTCACTGGTGATTAGGGGAGGGATGTGGGTGCTGTGCATATCCAGCCATAGTGCTGCTGAGCCAGGGGGTGATGTTTGCCCTAAATCTATCTGCAGCAGGTTTGCCTATAGCTATGTTGTGTCTGTATGTGGTCTGATTGGCCACCATTACAGGGTGGGTTGGATTGTGGCCTCAGAGGTTGCAGACATTTGTGAAGATGGCCTTGTGATTGGCCTTGGTGGATGTGTCCAATTTGTACTCATAATTAGCCTTACAGTACTCCACTGGTGACCTTATATGCTTGATCAGACAAAAGCTGACTTGATGCCAGGTTGGTGCATGCTCCTGATTTGGCCTGTACAGCCAATCTAGGGACCAAGTCTGTGGTTTGTGTATTGCTGCTGCCCACCAAAAGCATTCAGCCTAGCTTGAGGGTGTTAATGTTGCCCTGTCAGGTATTGCTGAGCCTATAAAGCTATATAGGTGCCCACATAGTATTGTGTTGTGGGCCTGGACACAGCTGCTAGTTCCAAAATATGGGATGCCCTTCATGTAGGCCTTGCCCATTTACCTGGCCTGTGCGGGGGACATTACGGAGGTGTGGGGGCTACAGCTTTACAGACAGTAGGTGGAAATACCTCACAGGACAGGACATGTGGAGACAGCCCAGCAACATGGTGGACAAATCTCCAGAGTTTTGTACAGCTTGTATGTCATTAGTGTTGTTATACACATGGGGAGTTGGTAGATTGACAGGGTTTGTCTGGACATGCATTTACTGGGTGACTTGACATCTGACAGTGTTATGCCTCTGACATAGCTCTCAACTGGCATGTTGTCCAGAGATGGTCCAGATGTTTGCCTATTATGCTTGGTCTGTTCCTTGACCAACATCTGTTTTTGTGGGGTTGGTAAGATAATGTGAGGATTGTAGTCAGTATGCGTTGTCATTCATTGGTGTTCCACACATCATGTCCGTCAGGGATGTGATGTTACAACACGTGTAACAGCAGCTACTGTTTCAGTTTGTAACACCATTATGTGTGATATGTCCCTCTTTCCAGCCCCCTGTCCCATAAGTATGTCATGTGTTGACCAGATGTCCTGCACTACGAGGTGCTATAGTTTGGTATATCATTAATTACCAACTGCACTCCAGTTAGCATGACAATAACCTGGCAGACTCCTGGCCATGGTTTGCAGCGGTGGCCAGGGTTGTGGGTCCACACCCTGGTAATTCTGTGGAAATCTGCACATATGACAGTATGTCTGTCTGGCCATTGTGAAAAGACTGCAAAAATTGAGTAGCAGTGTTGTGTGTATATGTTTTTTAGGCTGGATAGGGAGAATAGCAGCTGTGAGTGTCATGCATCCTTTACCTATCTGACTCTGCATGCTGCTACAGCTGCTGGTGTTCTATCAGGTCCGTATGCTTGTAGGGGCTGACCGTGACATGTCATGTAACATCTCAGGATTCCTAATATACTGTGAATTGTTGTGTGGCCTATATCTTTGGTCTGGTCCCCATAACTGTTATGTATGCATGACACATCAATGGGATGATGTGGGGACTGAGTTCAGTAACTAATGAGAAACAATTGAGTCCATACATTTTTTCTACATGAACATTCTCAGCTTATCTACTGACATATTTTGGACATGTCCCCATTTTCAGGACTTTGTCCCCCACTTTGTCAGGCTTGGTCGACATTCATTGGATTAAGGGGTTCTGAGCATACCTCTCCACTGCCAGATTTTCCAGAGAATGTCTAGATGTTTGGACCATACTTTTGGTCAGTTCCACAAGTTATTTCTATTTGTCTGGTAAATCATGGTGATGATCCAACGATTTA
This sequence comes from Protopterus annectens, assembly GCF_019279795.1. Lineage (NCBI taxonomy): Eukaryota > Metazoa > Chordata > Ceratodontiformes > Protopteridae > Protopterus > Protopterus annectens. Next base: position 1,957,181,906 of record NC_056741.1, on the reverse strand, counting down.
TGTTAGTAAATAAATGACATGACATTTCAGTTCCCATCATCATATCCTTCAATGATTGTCTGCTGAAACATACACTGTTGCTGTAACACGTCTTCATTTGTAACAGCAATTTTTGAAATATGTCCATATATGTGCCCCCCCCTTTTTTACAGTCCTTGTACAGGTTCCTTGCACTAACAGGTTGAGAGGGATGGTTCTGAGATATAACTGCACTGCATGTTATATACACACACATATATCTATCTATATATATATATATATATATATATATATATATATATATATATATATATATATATATATCTATACAGATAGATAGATAGATAGATTCACTTTAGAAGCTCGAAATACTGAAATATCGAAATTCAGTATTTCAAGCCCATAAAGTGAAATTCTGCGAACAGCGAAAGCTCAGAAGTACAAAATTCAAAATCTCGAATACCGGCGGTTTTGAATTTTGCGCTTCTGAGGTTTCGCTGTGGTTATGGATTCAGGTAAGTGTGTGTGTGTGTTAAGGGTTTTGAGTAGGGGCTGTGGTGTGTGTCAGTGAGTTTTGTTGCTGTGGTGTGTGTGTGCGAGGAGAATGTAGCTTGTGTGGTGTTGTTTTGTGTGTGTTTGTGTGTAGTACAACCTTGGAGTGAGAATATTTAAGTGGGGGTGGGGGCACAGCCCCATGGAAGGGTGCAGGGGCTTGCCCTGCTATGTAGTAGAGAGCTTGTGTTTGTGTGTGGGGAGGAGTGTGTGTGTGTGTGTGTGTGTGTGTGTGTGTGTGTGTGTGTATGTGTGTGCAGTAGAAGCGCGAAATTCAAAATCGCCGGTGTGTGAGACTTTGAATTTCGTAGTTCTGAGTTTTCGTGGTTTCAAAAATTCGACTTTATAGCTTCGAAATACTGAATTTCGATATTTCAGTATTTCGAGGATATAACGTGAATCCATATATATACATATACATATATATATATATATATATATATATATATATATATATATATATATATATATATATATGTGTGTGTATATATATATATATATATATATATATATATATATTTTTTTTTTCCTTCCTTTATATTTAATATATGTATATCTATATTATGACTGCACGTTTACATATATGTTTCATCATATACATACATATATATATATATATATATATATATATATATATATATATATGTGTGTGTGCGTGTGTGTGTGTGTATGTCTATATACATACAACACACAAAAGGTTCCACAAAGTATTCTCCCTAATGTTGTATGTCTCTGTTGCATGATATATTTGAAATAGCAACAATAATTTCTACCTCTCAGCTGGTGTACTAATACATTTGTCTGACTGTTATGCTCAGGGTCATAGGTTCAACACTTGGAACTGCTACTTTTTTTAATTAATGTTAAATGACCTGAATGCAGGATATGTTCGTTAAAGCACTATAAATTCTTACAACTCAGATGGCATAGTGATATGTAGCTGTGATTGTTGAGAACAGCATCCTGGGTTTGAGACTTTGTAGGGCTGACAATTTCGTTGCTGGGCAGAACAAGATCTGATGGATACAAACTGATTAAGGCACATTTATGCATATCATACGTAAAATTATATATTTAAGCAATAACCCACAGCTGGGTGTGGGTAATGCTGGATTTACCCACAGTTGGTGTGGTTTGACCACGAGAGTAATGCCCTCATGACCAAACAATGCCAACCGTGGGTAAATTAGCATTGCCCACACCCAGCCATGGGTTATTGCTATTATACAATGACATTATTTAAGGAAAACAATGCTCACCTTTCTTAAATAATGTCATTGTATTATGCCTCCATGCTGCCCTTTTTTGATGTACTGCACATGCGTAAGGGACATGTTTCCACACTTACACAGTACATCAGTGCTGTGCAGAGGTAGCAATGGAGATAGGGAGATAGTGATTGCTTTTTTTAACATATCTCGGTATGTTATACAATTTATTAACTCGTATAACATAGTGAGATATATTAAAAAGGCAACAGAGATCTTCCTTTTTATGTTGAAAGGAAGATCTCCATTGCATTATTTTATGATAGCTTCCTATGTTATACAAGTTCTTCACCTCATAACACATAGCAAGATATGTTCAAAAATAGCAATGGAGATCTTCATTTCTCCATTGCTATCTCTGCAGACTAAAAATAAAAAACAGGAGAAATACTAATGGAAATAGTCCAGGCATCCAGAACTTTTTCCATTTGCATACTCTCGGATTTACAACGGGCAATCTGTTTGGGCTGGCCAATTAGCGTACTCATTTTTGTATGTTAATGGCCAGTCATTGTATAATATAGCAATAACCCATGCCTGGGTGCGGGTAATGCTGGATTTACCCATGGTTGGCGTGGTTTGGTCACGAGGCAAAGCCCGAGTGACCAAACAAAGCCAACCGTGGGTAAATCTGGCATTACCCACACCCAGAAGTGGGTTATTGCTATTATGCAATGGAATTATTTAAGAAAAAAAATAATTACTTTTCTTAATTAATGGCATTGTATAATGCCTCCTTGCTGCCCTTCCGCAGCTGTCTGGTATTCTGCGGCAGTTCTGATGTACTGCGCATGCGTATGCCTACGCAGTACATCAGAGCTGTGGGCAAAAGCAATGGAGAAAGCAAGATCTCCGTTGCTTTTTACAAACTTTTTCGCTATGTTAAATGGGTTTAACATAGCGAGACAGCTTTAAAAAAAGCAACGGAGATTCTCTGTTGCTTTTTTTAAAGCTGTCTCGCTAGGTTAAACCCATTTAACATAGTGAGACAGTTTTGAAAAAAAAGCAATGGAGAAAGCAAGATCTCCGTTGCTTTTTAAAGTGTCTCGCTATGTTAAATGGGTTTAACATAGCGAGACAGCTTTAAAAAAAGCAACGGAGATGCTCCATTGCTTTTTATAAAAGCTGTGTTGCTATGTTAAACTCATTTAACATAGCGAGACAGGTTGTAAACAGCAACGGAGATCTTGCGTTTTCCGTTGCTGTAAAAAAAAAAAAAAGAGTTATACTAATGGAAAAAGTCCAGGAAACCAGTCCTTTTTCCATTACTATAACTCTGATTTACAACGTGCACGCTGACCAATCAGTGTGCACGTTTTGGACTATTAATGGGGGGGGGGTCATGGTATAATATAAAATAAATATTTACATGCACATTTATAATTGTACATTTACCTTCCATGACATCTCCCTATGTGCTTTCATTACATTATATTCTTGTGTGACTATACTGTATGGGGCACTTGTGTTTATACGGGGGTTTCACATCTTTTCTACACTGACATCTCACATTTGGTACTGCTACACCACCCTGGTTGACAAAAAATAGTTGCTACATAATTTACATTTACTAAAATCATTTTAACACTACTTTCACAGGAGAAAATAAGTTGCCTGTTTTGGGACTCAGGCCATGAATGTCTGCATATAAACCACAACTCTAACCATTACACTAGCTTGGCTTGGAAATTTTACCTGTCTATTTTCATTTAGTTCCTGTGGGATGGTTAAGCTGTAATGTACACACACACTTAACTACACTTCAACATTCCTTAGGGCATTACAAACAAGGATATATTATTATTATTATTTATTTAGGTTCTATGGGTGTGTATTGTGGTGTTCTGACAACTACTTCGGACTGTATTTGTGACATAATGGAAATGACTGGGCTTTCAGGATTCTGCACATGTTTCATGCTGATGCATGACATGCTCTCTATGGACTTTCTTGTTTTTGTGGGGCTGTGCTTGTGCTTATTTACATTTGGGGGATTTATCCCCTGTTATGTGTGCATACCTCCCAACCTCTTAAAACAAGAATTCTGGACATAGCCATAACTAAAAGTGGGACAAAGCCCAAAATATATGGACAATTTTTAAATATTGGTCTTGCCAACTTAGAAAGTTGATAAAATAACAGGCCTTGATGTAGCATGACTTTTCTGAAGGGTATAATGTCTGAAACTCAAATGTCTTTCATTATTTTCGACTTCACTCTTAATGATTTTCCACTAATTTGCCAGAATACCATCATGTTCTGGGAAGTGGACGAAGAATTTGAGGCACAGATCTGGACATTCTTCAAAAATCTGTACGGTTGAGAGGTATGTTCACAGTGTGCATTTGCACACATTTCCTGCTTCTGTAGAATGCAGAAGTGCCGTATGGTGCTTTAGCTTTAGCAGAAGCTGTGACACACTCTCTGTATTGCTTTCCTCTTTGCCAGTTTTATTTCAGTGTCCACGGACACTGAAATGATTTATTTTACATTTCAGTGTTGGTAGACACTGACATACTGGCATAATATTAGAGCTACACTCTAATATTATGCCAGTATGGCTTACAAAGTGCCATACAGCATTTTCTGACCACAGGGAGCATGTTTAGTGTCCATGCATTGCACAGACATGCCCCCTGCACTCATACACGGATTGTGTTTGTGTACAGAATACAGCAGCGCACCTTCATTAACATGCATAGTGCGCTGCTGCTCTGCACAGGCATGATCTGTGATATTCCTGCATGGAGCTTAATGAATCCTGGAGAATATTTAGATATTGTGAACATTTAATGAAGCATTTATAAACCAAAGTACAGTCTGTGCAGAATTCATTTTGAAAAGTGCAAACAGACTTGGCTCATAAAGGAGAGACTGGCACATGTTCAGCACAATTAACAAATAACACTTTTATTCCAGTCTCATTTCAGTTCTTTCCAGTTAATTCCAGTATGCTACAGTTCTACAAATTCTTTCATCATGCAACATGCCTTAAAGGCTCATATTGTTACATTATACTCTCAGATAACAACATTAAAAATATATCACTTCTAATTTATCTAATCATAACTGATTATGAAATACTTACATGCAATAACAAACTAGGCTTTGACTATACTTTTATTTTATTACTTTTTGTTAGATGCAGTTTTTATTTTTTTACTCAAAGTAGACAATGAAACAATGCGGTGTCATAAATCTGGACCAAAAAAATAAGAAAGAACTATAACAGAAGCATGTGCATGTATTCCCATTTGGACATTCTGTTTAGTCCTTTTGCTCAAAAGTTGCACATCCACTCTCCAAATACCTTAATGTGTACCTAATTTGGTAATCATGGAAAACTTGAGTAGTTACCTTGTTGAGCAGTTCATATTGTTTACTCAAAAGATATGTGGCTCAAAATTAAAAAAAAAAAAAAACAGCTTAAAACAGTCTACTGGATAATGTTTACTTAAGGAGCAGGTTTTCCAAATTTTGCAAACCCTTCAGGGATTTGTTGGGACCCTGGGGTTGATTATTTATGTTAAGGTGATATGAATGAGCACAACCTCCTGCATCAGCTATAACAGACTTTGACTTCCTTTGTTGATTGAAACACTTCAGCCACACTTTAATCCGCTAATATTGCCCCTGCATCAAAGAAATGGTGGTGGAGTCTTACCAAAGGCCATCCTAAAGAATATTCTGTCTTCTAATACCAATCTTGTATTTATTGCAAAGTGGTAGAGTCTTGCCAAAGGCCTTTCTAAAGGCTATCCAGTCTTCTAATACCACCCCTGTATTCCAGACAAGGTAGTAGAGTCTTGTCCAAGGCCTTCCTAAAACTTATCCAATCTTCTAATACCACCCCTGTATTCAAGACAAGGTGGTAGAGTCTTCTCAAATACCTTCTAAGGGCTACGTTTTGAAGGAAATCTAGTCTTTCCCAAAAGCAGAAGCAGTACATTTTATTTATGTATTTATTTCTTTATGTGTTTATTGTTGTTTGTTTACCAGGAAAGTCTGACTGAATATAGTTACCCATTTTCACTGGAGGCCCCAGGAGAAAAACTCTAATGCAATTTTAAAAAGACATATGAAATAAAACAGCGTAAACTTAAATAAAGTAAACTAAAATAAGACAGAGTTACAAAAGATATAGGATATAGAGTAAAATAAGATATAACACAAAATGTGAAAATAAGATTAAAACAGTAATCATATGATATAGACCCATGGCTTTTATAGCCTTTTGTGGTCTTTTTTCCTTACTTTGGTGATGTTCAGCTGTGGTCTACAGTATTAATAAAATACCCTGGATCATGTATGGTATTTAGGTATTGCAGTGCTCAAATAGCATAGTGCTGAACAACAGCTCTAACTACTGTGTGGCAGGGCCTCTGTGGTTTGAGTATGCTTGTAGACATAGTCCTGGCAGCTCACTGCGTACTTTAAGGCTTGGCTATTTCCAAATTTGTAACATAAAGTGCAGTGAACTGTCAGGACTACAGTCAGAAATAGACTGAAACCATAGAGTCCATGCTTCTGCATTGTCTGGTATATCCTAGCATGCTGGCAACAATAAACACTTACTCTGTGTTTGACTAAAATAACTCGTGCGAACAGTCACACTTTTGCTACCTAAGTCTGCAGTGCAAGTTTTCAGTCCTATTAGCATTTTAGATATAGAAAGCAGTAATGAAATAATGCTGTATGACAGGAGTGTGATACTTCTCTATTGCCCACAGTTGTCAATATCCCCTTTATTGGCACTAGGAATGTTATGCTACACACCCATCAATTACAGTTACTTTAAGGACTTTCTACAACTTGGGTATCTGATTGTGGTAAAAATAATAATCACAGATGAATTAATATACTTTGTTTCACTCAAAAACTCAGAAATGTATTCCATCTTATGTCAATCACATATTAGTTCTGTAAAGCCAACTGATTAAACTGAGCAAATAATAACAGGATCAGTTATTTTCATTCGCAAACAGCCCCTTCGCCAACCAGTAGTTGTAGTCACTTATGTATACACTCCAGACATCTGATTGCAATAAAAATGCTGGTCATGTAATGAATTTCATCTTTGTTCCACAGAAACAGTAACCACACATTAAAGTATTGTGTTGCGTCACACAAATCACATTAGACCTGCAAAGCCAGAATAATAAGCAAATGGCATTTCCCCCAAAAGAAGACCACAACAATTATAACTACTCTGAGTATATCTGAGATGTCAGACTCTTATAAATTAAAATAAAGTAAATAAGGGCCACACAGTCACATTATTTTCATGTAGTTCCTGAAAGATATTAAGTCCTACAACTCAATTGTCATTCATTATTTTTGTGACTGTAGCCCTCAGTTAAGTATCAGAGAACACACAATTTTCAAGGAAAACAAAAATATGAGGCAAAATCATCTGGAACAGCCAAGAGGTATGAATATCTGGCATACCTTTCAATGTCTTTGTTCAAGAGTAAATAAGGAAAATTTCATGGGTGCTGGAACAATAGAGCGAGGTGGGAGGGCCACCCCTTCACTTTTGCAATGTCTCGTCCCGGGGTGAGCAATTGCATCAGCTTTGCAACATCCTGAACAAGTGCCTGTTTGAATACATGTCACAGGAGGAGGATTTACTTAGCAGGCAGATTTCTTTATGGACTGCAGGATTTATGAGCCGCAATACAGGATGTCAATACATGTCGCGGGAGGAGCATTTACTTAGCAGGCGGATTTCTTTATGGAATGCAGGATTTATGAGCAGCAATACAGGATGTCATGGGAGGATTTCTTTACGGACTGCGGATTCAGATTCCTTCAAACTGCCATTCGGGAAGAGTGGTGTGTAAGTACAGAGAACTGACGTGGTAGTAACTGTTCTGTCTGAAGTGCCCGTTTGCATTTAGGGAGAGAGAAGTGTGTGTGTGTGTGTGTGTGTGTGTGTGTGTGTGTCTGTGTGTGTGTGTTGTGTGTGTGTGCGCGTGTGTGTGTGTGTCCATGTGTGTGCGCGTGTGCACGTGTGTGCGTGTGTGTGTGCGTGTGTGTGCGTGTGTGTGCGAGTGTGTGTGTGTGTGTGTGTGTGTGTGTGTGTGTGTGTGTGTGTGTGTGTGTGTGTGGTAAAAAGAGCCTGAAGTCCTTAGCCACCATCACTTGTGAATTTATGCCTCACCTTTTTGTCTTATTCTTTTCCTCATTAAATCTCTGGTTTTCAGGAGCAGTAAAACAAAACCTTTTATGCTAACACTTTTCTACATTTCTAAGATCAGTATTTGAAATGTGTCCCTATTTGGGGATGCATTCCCCATTATTGGTTTGTTCTGTATTTTTGTGCTAGGAGGCTGAGAGCTATGGTGATAAGTGAGAATGGAATTTACTAAATGATAGCCATTTAAGTTTGTCTTCCTGTCTTTAAGGAAACTGCTGATTTAGCTTAGTGGTGTGTTGTTCTGACTGTAATGTATAGGGTTCTAGGTTCAAGACTGGGCTGTGAAATGTATAGTGGTAACACAACATTTTATGCAAGCAACTTTCCAAAATTATACAAGCAAAGTTTAAAATGTGTCCCTGGTGTTTGGCCTTTTGCCACCCCCCCAAGTGAAACTAAGTGCAAGAAGCTGTGCAACATGCCTATAGCTAACACTACTATGATTCTGTATTTGAATTTTTATATATATAATATATATTGTGTGTAGAAGTAGACTGTTATCATGGGAATGTTCTGAATAGAGCAGTTTTGTCATTATTGGTGCATGCATTTTGCTTCATTGCCTACTAGCAAAATGTTCAAACAATAAATTTAAAATGCGTTCTAACTTAAGTCTAACAAGTGTGCGGTATTTTACAAGGAATATAATTTAATAAAGTCAGGAAGGTGTATCAAACAACGCATGTATGTTTCTTGTTTTGTCTGCAAGGGGCCTCTGATTTGAAAACAACCCAAAGGTAATCTTTATCCACCACTGGCCAGATGCATTTTCTTTGGATGTGGTGTGGGTTTTAATGCTGTTTCAATGAATATGAGTTTCAAGGGCAGAGACGTTTTAATGCCAAGTCTATTTTCATTGTGAGACAGTATTGCTTTGTGCATTGTGCTATAAAATGTAAAAAAAATAAAACCAAGAAATGCAAGTTGGATTTAAGGATGGGCAATAGAAAATATACTCCAGGATTGCTCCTCATGCCACTAATGGATAGAGGTAGTTTCTAAATGCTGCATCCCTTATATGGGTCCCCTCAAATTATCTATGGAATGATCACAATTATTCTCACTAGGGCTAATATACAATTATCAGCCGTGGGATAGGTAAGACTAATCAGAAAATGTTAATTCAAGAATCAAGCACCAAAAGGGAATTGGCTAAGCTTAAAAAGTCCTCCAAGTGAACCTTTGTTGTGGTAGTAAATAGTTATAAAAAATTGCCCTTATTAGATCACTAAGTGCCCCTCTCACCCTCCGATCCCCCAGTCTTCAACAGCTTCCGGTGCCTCTAGAAAATTTGTAAATATTGCTAAAATTCCCTTTAAAAAGATTAACTCATTCAAGCCTGTAATGTCTTTTTTGTATTCTTTCAGTTAACACTCATACTTCTTATGGTGTCCAGATATATTTGGGGTCACTCTTAAAAAAAATGAGTCAACGATTAATAGTAGTCAGTATTAGAAAGTGCAGGGTGTATTTAACAAAGTTATACTAAGATTGTTAATCTCAGATGTCCTGCAGTGGAAAAATTAACATCTGATGTTCCCCTTATTATTCATATTTTCATATCTGAATTCATATTTTCATAGCCAAGAGACTTGCTTGCTGTTGAGGGGCAATGTATGAAATGTCTTGGTAGGAGAATGAAAATTACATTACAGTACAGTATACTGGAGACACTGGTACTTGGTTGGGAGGGTGGCCTAATGGTTAAGGTGTTTGCCTTACAAACACGAGGTGCAGGGTTTGAGTCTCACAAGGGATAATTGGCTAGGCTTAAAATGGCTTGCAAGAGCAATCAGCCTAGTACTAACCTATGAACCTGTTCAATCTTTATGGATTTATACTTTTAGATTCAATTACATTTATTTTCTTCGCTTTTACATACTTTGCATTATTTTCTACTTTTAGTGTTATTTTATGGCTTACCTTCAGCTTGAAAACGCCTACCTACACAATCCAGATTTGTTTTTTCCTTTATTCTTCAGTTTTTTCTGCATTTATTCATTTGTTTAACACATTTTAAGTATGCAAGACTGCTCTCTTATAACTGTACAGGAAACCGCTGCAGTAAGCTGGGGTGTGGAGCTGCAGGAAGCCATGGCTACTTTCTAGATGCATTTCTCCATATATTTTTCCACTTTTTTAAGTAATGTTTTACATCCAGTAATGCCCTGAACAAAACAAATGATTAAGAGAAGAAATTCAGTCTTGCTTTTCAACTTTGGAGTTGGTCTCAGTCCTTGTAGCACACCCTAACTGACCAAGATTACATGTGATAATGAGGATGCAAATGAGTGTATTAAGCCAAGGGGTTAAGGGGTTTCAGATGCAATGAGGTGCATTTTATTTTTTAAAAACTATTCCTTGCAATGATGGTCTGAACAAGAATCACAATTAAGTGAAAAAAATCATGTTTGCTTTTCAAGTTTGTTTTTCTCCTGAAGCTTTTCAATGCAGCCTAGCTGATGAAAAAGTAACCGTTGTGGGAATAAATGCATTAAGCTAGAGGTCTGAAAGTTGCAAGGCCCCAGAAGCCATGGGGGTTCTAAATGCTGTGAGATGCATTTTGCAGGTTTTTGAACAACTATTTCATGCAACAATGACCTGAACAAAACTCATGATTAAGGGAAGAAACTCAGTCTTGCTTTTCAAATTATAACCAGGAATCCTTTCAACACTGTCTGACGAAGATAACACTGTAATAATCATGAAACCTTTCAATATCCTCTGACTAAGATGACACTGTAATATCCCTCACTCCCTTCAACACCCTCTGGCTCAGACTACACTGTAATAACACTGAATCCTTTCAACACACTCTGACTAAGACCACAATGTAATAACCCTGAATCCTTTCAACACACAACATTCAACCTCATGAAGACTAAACTACAATAATTAAATTAAGCTGGGAATCTTTAGGTCACTACCCACCAGTAGCCATGACATAATTGATGCTCTGAGGTACATTTAGGTTCATAGGTAAGTACTAGATGAGCCTAGCCAATTTCCTTTTTTAAGAAGAGAGTCAAACCCTGCAGTTTGCATCTGTGAGATAAACAATTTAATCAATATGCCAAACCTAACTCCAAAATTAATCCATCTACCTTGCATAGCCATAGAACCCACAGTCTTCTGCATCAAAGTTAAGTGTGCTACCTGTTGAGGCAACCATTTCAAAGTGGTTTTGGAGCTGTTTTCCAATCTTTTTATTCACCAATGGCATGGACAAAAGTCACACATAAGGAAATAAAATTAAACAAACTTTTTTCTACAGACTGTTATTGTTTATCAGCACTGTTACTGGAGACAGTAGTCAGATATTAACATCTAATAAAGCATTTATAAACCAAACTACAGTGTGTCCAGAATTCATTTTAAAAAGAGCAGAAAAGACTTGGCCCATAAACGAGAGGCTCGCAACTGTTCAGCACAATTAACAAACAAGACTTTTATTCCAGTCTCATTTCAGTTGTTTCCAGTTAATTCCAGTATACTAGAGACCTATCAATTCTTTCATTATGCAACATGAAAACCTTCAAAAATATGATGATATTTGTGTTCCTTATGCCTTATAGGCTCATATTGTTACCTTATACTCTCAGATAACAACATTAAAAATATATCACTTCTAATTCATCTAATCATATCTGATTATGAAATGCTTGCATGCAATAGCAAACTAGGCTTTAACTTTACTTTTATTTTGTTACTTTTTGTTAGATGCTGTTTTTATCTTTTTTAATCAAAGTAGACAATGAAACAATGTGGTGTCATAAATCGGATCTACCTGACTACGTCGAAACATCAGAAGAGCGAAAACGACTTCACCGACGCCAGAAGATCGACAAGGCAGAAGACCGATGGAGGAAGACACCGACGCTGAGAACACTGAGATGGGGAAAGGATTTGTAAGTATGCGGTAGTGACGGACGTTAGGGTGCGAGTAAGGTAAGTGTGCGATGTTGACGGTGTGTAGGGATAAGGGTGGGATAAGTGAGTTAGGGTTAGGGCGCGGGTTAGGTAAGGGTGCGAGTAAGGTAAGTGTGCGATGTTGGCGGTCTGTAGGGATAGGGGTGGGATAAGTGAGTTAGGGTTAGGGCGCGGGTTAGGTAACGGTGCAGTAGTGATAGTTTTTGGGTTAGGGGCGGGTTAAGTGAGTTAGGGTTAGGGCGCGGGTTAGGTGAGTGTGTGATAGTGACGGACCTTAGGGTAAGGGTTTGGGTTAGGGTTGTAGATAGTTGTGTATGTATGGGTTAGTGTTGGTTTGTAAGGATTTTGGTGTGCTTGTGTTGTGTGTGTGGGTTTTGGATAGGGGATTTGTTTTGTTTGTTGTTATGATGTGTCGAGTGTATGAGGTGTCGTGTTTGTGAACTGTCGATTATGTGGTGTCGGCAGGGTTGCCAGATGTCCCTATTTGGGCGGGACTGTCCCGAGATCAGTAGCCTGATCCCGAGTCCTGCTCTGCCGGTTTAAATCCCGGCCAGCCTCCACTTTTTTTTTTTTTTTTGATTGACCCGTATACCTGGCATACGGGCCAATCAAAAATTGCTAAACACGGAGCTTCTTGTGTTCCGCATTAAACACGAGAAGCTCCGTGTTTAGCGATTTTTGATTGGCCCATATGCCGGTATACGGGCCAATCAAAAATCGCTAAACACGGAGCTTCTCGTGTTTAATGCGGAACTGCAATGCATTAAACACGAGAAGCTCCGTGTTTATTGCAGGCAGAGTGAGCTCAGTTCTTTAGGTCTTTAATGCGGAACTGTGTTCCGCATTAAAGATCTGTTTTTTTTTTTTTTTATTTTTGGTCTTCAGTTGCCGGCAGGTAGCACCCTTGGAGAATGGGATTGGAGGCCCAGAGCAATGGCCCTGGAGGACAGAGGTTTTCCAAAGACTACTTGTTAGAGAGAGAGACCTGAAACTTGTTTGCGTGAAGAAGACAAGAACCAAAGAGCATTCTAACTTTGTGTTCCGCACCCGAGTTTGTTAAAAACTATAAATCACTTCCTGTTCAGACCACAGATGCTAAATTTTTATTTGGCAAAAACAGCCCTGTGTAATACTTTAATACCTCATCTACAGGACTCTGTCTATTAATGATTTCCACTTTTGTAATAAACCTGGAATTCTGACTATACTTTTCCTATTAATTATAGGAACAGGAAACTTTTCTGCAGTGACTAAGGTAGGCGTCATCCTTTCCTTTTTTTTAGATGCAGTCCCCTGTTACAAAAATGCTTCAATACTATGTCATGCCAGACACTGACTGCTGTAGCTTACGTAGAGGAATGTAAGAATTCAGGAACAAACCAACATTTACAGACTTCTAGTGAGACAGGAAGTCTAGTAAGTAGCCATATAAGGGAAGAGATGTGCAGTGCATGCACAAGTTTTTGTGGCTATCAGCCTGAGTTCCTGTCTGGCTGTTAAATTTCTTGCAAAGCTCTGCTAGGTTTATGATACTATCAAGACATCAACAGAAGCTCAAGATTTAGAATTTTGCTGTGCTGCTGTGGGAAATGCTGGATTGTGTAAAAACAGCCATGCTTGGACTGCATGCCGCCGAAGACCTTTTTTTTTTTTTTTTTGGTCTTCACTTTGACGTGAGAGACCTTCTTTTTTTTTTTTTGTCCCTACCTGGGTTGCTGGAAATCTGGCAACCCTGCCCGCCCCCACTGTAGATTTGATCTGGGACACTCCCTCCAGTCCCATCTCTTTACCTCATTCTACCTAATAGACTCCTTCTGCACTTGTTTTTAGTAATTTTTAATTTAATTACATTTTTTTAAACTGTTTGGTCTAACATTGCTACATACTCAAGTGTGCTAGCTTGCACTGCATTTGAATTGTTTTTACTGCTTTTTTAGCTACTTTTCTGTATAAAAAAAATCTAAGCCTGTTTCCTACCTTTCCTTTAACTAGTGTAGCCCAGATTCAGATTTGTTGTATCCAGGACTGCATGCAAGCTTCTGAGCCCCCCAAGCTTTCTGTGTTTGAGGGAAGCCTTCTAGCTTATCAGTGGGAGTGGTAAGCACTAAATAACCTATCTACCACATAAGGAGTGGTTCTGGCTCAGAAATTGTAGTTATTGGCCGTTTGGGCAGTTTTTCCATCTCTCTCAACTTTCTGATTTAAAAGCCCGCATTTGCACTTGTTTCCCCCTTTCTTGTAACTAGTTTAGTCCAGATACAGATTCTTAGTTTTAGCACTTGAATTTGCTTATTCGTGATCAGCACTTGTTCAGACCTTGTTGTAAGCACTAAATAATCTACTAATTACTACAGCACTCAACCTTCCTCATTACCTAGAGGAAAGCAGTTTTGGTACTTACTTTCCTCACTTGCTTAGAGAAAAACAACTCTTGTTCTCACTTTCCTCACTTATCTAGAGGAAAATAGTTTTTTATTCAGGCATGTCCAACAAGGGTCAGCTCCCAGTGTTCTCTCCTGTCTATCTGATGAATCTGGGCATCTTGGGGCAATGTAGAAATTGCCTCATGTACACAGACAACCCTCTCCTCCTACCACCCAGCACTACAAACTATGAGAGATGCACTTATCTAACCAAACTGGAGGTAAAGCTCTCTCCAACCAAGACTGAACTTGACAGTCAAGAGTAGAAGGTAAACACTTGCACCACACCACACTCATCATATAGACTCACCAAATCTACACCACCAAAATCCACACATAGAAATACAAAAACATTCACAGAGGCTCTCAGTAATAATCTGCTCAAGCAACAGAGACCTCCAAAGCAGAAATGCAATCAACCTCCAACTCCCAATACAACCCAAATGACACATAGCCCACAGACTCAGTGTGCCACTCAACCACAGCCATTAAGGCAAAACAACGTACCCAACACACTAGTCATAGGTGACTCTATAGTCAGGCACACTGATCTCCCACTCACCAGGCTAAACAAGGAGAGGGTTACTGTCAGCTGCCTGTTGGGTGCCAGGATCCACCACATAATCCATGCACTCAGGTCACTCCACAACAAGTACAAATATGACTCTATCATTGTCCATGTTGGTGTGAATGACCTGAGACTTACCTCCCTGGACTACATGAAGAGAGACATGGAAGAGCTCACCAATCTTGTAGCCCAGGCAGGTATGACCCTAGCCCTGAGTAGCATTCTGCCATCACCCAGAATGATACCGCAGTACAAGGATAAAATGATTGACTTCAACAATTGGCTAAGCTTCTGGTGTCATTCTAAAGGGATACAGTATCTGTCCACCTGGGATGACATGGTCGACAGACCACGATGCTTTGCCAGAGATGGCCTGCACCTGTCACCCCTGGGATTCCAGATACTAGCTAAGGTTCTTGCCACCACTATAGTGCCTTTTTTAGGCAAGGTTCAAATGACAAATTCACCTCCGTAACAGGAACAGGCAAGCAAAAACTGAGGGTGATGCTACTCAATGCTAGAAGTCTAAATCTCAAAATGCACTCACTCGAGGCACTCCTTAAAATGGAGAACATCGATATCTTTGCAGTGACTGAGACCTGGTTCAAGGCTCCAGAGAGCACCCCTGCACTACCAGGCTATAACTCATACCACACTTTTCAGCCATGTAACCTGGACCGGAACTCCAAAGGCAGAGTTGTGTCCATATTCATTAAGGATATCCACACCTCCAGGCTAGTTGCTCAGCATAATGCAGCCGAGGTTATCCAAGTGCAACTAATTCTGGGCAAAACTGCAATCCAAATTGTAGCTTGCTACAGATCACACACCATGACCCAGGATTCCCACTCCTCTTTTCTTGATGTACTGGAAAATATTAGGGTTCAACCAAATACCCTAATAATGGGCGATTTCAACTACCCCACCATTAACTGGGAAAACTACTTGTGTGCCAACTCCTTCGGACAACGCTTTTTGGAATTCATAAACTCCAATACCCTGGATCAACTTATCCACACACCCACCAGGTGCCACAATATCCTAAAACTAGTCATTACCAACATGTTCCACACCTGAAGTCAACGCCTCATTAGTCCGATCCGACCATAAGCTAATTATCCTAGATATCCACATCCTGCCCCACCCCCCATTAAGGAAACCATGGCAAAAGATTTCTCCAAAGCCAACTTCATGCTTCTTAATTGCCACCAGTCCTCCAGGGTTAAATGATTTTATATCTACAAAATCACTTTTACTTTGAACACAGGTGTGTAATTTGAGTGCTTTTTGTGATTTAAAGTTATTGTAGCTAGGGACATTTGTAATTTTAATTGTTTAACACTAACAACAGAATTTTAACATTATAAATACCAATATTAATTGTTAATATATTTTAGATACATTCACACATTAATTATATAAAATTTTTTATGCTCAATTGATAGCAATATGATTAATTATTTCATTTTTTAATATGTATAATTATTTTATTTCTTAATATGTATTCTTATTTTTACATATATACATTATTTATATAGACATATCGTTTATAAATATGTTTTTCATAAGGACCAATAATTTATTAATTATGTACTCAACATTTACTATTTACTATACATTAAGTTTGTTATATACTTATATATTAATATTTGTTCAAACATTTTTAATTTTTAAAAAACTGTTTTAACCACAATATGTAATAACTATTACTAATTATTAATATTTAATATTATTATCCACTTCCTTATTATTATGATATATTTTTTCTAGGTTCAATCTCTTAACGTTAACTTGACATTAGACGTACATATATATTGCCAAATCGATATCTGATGTACATTTACATTAAAATCATTGACAGTATAGTGTTTCCAATAGTTTATATAGTATACACAGAATCACTATATACACTAACAGCGCTTAAAAAGCCATTAATTTGTGGCACCAATGATAGGATCGCGTGTCTCTTTTTATATATCTATTTGCACATGAACAGCATCGTAGCATTGAGAAGAATTTGTTAATATATTGATATATTGATTGTTTGTCTATTTATACATCTATTGGGCTAGTATAGGGGCCGATTATTTGAGAAGACTTTGTGATAACTATCAATTTTCTTTACAAGACCAGTACGTAAATAATTTCAACTATGCTTCGTCAATGACGTTTGGAATTTGATTAATACATTATAATACAAATATCAGTGTCCGACAACTTGGATGGCACCAAAGACCTTCATAACATTTTTAAAGCATTTTTTAAAGTACTTTTTATAGTATTTTAAAGGTTTTCTGACTTTGTATTCACTTTATATGGACAGTTTATGCATACATTTGGATGTAATATGTTGATTTTGGGAGAATTTAACTGCGTATTATTGTGTATACTGTATCTTTAAAGATACAAACTTTTTTGGCGCCAAAGAATTTATTTAAACCTAATGTAAGCCTATCTACAACAGTTCTGATGAAGACCAGAGACGCTGGTTGAAAGCGCTCAACTGTTGAATTTTTTGGCGTTACCTAGTTCATTTGTTATCCTGTTTGTAGCAGTGTTTCGTCAGTTTTACTTGTTTGATGTTGTTACAATCCGTCTGTTGTTGTGGCGTGATGTGGATATAATAAACAGATTGTTTGTTACCTACTGTGGTTGCTGGTGACTTCAGCGCTAATTGGTGAAACCGAAGTTTCTGCTGAGTTTTGGTTCATTTTTTGCATATTCAAAAGCCAGGAACACAGCATCCATGGGACCAGACAACATCCCAGGCTGCGTTCTACATGAACTACAGAATGAACTGGCACCCCACCTAAGTACCATATTTAATCATAGCTTCACCTCAGGCTTTGTGCCCGCTGAATGGTGCACGGCAATGGTTATCCCACTCCACAAGGGGGGAGTCACTACAGACCCCAGGAACTACCGCCCCCTTAGCCTGATGATCCTGGTCTGCAGGGCCATGGAACGTATCATCATGGAACTTATAAACAAAGACATTGGTAATCTCCAAACTCTGGAGTCAGATCATGTCTCCTAAACCTGGTAGACTTCTTTGAAGCAGTCACCAAAGCCGTAGACGAGGGTAAGGTGGTTCACACAGCCTATCTAAATCTTGCCAAGGCTTTCGACACCATCCCCCACTCTGGAATTATAGATAAACTCACTAAACTAGGTATAAATCCCTATGTCACAAGATGGATTGCCAACTGGCTTGCTGACAGAACCCACACTGTGAAAGTAACAGACTCCAAATCCGACTTCAGACCAGTTACAAGTGGAGTACCACAGGGTTCAGTCCTGGGTCCTCTCCTGTTTGGCATCTACTTCACTGAAGTACAGGTTAACACATTAGGTCTTTGGCTAACGAAGTTCGCAGATGACTGCAAACTAGGAGCCATAATCAAAACTCCTAACGATGTGGACTTCCTACAAAAGGGCCTCACTGAGACAGATGCCTGGTGTCAAAGCCATGGCCTCAAGCTCAATGCCAAAAAGTGCACTGTCATCCCCATTGGTAAAAACTCTGTACCCATGAACTACAACATAGGCAGTAGTATAGACCTTGGGACACAGGTGGACAGTAGTCTCTCCTTTGGTAATCACATCGCCACATTAGTCAGGAAATCCTTCTATGTGGCACATCTCATCACAAAAGGTTTCTCATACAGAAAACAAGAGGTGATTGTTCCCCTCTACTCATCACTCATTAGACCCATTATAGAGTACAATGCCCCTTTTGGTATGTACCTCACAAGACATCTACAACAACCAGAAAGGCCGCAGAAATACCTCACAAAGAGGATTATCGGCCTCAGACAGATGCCCTACGCAGACCGTCTCAAAAAACTCCAGCTTTACTCCGTTGCATATCACCTACTCAGAGGTGATCTCTGCCTAACATACAAAGCTTTGTCAAACCCAGAGCTGTTGGACATGCTCTACTTAAAAAAGTCCCAATCCCTCCTAGCTACACACTCTAGGGACCTAAACCTTGTCACCACAATAAACAGAACATGCCGGAGGGATAGATTCCTGTCCCAGAGACTTCCCATACTCTGGAACAGACTACCTATCAATGTCAAACAGAGCTCCTCATTAGCACTCTTCAAGAAAAATCTTGATGATTGGATGGCAAATAGGAAATTCACCCCAGTGATCACTTCTGTGGCTTTGCTCGACAGTGGCACAGGAAAATAATTTTCTTGGGTGGCAAAAGCCAGGGTACCTTTTTGGCTGGGCTTGTATAGGCCCTAGGGCTGATAGCCTAGTACCTATCTATGAACCTATGTCTTTTTAAAATTTTATTAGAGGTTTTCTCCTGGGGCCTCCAGTGAAAATAGGTAACTATAGCCAGTCAGACTTTCCTGGTAAACAAACACCAATAAACACATAAAGAAATAAGTACATAAATAAAAATGTACTGATGCTGCTTTTGGGAAAGTCTAGACTTCCTTCAAAACATAGCCCTTAGAAGGCCTTTGAGAAGATTCTACCACCTTGTCTTGAATACATGGGTGGTATTAGAGGATTGGACAAGCTTTAGGAAGGCCTTTGGCAAGACTGTACTACCTTGTCTGGAATACAGAGGTGGTATTAGAAGACTGGATAGCCTTTAGAAAGGCCTTTGACAAGACTCTACCCTTTTGTCATGAATACAAGGGTGGTATTAGACGATGGAATATTCTTTAGGATGGTCTTTGGCAATACTCCACCAATATTTATTTGATGCAGGGGCAATATTAGTGGACTAAAGTGTGGCTGAAGTGTTTCAATCAACAAAGGAAGTGAAAGTCTGTTATAGCCTCATGCAGGAAGTTCTGCTCATGCATATCACCTTAACATAAATAATCAACCCCAGGGTCCCGACAAATCCCTGAAGGGTTTGCAAAATTTGGAAAACATGCTCCTTCAGTAAACATTATGCGGTAGACTGTTTTCAACTGTGTTTAAATATTGAGCCACATATGTTTTGAGTAAACAATATGAACTGCTCATCAATGTAACTACTCAAGTTTCTCATGATAATAAATTAGGTACACGTTAAGGTATCTGAAGAGTGGATGTGCACCTTTTGAGCAAAAGTCCAAAACAGAATGTTCAAATGGGAATACCTGCACACACCTCTATTATAACTCTCTGTTATTTTTTCAGTCCAAATTTATGATACCACATTGTTTCGTTGTCTACTTAGATTAAAAAAGATAGAAACAGTATCTAACAAAAAGTAACAAAATAAAAGTAAAGTCAAAGCCTAATTTGGTATTGCACCTTGCATAATCAGATATGATTATATGAATTAGAAGTGATATATTTTTAATGCCGTTAACCCAGCCACTGGGGATGCACAAGCCAGTGCATTTCTTTGTGCCCATCCCAAGCCCAGATAAATGAGCAGGGTTGCATCAGGACGGGCATCCGATGTAAAATTTTGCCAAATTATACATGCAGAAAACAGTACAGAAATACATACCGGATTGGTTGAGACCCGGGTTAACAACGACCGCCACCAGTACTATTGGCCAACAGGGTGCTGGCGGAAATTGAGCTACTGTTGGCCGAAGGAGGAGAAGAGGGGGAAGGCATGCCTGAAGGCAGGTAAAGGCTAGGACTGTGATAGTAAGGGTCGGAACTTTGAGTGCTGGCAGTATGACTGGTATAGGGAGAGAGCTAGCTGATATGATGGACCGAGGAAAGTTGGTATATTGTGTGTGCAAGAGATGAGATGGAAGGGTAGCAAGGCTATGTGTATCGGAGGTGGTTTCAAATTGTTTTATCATGGTGTGGATTGGAGGAGAAATGGCATAGGCATTATCCTGAAGGAACAGTATGCTAAGAGTGTTTTGGAGGTGAAAATAGTGTCGGATAGAGTGATGTTTATGAAGCTGGAAATTGATGATGTAATGATGAATGTTGTTAGTTCATATGCTCCACAAGTTGGGTGAGCGATGGATGAGAAAGAAAAAGTTTGGAGTGAGTTGGATGAAGTGGTGATGACTGTACCCAAGGGTGAGAGACTGGTGATTGGAGCAGATTTCAATGGGCATGTTGGTGAATGGAACAGAGGGGATGAGGAAGTGATGGGTAGGTATGGTGTTAAGCAAAGGAATGCAGAAGGTCAGATGGTAGTGGATTTTGCGAAAAGGATGGACATGGCTGTGATGAATATGTATTTTAACAAGAGGGAGGAGCATAGGGTGACATACAAGAGTGGAGGAAGATGCACACAGGTGGATTATATCTTATGTAGAAGGGCCCATCTTAAGGACATTGGAGACTGTAAAGTGGTGAAAGGAGAAAGTGTAGTTAGGCAGGATAGGATGGTGGTTTGTAGGATGACACTGGTGATCAAGAAGAGGAGGATGAGTGTGAGGGTGGCACCAAGGATCAAATGGTGGAAATTGAAAAAGGGTAATTGCGAGGGAAGAGTTAAGACAGGCACTGGGTGGCAGTGAAGAATTACCGAATAGCTGGGTAACTACAGCAGAGCTAGTAAGAGAGATGGCTAGAAAGGTGCTTGGTGTGACATCTGGAAAGAGGAAGGAGAACAATGAGGCCTGGTGGTGGAATGAGGACGTACAGGAGAGTATACAGAGAAAGAGGTTGGTAAAGAAGAAGTGGGATTGTCAAAGGGAGGAAGAAAGTAGACAAGAGTATAAGGAGATGAGGTGCATGGCAAAGAGGGAGGTGGCGAAGGCTAAGGATAAGGCGTATGAAGAGTTGTATGAAAGGCTGGACACTAAGGAGGGAGAAAAGGACCTGTGCCGATTGGCTAGACAGAGGGACCGAGCTAGTAAAGATGTGCAGCAGGTAAGGGTGATAAAGGATAATTAGGGAAACATACTCACAAACAAGGAGAGTGTGTTGAGCAGATGGAAAGAATACTTTGAGGGGTTGATGAATGAAGAATATGAGAGGGAGAGAAGGTTGGATGATGTGCGGATAGTGAATCATGAAGTGCAGTGGATTAGCAAGGAGGAAGTAAGGATAGCTATGAAGAGGATGAAGAACAGAAAGGCTGTTAGTCCAGATGACATATCCGTGGAAGCATGGAGGTGTTTAGGTGAAAAGGCAGTGGAGTTTTTAACTAGATTGTTTAATGAAATCTTGCAAAGTGAGAGGATGCCTGAGGAATGGAGAAAAAGTGTTTTGGTACCGATTTTTAAGAATAATGGTGATGTGCAGAGCTGTAGTAACTACAGAGGGATTAAACTGATCAGTCACAGCATGAAGTTATGGGAAAGAGTACTGGAAGCTAGGATATGAAGGGAGGTGATGATTAGTGATCAGCAGTATGGTTTCATGCCAGGAAAAAGCACTACAGATGCGATGTCTGCTCTGAAGGTGTTGATGGAGAAGTACAGAGAAGATCAGAAGGAGTTGCATTGTGTCTTTGTAGATTTAGAGAAAGCATATGACAGGGTGCCTAGAGAGGAGTTGTGGTATTGTATGAGGAAGTCGGGAGTGTCAGAGAAGTATGTAAGAGTGGTATAGGATATGTACAAGGGTAGTGTGACAGCGATGAGGTCTGCAGTGGGAGTGACGGATGCTTTTAAGGTGGAGGTGGGATTACATCAAGGATCAGCTCTGAGCCCTTTCTTATTTGCAATGGTGATGGACAGGTTGACAGACGAGATCAGACAGGATTTCCCATGGACTATGATGTTTGCAGATGACATTGTGATCTGTAGTGAGAGTAGGGAACAGGTGGAAGAGACCCTGAAGAGGTGGAGATATGCTCTAGAGAGAAGAGAAATGAAGGTCAGCAGGACTAAGACAGAATATATGTGTGTGAATGAGAGGGAGGATAGAGGAATTGTGAGGATGCAGGGAGTAGAGGTGGTGAAGGTGGATGAGTTTAAGTACTTGGGATCAACAGTTCAGAGTAATGATGAGTGTGGAAGAGAGGTGAAGAAGAGAGTACAGGCAGGATGGAGTGGGTGGAGAAGAGTGTCAGGAGTGATTTGTGACAGACGAGTACCAGTAAGAGTGAAAGGGAAGGTCTACAAAAGGTAGTGAGACCAGCTATGTTATATGGGTTGGAGACAGTGGCACTGACAAAAAGGCAGGAGTCAGAGCTTGACGTGGCAGAGTTGAAGATGTCAAGATTTGCACTGTGTGTGACGAGGATGGACAGGATTAGGAATAAGTATATTAGAGGGTCAGCCCAGCTTGGAAGGTTTGGAGACAAAGCCAGAGAGGCAAGATTATGTTAGTTTGGACATGTGTTGAGGAGGGATGCAGAGTATATTGGGAAAAAGATGCTAAGGATGAAGCTGCCAGGTAACAGGAAAAGAGGGAGGCCTAAGATAAGGTTTATGGATGTGGTGAGAGAGGACATGCAGGTGGTTGGTGTGACAGAGCAAGATGCAGAGGACAGGAAGAAATGGAAACAGTTGATCTGCTGTGGCGACCTCTAATGAGAGCAGCCGAAATTAGAAGAAGAAGATATTTTTAATGTCGTTATCTGAGAGTATACGGTAACAATATGAGGGTCTATATCAGTTGAGCGAAAACCCTATTATGTGAATACAAATATGTCGAACTGTATCCCGTGAAGTACATAAGCCTCGAAAGTCCAAAACCTCAAATTCTGAAATGTCGATTTGTTTTGGTTGGCCCATCTGCGGTATAGCTCCGTAAGGAAAGTGTGCAATAGATAGGACTTTAGGGTTAGGATTTGGGTTAAGGTAAGTGCATAGATAGGTAATGTATGTAAGATTTAGTGCAGTGTTAGATGTAGGTATTTTTTAAGTGTATGTATGTGAGTTATTTATTTTGTTTGGGTGTATGTCTGTAGGGGAATTATGCAGTAGTTACGGACCTTAGGGTTAGGGAGGAATTAAGGATAGTGCATAAATAGTTGTGTATGTGGGGTTTAGTGTCGTGTTGGAAGTAGGGTTTTGTTAAATGTATGTATGTGGATTATTTGTTTTGTTTGGGTGTATGTTTGTAGGGTTTGGTTAGTGTATGTATGTGGTTTATTTATTTTGTTTGAGTAGGTACTAAGTAGTGGGTGGTGGGGTTGGCCAACTATGATAGTTCAATATTTTATTTTTCGCGGTTTAGTGCGTTCAGGATTTTCGCGGTTCGAGGTATAGGGGTCGATGTTTAGGTATTCGAGTAAAGGGGTTTTTGCTCAACTGATACAGACCCACAATATGAACTTATAAGGCATAAGGATCAAAAATGTAATCATATTTTTGAAGGCTTTCATGTTGCTTAATGAAAGAATTGATAGGACTGTAGTACAATGGAATTAACTGGAAACAACTGAAATGATACTGGAATAAAAGTCTTATTTGTTAATTGTGCTGAACAGGTGCCAGTCTCTCCTTTATGGGCCAAGTCTTTTTGCACTTTTCAAAATGAATTCTTCACACACTGTAGTTTGGTTTATAAATGCTTTATTAGAGGTTAACAATATCTGAATACTGTCTCCAGTACAGTGCTGAGAAACAAAAACAGTCTGTAGAAAAAAGTTTGCTTAATTTTATTTTTTATGTGTGATTTTTGTCCATGCCATTAGTGAATAAAAGAATTGGAAAAAAGTTCTAAAATAACTTTGTTTTAGAAATGGTTGCCTTAATTGGTAGCACACTTAACTTTGATGCAGAAGTCTGTGGGTTCTACTCCTATACAAGGTAGATGGATTAATTTTGGAGTTGGGTTGGCATAGTGATTAAAGTATTTACCTGAAAGATGCAAACTGCAGGGTTTGAGTCTCTTCTTTAAAAAAGGAAATTGGCTAGTCTTGAAATATCCCCAAGGGCAGGTCGCCTTGTACTTACCTATGAACATAAATGCACCTCAGATCATCAGTAATGTCATGGCCTCTGGTGGCTAGAGACCTAAAGATCCCCAGGTTAACTTAATTATTGTAGTGTAGTTTTCATGAGGTTAAATGTATGTTGAAAGGATTCAGGGTTATTACAGTGTGCTGTTAGTCGGAGTGCGTTAAAAGGATTCATTGTTATTACAGTGTAGTTTGAGGCAGAGGGTGTTGAAAGGAGTGAGGGTTATTACAGTGTCCTCTTAGTCAGAGGGTATTGAATGGTTTCTTGATTATTACAGTGTTATCTTCGTCAGATGCTGTTGAAAAGATTTGTGGTTATAATTTGGAAAGCAATACTGAGTTTCTTCCCTTAATCATGAGTTCTGTTCAGGCCATTGTTGCATGAAAAAGTTGTTCAAAAACCTGAAAATTGCATCTCAGAGCATTTAGAACCCCCCATGGCTTCTGGGGCTTTGCAACACTCACAGCTCTAGCTTAATGCATTTATTCCCACCATAGTTACTTTTTCATCAGCTAGGATGCATTGAAAAGCTTCAGGAGAGAAACAAACTTGAAAAGAAAACATGATTTTTTTCCCTTGTTATTTTTGTTCATGCCATCATTGCATGAAATAGTTTAAAAAAATAAAATGCACCTCATTGCATCTAAAACCCCTTAGTCCCTTGGTTTAATACACTCCTTTCCACCCTAGTTATCACGTGTAATATTGATTAGTTAGGGTGTTTTACAAGGACTGAGAAAAATTCCAGAGTTGAAAAGCAAGACTGAATTTCTTCTCTTAATCATTTGTGCTGTTCAAGGTATCACTGGACGTAAAAATTTACTTAGAAAAATGGAAAAATGCATAGAGAAACGCATCTAGAAAGTCGCCATGGATTCCTGCATCCTCACACCCCAATTTAATGCAGCTGTTTCCTGTACAGTTATAAGAGAGCCATCATGTCTACTTAAAATGTGTTAAATGAATGAATAAATGTTGGAAAAACTGAAGAATAATGGAAAAAAGGAATCTGGATGGTGTAGGTAGGCCTTTTCAAGGTGAAGGTAGGGCATAAAATAACTCTAAAAGTAGAATATAATGCAACATGTAAAAGTGAAGAAAATAAATGTAATTTATTCTAAAAGGATACATTTTTAAAGTTTGAATGATTGCTGTCTTCATTTTACTTTCGCATTTTTTGTTTTATCTTATTTTACTCTATATGCTATGTTTTTTGTAAATCTGTACCCGGGATTCATGAAGCTCGGCGCAAGGCCGGCGTTAGGCTTGTGCCAATCATGTGGCATGCAGATGGCACAGTATCGCCATATGCATATTAATGAAGGCACACTGCTGCCACATCCACGTGCATAGGAAACGTGCGTGAGTGCATGGGGCATGTCGAAGCGCCGCACGAAGGTGTGGAAATGTCGGCTGTTTACGTGCAACCTAAAATGCTGAATATTGCAGCCTGGCTGCAATAGTAATCACACCTGTCAGTGCCCATGGATGCATGAAAGCATGCAAGACAGTTCTTGCGAACACAAAAATAAGAAGCAAACACAAATGCACGCAGCCGAATATTGAGTCCCGTCCCGCGAACAAATGACATTTAAAACCATGTGCCCGTATTCTAATGCAGTGTTGATAGTTATACCAAGTGGAAGTGAAACGCATCGTGTTAGCACACCGCCAATAGCTAAGTCTAGCCCAATGGTCAGGGTTACCACCTGTCCCACATTGTGAGGGACAGTGCCCATTTGGGCAGTTGTGTCCATACCAAAACCATTATAAATGTAAAATATCCTGCAACCGTATGACATAATTATGTCCCACATCTCATGTAATAGTCACATACAATAGTTATTTCCATATGTAACATAACTACATGTTACAAGAAATAGAATAAGCAAGTAAATGAAACAGAAGAAGCATCTAAACTGCTACAACAATAAGCTTACATTTAGGCATAAAACAAAAGTACTATCCATTGTACTGACTGTGGGTATGTGTTGGCCTGTAAAATCTGATGTGTGTCCGGAATATATCCCGTCCTGGCCATATGAAAAGGTGGCAACCCTACCAATGGTTAGAGCATTTAGCCAAAATTTGCCCATTTGCAGTCCAAGCCGTCCTTGTCAGGATGTGCTAAAAATGAACGGGTATTACCCGGGTTTACCTACCATGTCATGAAAGATAAGTATTTGCATGTACCTGTGTGTGTGTGTGATGTACAGCATGTAGAAGGTGAAAAATGCTAGGGTAGTCCTCACAACCATACAGGTACCAGAGATATGTAGTGTATGCAATGTGTTCCCTTGACCGTGCCATGGGCCATCAACCAGAGAAGGGATGGATGGAGTGTGTGGAATATGGGTGTGGGGGGGACGGGTAATGTAATTATCCACAAAGGTGAGACTGTGTTGGATGCACAATAGGTGAACTGGAGGTGTATGAGGGAGCAGTGGGTGAATCAGAAAGAAACACAAATAACAAACATACACATCCGCAATACAACCCGACAGGCCATACTGTAGAACACAATCACACAAACATATGAATATTAAAATGTGCGATACACATGTACAGAAACGTCACCGGCACATACCCACATAATGGTCTGGACGGAACTGAGCCATCCAACTACGACACACCTGGATGCATAATTGAATACCCATCATCCCCTCTACAGCACACAACCCCCCCCCCCCATTCTTGAACGTCCACCAAATCCAGCCATACTCGGGCTGCTAGCTTGGCGCAGCCATATCTGCACATAGTGGCCACTACTCATATCTAGTAGGCAGTGTCACCCTAGGCAGTGTCAGGATTGCAAACTATGTATCCCTTGCATGTAAAACCCTATCACATTTTCGTAAATCCAAAAAAATCGAAGGTTATTGGCTTGTTCAATTTTTGGATATCCCTCATGGGATAAGTATCCTGTGTAAACATCAGACTTGGTATCACGACACGATGTCCAGTTCTGTAGACATCTGGACACAAGTTGTATGTGCAGTAGTGGTTCATGAGACTGCTCAGCCTCCAGCCGGTCATGCAGAATCTACTACCCGGGATCAAACACCTGCCTGTGATGCATGGCTCCCCACATGAATTATCGAGAAAATATACTTTACACATTCGCATAGTGGCAGTTGGATATAGGGTGATTAAGGCGCTGACGTAAGCAGGGTACCTCCTGTCCCACTTTGTGAGGGACAGTCCCTGTTTGGGTAGGTGCGTCCTGACCATGAATGATACAATGGCAAATGTCCTGTGATTGTAGGAAATAACTATGTACCATATTTCATGTAACAGTTGCCTAAAATAGTTATTTCTGTATGTAAAATATGTAAATCTTACAAGAAACAGAATAAGCAACTAAACTGCTACAAGAATAAGCTCTCATCTAGGAAAATAATTAAAGTTCTAAACCCTGTACTGACCGTGGATATGTGTTGGCCTAAAAAATCTGGTGTGTCCCAAATATATCCCATCCTGGACATATGAAAATGTGGCAGCCCTACCAATGGTCAGAGCATTCTCACAATAACTGGCCAGCCTCTTAATCCCTTCTAAAACCAGTGACCTTCAAAGGAAAGGTGTTGAATGACACTTGAATGAATAATGACAATAATTAAGAGTAATAGACGCTTTTAACTTCATAAAATAAGTATTAATACATATGCTCTGAATCTGTCAACACATTTCAAGTTAATAGTACTAATATTGTAAAAGTGTCCATAATTGTCCCTGATTTGTCCTTGCCTTGGCCCTGTTGAAATTAGTACCTGAGTGTTTGAGAGGTCCATGCACATATGTACACCAACCAACTGGCACATTTGTTGCCAGTACTATTGAATACCTGTAGTGAAGTCATATATCCAAACTGCCATCCATGTGGAATGTACCATGAATGGTGTAGTGGTTAAACTGGTGACTAATGTGTGTCTGTTTCTGGGTCCAAGCCATGTAAGGGCTGCTAATTTTATGTGATGGCCAGAATAGTATCCTTTAGATATAGGAAGGTAAAGGCAGCAGGGTTGTGCAGTGGGCATTCAACTGTATGGGAAATGTAAATAGGTATGTAGGTGTATATGTATGTGTATGTACAGAGAATGGATGAATGAACATGGTCACAATAAAGCATTCATAACAAATGTGAAGGGAAACACCAGTGGAACCCCCCCCCACCCCGTATTATGTAGTGCCGACATAATAATCTGGTCAGAGGTGTCCAAACCCCTGCATCTGTAAACACAGGTAGAATGTCAA
Source organism: Protopterus annectens (assembly GCF_019279795.1). NCBI lineage: Eukaryota > Metazoa > Chordata > Ceratodontiformes > Protopteridae > Protopterus > Protopterus annectens. The sequence continues at coordinate 1,957,152,939 of NC_056741.1, read as the reverse complement.
CATTAGGACTAACTCTGTCCATGTGCTAATTCTGACTTTTAAACAGATACAGGGCAGTTCCAATGTCCAGTCGGACAAGCCTAAACCCAGATGACCACATGAACACTCTGACAATCAAACACACCTATGTGCCAGGACTATATGCTCTGGAGTTCTGAAAATCCTTGGAGTGAGTAAACATGCAACACGGGGCCAGAGCAGTAGGGAATAGGGAATGTCGCATGTGTAGTACTGCGGTTTTCCCAGCAGGAGAATGGATGCCTGCTGTGCAAGTGAAGCATTGAGGCGTATGTTAGGGTAGCTATGAACCATGGGTATACATATAAATGAAGCAGAACACTAATAGTGTAGTGGTTAGAGCATCCGCCTAACGTAAAGGCATTCCCGGTTCAAGTACGACTATAGCACATATAATTTTCTTGTAGAATGAATGTCTATGTGCTGTAAAGCCAACATTTAAACATGTAAAGATTAATGTGTGTTTCGCATGGGGCCATTAACCAGATTCCTTCAATCAAAGTGGTACTGTCATAATGAATAAGGCACACGTAAGCACAAAGAAGTGGCAGTAAACATATTTAACTCACAGTAAGCATATGCGAGTGCACTTGCGCAGGTGTAAGCAGCTCCCAGCATAGCAAATGTATGTTTTTATGTACAGATGTAACTTTTATATAGATATATATATATATATATATATATATATATATATATATATATATATATATCTATATATATGTTACTGTAGATATAGACATGTACATAACTAGGTTATATTACAGCAATTATGGGTAACATATGTTCAGACCGGGCATATGTTAGTGGGAGATCCAATAAACAAACGTTTACCTCCCACACCTCCCCAGCTAGGTTGGTCAGACATACAGATACGCAATAAAGGTAAATACACCGCTGCTTTCCAGACCACCGGCAGGTACCAGTGGGAGAGATCTGCAAGGTCTACACTTTAAGCATGGATCACGGGGTCCCTTGCAGGACACCAAAAAGTTGCCATGCAGGCAAATCTATGATGATTAACATGACCAGGCTGTAGCTGTACATGGAACAGTAGGTTGTGCAAGTCTGATAACAAATGGGTTGACAAAACATACGACATGTGTCCTGAGATGGGGGGAGTGGGCAGTGTGTAGGGGTGAGTTCATACCCCAGCTGCGCTCACAGTAAGTATGAGTCATGAGTGCTGTAGAGGGGTGTCAGGTAGGGGAATCATGGGTATGCAATAATGGGCCTAAGTGTGCAGGTGTTGGTTGGCAGAGATGTATTAGGCCCGCCCAGTGGAAGTAATTAATATTCCTATGTGGGCACAGCAGATGCTCATACCTCCCAAACCTGAAGAGCATATCTACTGGATAGTCCGTAAACCATTGGGGGAACACATAGGGAATATATTAGTGCCCTGTACCTGATTATCATGGGCGTCTGTGATTACGAATCAGAATCTAACACAGTCCTAACTAAACACTTCCTGAACTAGTGATATTAGGTGGACAGGTGTCGGAATACACGTAATGACTAATGACAACATGTATGAGTCATAAACAGCATGTACTTCGACAAATGTGAATGAATACATATGCCCTGCGACTGTCAATGTGTCAGGTTAATAGAACCAATCATCTAAATGTGTCCCTGATACAGTGTTCATTCTCCCCCATTCGTATGTGAGGTCTGCTAGTGACAGAAAGCGCATATTCTGCCAACTACCTTAGGTAGATGATAGCATAATAGTTTGGGGTTACCACCTGTTCGCTTTTGTGAGGGACACTCCCCTCTGGGCAGTTGTGTCCTGCAAAATGAATGTTATTATGCACATGGCCTGTGATTTCAGGCAAAGAATCCATATATTGTCTGTAGTGGTTGCATAAAACGATTTTGTTGTATCTAAAACACCTAGATGTTATAGGAAACAGTATTAGCAACTATAATGCTACAAGAATAACCTTTACTTATGCAAACCAGTGAAGTAGTCAATTTTCTACTGGCTGTGGGTATGTGTTGCCTTGCCAAATCTGACATCTCTATATATAGGTCCTATAGGGCTGCCACCTTTCCAAATGGCCAAAGTGGGACCTGCTCCGTAGAAATGTCAGACGTACCAGGTCAGAACATACCTACAGCCGTCCATAGTACAGAAATATACGTATTAGCACAAATCAAAGCTTAGTCTAGCAGCAGTCAAGTTGCTTATGCTGCTTCACATAACATATAGAAGTGTCATATATACAATAACTGTTACATGCAACTATTAGAGAAACATAGAATATAATATTGTCCTGTAATCAGGACATTTGCTATGCCTAGATTATTCTTGCATGACACGTGCCTAATGAGGGACTGTCCCACACAAAGTTGGACAGGTGTTAATCCTAAAGTCTCACTTCGGCCAATTTAAAAGGTGGAAACCTACAATAGGTATGCGGTAGCATGACCCAGCAGATGGATGTGGTTCCCAAAACACATTTACTTGTCTGCATTGCAGAGTATCAGTTCCCATGTATCAGCCAGATGGGAGCAGATTGTATGAGGAACACACATATAATATGATTAACTCACTGGACAGGCCACCGATTCTGTACAGTCAAACGCCATGCCGTCGCCTAATGGTCAGCCATACCCGATACTGTAATCATGTAGTCTGATATAATAGGCATCACAAGGGATCGCACCCACACCAGTGTGAGTGACAAATGCAAGCACCAATGTCGGTGCATGTGCAAGTGAGGGAGCGAGCGGGTGTAAGCGTGTTTGGCTACCAGTATGCGAGTACTGCACTGTTAAAGAAATGCGTAGTCTAAACAAGTATAAGAAGCTGTAACCAGAGGTCAGCAGTGCTTAACACCATGCAAGCCAACGCACAACCGCTCCCAACTGCTGCAATGTGCCTTACTCACTCCATATCCAATGGCCTTGTTCTGGCCGCAAACAAAGAACTGTCCTTTGCAAGTGTTGGTAGCAACACCCTGCACACACAGCTAATCTGAATTACCAATACACCATGGCAAATATACAGGCAATAGACAGTACCACACACATACCATACAGCACAGTCATCCGACAGTATAGCAATGTACTGGCAGATATGTCCGGACCACTGGTGTTTGCAGACCTGGCTGTCTTGTGTTTAAGTGTGTGAGCATGCCCAGTATGACCGTTATGCATTTTGTCGACTGACATTACCGTCATACCTTCATGTGTTTGAGCATGCCCAGTATGGTCAACTGGATAGCATGTGTTACCTGTCCAGGTAGTCAGTACTGTGGTGCCGACCCCTGCATTGTACACTGACAGGTGGCATGCTGTGTCTGCAGGGTATCCATCGGTCATGTGGCATTGACTGTTGCTACATTTCTGCACAGCGTGGGGGGACATCCAACTGTATCCACATTCCTACACATCACCGGGGGGGCGAACATGACTGTTACATGTGTACGTTGGAAGGGGGGCACAGCTGACAGTTGTACACTTTTGCTACTACTGTACTGGTATGTCAGGTACTCCATTTCAGTATGTGGACCTACCTAATGTGCTGGCTAGAGGCATACCAGTGTACTCCAGATCCTAGCTTTAATTACCAACATATTGGTTTCAGACGTCCTAGCCTTCACAACCTACAACCAACTGCCTGGCCTGTTGTAGTCTGTCTGTGTGTGTCTGGGGGGGGGGGGTCATCCATTGAGCATATTCAGAGGCCATTGTACAGCATTTGTCTGTGTTGGTCTACACCTGTCCAGCTGGTTGAGACTTGTGTGGGCTGTATGGACACACATGATGTTCAGTCCATAACCCGCAGTGGGTTAGGACACCCTGTGTACTACTGGCTACTATTGTGACCCTGGTATGTGCTACAGATGTCATGGCACCACTATGGACGTGTACTGTCCGCTGCCCTAAAATTCGGCCACCAAATTCCCTTGCATGCTCACATCCGTACCATAGCTACAGGTAAAAACACATTCTAATACAACTGCCAATTGGTAGGTTGATTGACTTACCTTGAGGGTGTGCCAGACCTGAGGATGGTGCTGGAGGGCTGCCTATGTCAGATGCACACAGTGCACTTCCTATACATGGCTGGGCACAGGTAGTGTCATGTTTGGCATCCCTTTTACTGTCTGTGCGAGTCAGAGAGGGTGACATTCCCTGGGTACCTACTGTGTCAGTGCATATGCTATGCATTGCCTCTTTGCCAAGGCCAGGTCATACTGGGCACGTCTCCTTTCGCCTACTGGGTCTGACTCAGGCAGTTCCTCCTCTGAGTCACTCTGTGCCTGTACAGGCCTTGGCATTGGTGGGGGGGCTGTGTGGCCCTTCCCCATGCTGTTCCTGCTGCAACTGTTTCTGCAGGATCACATTGTGTAGCATAGCACATACCATAACAATTTGGGTGCATGCAGCTGGTGAATACTACAAGGCTCCACCGGATGTATCCAGACACTGGAACCATGACCTGAGCATCCCAAACACATGCTCAATTGTATGTCTTGCCTCTGCATGTGCCTCATTATGGCATAGTTGTTCAGGTGTGTTTGCATTTCTGATGGGTGTCATATATACACACATATACACACACACATACATAGATATAGAATATATATCACAACAGCGGATCATGTGACACCAAAGCATTAGACAAGAATGAAAAGGAAACCACATGTGCCTCCTGCATTATGTACTGGTGTTACTATCAAGGCAAATGTGTTTCATTGCGTCACATGGGTCAGACAGTATTAAGGGTAAGATTAGGGCTGCTGACATTTACTCACCAGACCTATTGGCGAATGTATGTGTATATCTTGCCAACCCAGTCTCTTGGGCGATTGTGACATTTATGGACACTATATAGGAAAACAACAAAACACACTCAATACATCCTGGAGTTAGCTACTTACAAACACCAACACATAGGATATTATTGTAAACCAGACACACCTGTCATGCCTTGGAATAGAGCACCTACCTGTCTAGTCTATCACACTACAGCATTATGCAGTTACAGAACATGCTACTGAGATGACTGGGACACAGCACTCCCAGAGGCATACTTCTAGATGGGTGACATCATCATCAATGGAAAAGACGCTGATAGGGATTGTATGGAGTGTGAGCAGTCTAAAAGCATTATTCTATCTCCAGGCAGATGGAAACACACACAGTTGGCATGGCTGGGATTAAAACACAGACCTAACTACCTTATCATATGAAGGCATTATGCATTTACAGAATGCGCTATCAAGATTATTGGACCACAGCACTCCCAGAGGCATACTTCTAGATGGGTAACATCATCAGCAATGGAAAAGATGCCAATAGGGATTGTATAGAGTGAGAGCACTCTAAAAGCGTTATTTTGTCCCCAGGCAGATGGAAACACACACACACAGTTGGAATGGCTGAGATTAAAACACAGACCTAATTACCTTATCATACTATAGCATTACAAAGTTACAGAACACGCTACCAAGATTACTGGGACACAGCACTCCCAGAGGCATACTTCTAGGTGGGTGACATCATCAGCAATGGAAAAGACACCGCTAGGGATTGTATGGAGTGTGAGCAGTCTAAAAGCATTACTCTGTCCCCAAGCAGATGGAAACACACACACACACACACACACACACACACACACACACACACACACACACACACACACACACACACACTTGGCATGGCTGGGAATAGAACACAGACCTAACTAACTTATCACAATACAGCATTACACAGTTACAGAACATGCTACCGAGATTAGTGGGATACAGTACTCCCAGAGGCATACTTCTAGGTGGGTGACATCATCAGCAATGGAAAAGACGCTGATAGGGATTGTATGGAGTGTGAGCAGTCTAAAAGCATTATTCTGTCCCCAGGCAGACAGAAACACACACACAACTGTTATGGCTGGGATTAGAACACAGACCTAACTAACTTATCACACTACAGCATTACACAGTTACAGAACATGCTACCGAGATTACTGGAACACAGCACTCCCAGAGGCATACTTCTAGGTGGGTGACACCATCAGCAATGGAAAAGACACTGATAGGGATTGTACGGGGTGTGAGCAGTCTAAAAGCATTATTCTGTCCCCAGGCAGATGGGAACACACACACACAACTGGCATGGCTGGGATTAGAACACAGACCTAGCTACCTTATCACACTACAGCATTACGCAGTTACAGAACATGCTACCAAGATTACTGGGACACAGTATTCCCAGAAGCATACTTCTAGGTGGGTGACATCATCAGCAATGGAAAAGATGCCGATAGGGATTGTATGGAGTGTGAGCAGTCTAAAAGCATATTACTGTCCCCAGGCAGATGGAGACAAACACACGCCAGTGGTGTGATCAGGACAACTGCCTAACTAGGGACCACTATTACAACACTACATAGATAAGAGATGCACCACAGACACTACACCTTTCAAGACTGTCAATATGACCTTCTAGGAATGCGGACATCGACATGGATGCTGGCAGTTATGATGTACATACCTGTGAACCAGTGTGTTCAATGTAGGAATCCATCCTGAAGTGGGGTATGGCCATCTGTTGCCTGGATGACCACTATCACTATACGGGGTTACAATGGCCATGCCCATACACATAGAGGCACATAACCGACACAAGGTGTCACTGGGCATGCTCACACACTTAGTAGCACATGTCCATTTGGAATGCACTATGTGTCCATGTCCGTTTGGAATGCACTATGTGTCCATATACACAATGTCATACTGGGCATGCTCACACACTTAGTAGCAAAGGGCTGTTTTGCACGCACTCTGATTCTAAATATGGAAGGGCACAGTGTGTCGATAGTTGTCATTATTAGCATGAACGCTGCACTACATATATCTGTCACCAGTCTTCTACACAAAGTCTGCTGCTGTCCATCACCTTAGATGTACCAATCTAAACCTGGTACACTAACACCACCCGTGGTGATGTCCTGTCAGGAGTGGCTACTTCACCCATATAGTGCCATTCATAGATGAATGTCCTGAGACCAGGTTAACACCCTGACACCTAGAGGACAACTGCATTGTATGTGCATATTAAACAGTGCTAGATGTCTAGCGTTCGTAATCACAGCTGCCAATCTAGATCCAACGATGGGGAATACTGACATCTGTGCAGTGATGAACACCTGGCTGAAGGCTCAGTTGTGCACAATAGCACTACCACCGTATACCTTGGATACAGACATGTGGGCCATAACACCATTACAGATCGCTCCAGGTGGTGGTGTTCTAACGTACATGAAGGCCACTTACATGTACTGACCAGTACACCCTCAAAAGCCATCACAGATGTGTCAGGTGCAGATCACAATGTCAAAAGCCACATTCCAGGATGTAGCACTCAGACATCACCATGTCCTTGGACCAGCAACACACATCCATACATGTGGCAGAACATACATTAGTACAACACCATGTTACCCATGACCAGTGGACTGTACCTAGCTCTACAGCAACTATGCAGACTACCCATGTACTGACACAGTTGCATCATGTGTTATGCAATGCAATGATACCACTGTTCGTAACCAGGTCGGCTGTACACATAACAGTGGCCCTGGGTCATATACAGCTGTAACAGATGACTGTTGCTGTACACCAGTAAACACACTCATGTTTGGATATGACATACATTTACCTGCCATGGATATGTACATGCCCCACACACACACACAACACATATGTGCATAGCATAGCTGTTGCTGTCCTTCGTGCAGACAGGTGGCTACAGAAATTACACATATGCACATGGAAGGTAGGTCCATGGCTGTTGAATGCTAACAGTACACAAGGTGTGATAGAAATGTTGACTGAGTTAACATTCCCTCTGTACTTGTTACCCATAACAACTATCATATCATACAACAGTCCATGTGTCATGTATGTCATCATACATGTCCACCAATTGCAATGCCTACAAACATAGCTAAATGACAGGAATGTAGGACCTACACAGATGTACATGTAGTGGTGTGCATTCAGCTACCATGCGTGTGCAGTAGCTGATGTTTGCAGGTGATCTGTGTCTTACTACAACATGCAGTTGCAATGCAGCCCCATCACTGCCAACTGTATATGGTGAAATACTGACAGTATGGTAAGATGTACATCAGGTATGGATGGATGTGTGGACATAAAGTGGTGGGCCAACTTTGCAGATGGATATTTGCTGAAGACAGCTCACAGGTGTGTCACAAGCCATCCTACCATAACATGTGCAAACACTAAGCAATGTTTCTGTTAATTGAAGGGGAAGACATACAACCTGCACAGTGGTCAAGGTGTCACTGACTGTAAATCACTTGACACCTGTAACACTTAAGACCTCCCGTGTGCATATAATCAGCACAATTGCCAAAGGTAGAGTTGGTACACATTGTAATGCAGGCAATACAGCTGCATGTCTGTCATACGTATCATAAGATAGCAGGTGTTTGATTCACAGTACTGCCATGTGTGTTTGCTTGTGTGTCCATATATGCCACGTATGGTGGGGAATACATCCCAATTGTTACACACCCATGTGCACTGTTGTAAAGATCTGTACATATGGCAGTGTAGAAAGCAAGACATAAGCAGGGGTGGGTGTGTATCACACACATGTGAGCTATCTGCATGTGCATGACATAGGTGCATTCAATTGTGGACTCCACAGTGTGTGTGTGTGTGTGTGTGTGTGTGTGTGTGTGTGTGTGTGTGTGTGTGTATGTATGTATGTATGGCTGTCTGGTCCATGGAGTGAGGATGTATGTTACCATAGTGAACAGATAGGACCCCTAACCCCTTCCATGTGATGCAATCCACTATCCTGTTGATGCAGTCGATTTTAGGCATTACTGACTACCTGTACATGTTCATTCTCTGTGTCGCATCATGTGGGTGCACAGTACTGTAATGGTGATTACCACATAGGCAGGGGTCCTCACCTCAACACTATCAAGTGTGTGTGTGTATGTTACACTGTCGTTGTCCCCGTGAGTGTGGGCGTGTTACTGTGTCTGAACACATGTGTGTGTATACGTGTGTGTGTGTGTGTGTGTGTGTGTGTGTGTGTGTGTGTGTGTGTGTGTGTGTGTAGTTGTGTGTTCTCATCCTGTAATGTGCATGTGTATTACTGCTACACAGTGAGGCCTCAAGCTATCAACTGGCCTCTACCCTTGTCATCAGCTAGACCACTATGTAAACTCCCCGCCCCATGTAACTGTACCTGTGATGTTACCCGGTATGGATGTCACGTCTCTAGCCGCTGTAGCTTAGTACACAGCTCACATGCTCCTGGATCAGAAAATGTGTAGACATCTTTGGAATGTCAGCCTTTCTAACAGTGAGGTTGAATCTATGTATAGCATGCTGGTATTGCCATACATGCCTGTGAGTAGTCCACATTTACACATGGGAAACTGCAAACACTGGTACTCAATGGCACATGCAATTAGACCTGAAGGAGGGAAGCAGGGCATCATTACCAACATGCTGTTACTGTTGATACCAAGACACATACTGTGAACAGAAAAAAATGCATTCTAAACCTGTACTACATGGTATGTCTGCTGCGTGTCAACAGTACATAACAATTGTAATCTACACTTATCTCCCTAATCTGTTCACCCTGTGCATAAGACCATAAGAACATGTCCCTGCACCAATGGTGTGGATGACAGTGATGTGGCACAGGCATCATCATATGCACAGGGTTATAATGTTTGCCAGAGGCTTAGGCTGCACCAGTGGATGACATCATGTGTGTGGGCTAGGGCCTGTGATCTAATTGGCCATGTGTGGTTGTTATGCATGTGAGTGTTGCGGTGCCCTACAGATGTTTCTGGTGTGTGCGTGTATGTGTTCACACAGTTCTGCCATGTGTCTGTCTACACAGGGGTATTATTGACAGCTCCAGACTGTACAGACCAGGATTTACAGCTCACGATGTCTAGCCACGGCCACGTGACCTGTGCCTGCCAGGGGTTGAACGGGCATTACCAGGCAGAGGTACAGATTGGGTACTGTCCGATGACACATGTCCACTGGAACCGTGTCCCCATTGGGACCATCCAGGGCCACATTCACATGGCCTGCTGTGTCCTGGTGTGGACAGCAGAGCACCATCTGCACTGCGGCTGCTACTGCCACTATGGGAGCGGGCATGTGAGGTAGCTCATTCATGTAGACCAGCACCAGGTGATGTAGCTGGCCTACGTCCACATGCCCTATGTCTCACTCCTACCAGATGTTCCAGCACAAACAGCTCATGCTCGCGGATTGTCATGCCACGGTCAAGGATTCCAACCATATCACCCAATCGTCTGTCCAAAACATCAGCAATCTGCTGTTGAGCATTTGCCAATGCCTGGATGTTGTCATTTAAAGTACAGATAGCAGACCTCTGAAGCATCTGCCCTTCTCTGTTCTGCTATTCAGCACATGCCTGTGCCACCATCACAGTCTGAAACATGCATCTGGTGACATCAGCTGCTGCGCTCTGTCCTGCAGGGGCATGTCGGCCAGCGGTCCTCCTATGAGCAGCAATGACCTCATGCCTGTGTGGCACATCTCCAGTCATTTGACTGACAGCATGGTGTGAATACACACCTTCTGTAGCCACCACACGTTCCTGTTCCAAGCTACCACACGCTAACTGTCCTTCCTCTATGGCCACTGGCGATGGGGTATGTGTTGGCATGAGAACTGTGTGTGGGGATGAGAGGGATATAGGTGGAATGGCAACCAATGGCATAGATTCAGCCCCTGACAACCCTGCCTGTGCCTCAAGCATATATTCATCATCACTGCTAGAGTCTGTGGAGACACTAACATCAGATGGACCGCAGGAGTGTAACACACCTACATCACCTGTGAAGGAAAACAAAGACTCTACATTACAATACAGACGCACACACACACACACACACACACACACACACACACACACACACACACACACACACACACACACACACACACACACCATGCATGTGATTTGACAGAAGGCATGCAGCATTCATGTGATACAGCAGATGTGTGCAGCTCAGACAATAATAGTGGTAGTTATCATACATCCCTGGGTTGCACACAACAGCAAGCATGTGTCATAGCAAAAGCCATGCATTTCACACAATCATGGTTGTAAGCATGCATCCCTGTGTTACGCCATGTGGACCAGCACAGGTTAACAGTACACATGGCTGATGTGAGGCATATGACCTTCACATTAACATGTAGTATGACATGTAATCTTCTGACGTGTGCATTGACATGCATACATGTTTGACACAATGGTGTCCTGACACATGTACTGCAGTATAATGGTGTCACATTGCAGTGTTGTCTGTACGCCCTACAGATAAAATGCACTTTTAGCAGATGTGCATGACCATTGAAGGGTATTATCAGGCATCTATATTGCTATTCAGTGTGAAGTACAGACACAGTGCCATTGCATGGAATCATGAGGTGTCTCTATTGCTATACAGTGTGGATTACACACACAATGCACAGCCATGACTGTGTGCATACACAATACATATATACTGTGGACTGTGACCCACATCGCTGAGGTGTATACACACTAAACCATGCTGTGTAATGTGTGACAGGTCACCGAAGGACATACAGATGACACCCCTGCACATCTGCTAACATATCTTGGCTGCCTGGCAACCATGTCCACATATGGCAGACTTGTCAATACACCATGTCCTACATGACATTTGTGTACCACACACACGAGGAGCACGGTTGACAGTGATGTCCAACAGCAGCAAGGGAAATGTACTGTATCGGTGGCCTGATGTGGTTGTCTGTGTATGTATGTGAATGCTGTACAGGTGACTACTGTCATGCTGTGACACAGCCATGATGTTCAACATATCTTATGTGGTCGATTTAAGTGACGCCTCCACAAGCTGTGCACAGGCTTGTAGGATGTCCAGTGTTCCACATCTGCAATATAACCATTCAACAAAGGCTATAGTTGGACCATGTGTAAGCAATGTACAACAGGGTGTACACACAAACACATCACATATACTGTATGTTGCTACATGTCTCTGGCCATCCTCCATGGCCATGCGTGAACATGTGTTGGCCAAACGGTTGTGATGGCCATCTATCTCACATGTCTGTGTTGTCCCATATGACATACACCCATAGATGGCAGATACTCCACTGTCCACAGGGTTATGCAGACAAAGGGTTGTATGTTTGGTATGTGGGGTATGTTTTATGGGATAGTGAGACAATGTTGCAGCCGGACCACTACATGTCATGGACATGTCAGATGGCACATCACAATGTGTGCACTCATTGCAAGGGCATATCCCACAATGGTGAATCCTGTGGGCTGCCCACACTCCAGCTCACTGTGTAGTACTGTTTATGTACCCCACATGTGTAGTTCTGATGTATAGTACATATTCTTACATTGAACAACACCTCCACCGTTGTATGCACAGCTGTCCACACATCTAGCAATGACAGTTTTTGTGGTTTCATGTCGGTGTTTCACTTAGTTTGTATGTATTGCACATGGGTAGCCAGTGTGATGTTTTAAAGATGCAACCTGTATATTGTGACCGGACCATACATTATGTGTACATGTGTTAACTGGCCACATGATGAATAGACAACACATACACTGCCTTAACAGACATGACCTGTGACAATGCAGACATGCACATGGAAGGCTTTACATGCATGTGTTTTGCCATATACATCTACATGGCACTGTACAGCAGTTCAACATCCTGCCACGTATCGCCTGTGTTGCACATGTGATACACATGGGACAATGGCTAGCCGGATGGTATTTGCAGGGATGGTTATCAACTATAGCATGTATGGCCAAGGCCATGTAGTAGTCTGTATGCCCTGGGCCATGTATGAGTGTAGGATGTAAGGTTTTCTAGCTGTAGCCGACAGCCATGTTTCTGGCCCCAGGTGAAACAGTGCCATATAACTGATCCAGATGGTTAATGATACATCTACCATGTGGTCATCACACTATGTCTGACAGAGGTGAAATGTGCAGCTTTGCTGGGCAGGGTTGCATAGTATGGCAGGAGTATGTAACGTGTATGGCACAAGGATCTGTCCAGCATGTGGCGATCCTTGTACTAGGAAGGTGGATGTCCATGACATATGTATTTCAGATCAGGATATGTACGTGTAGCATGTCCAACATCACAGTATTGGACATGTCTTTATGCAGGCTAGGCATCATGCTACATAGTGGAGATGAGGATTGTGAAGGCTGGTGTCGCCCATCCAAACATGGGCAATACCCCTTAAAGGTGATATGTGATCCGATATTGGTCACTTGAGTGATGAGTATGGCTATACAATAATCTCCATGCTCATGTATGGCACCCTGTCATGACTAGGGTTGCCTCTTATGATTACCGAATGGACTTGTTGACGTCACTAGCTCAGGGAGGTAAACTGCACAGCACCATCCCTTGCACACAGTGTCCATTATGTTGACCGCTGCCTAGGTGGTAGTTCATGAGTACAGAGTTATTAACCTAGCGGTGACAATGCAATATGCAGCTGTCAGATTGTGCACATATGTCACACACCTCACCCACAAAGCCCATTCTGTATGTTGTCCACAACACCAAGTCAGCTATTGCTCCTAGGTCATAGCCATTCACATACTTACATATGCAGATGCCTCCCATTTGTCTTGTGTTATGGGCTACAATGAGGGGGAGTACAACGAATTAACCCTTTTTTACTGTAGCTGCCACTGGTGTGATATGCAGATATCACTCAGACACCTTTTGTAGTGTTGGTTCTGTCAACAGTCCACTGGCAGAACACCCCTGTGACATACAAAGGTACATCTATTATACTGAGTGTAGGTAGAACACAGTATGGGTGATAATGTCCTATGACCTGTTACAGGTATGATATGCAGTGTGAAATCATCCGTACTGTCATCTACATCTGTACTGCTAACAACATATATGTTGATTAAGGTTCATGGACTTTCAGACCAGACTCAGCAGGGTAATAGTGCAGTACCTCCCTTTATGAGTGGTGTCTCCACTTTCTGGGTTGTGATAACTGTTGGTGTGCACCATTCAGTGTTTTCACAGACTGACATGAAGCTATGTTTTACATGATGTGTATGTGTAGAGCAAACTGTTTTGCCATATGTGTATGATTCAACCAGGGATGTGGACAGGTCACATGCAGCCTGACTGCACCTTGCACCATCATAATTATGGTTACAGGGGCTCTGTAGTGTTCATGGATATGTGATTGTGTACCTGTTGGGGGGCAGTGCGTTTATGTTATCCGACACCCTATCTGTATTGCTTATTCATGCTCAGCACTTGTTGAAAACATGTAAGCACTTCATGAGCTACTAATTACTATAGCACTCAATCCTCCTCATTTCCTACAGGTAAACACTTTTTGTACTTACATTTCCCGCTTGCTTAGAGTAAAACAGCTGTTGTACACACTTTCCTCACATATTTAGTGGGAAATAGTTAAATATTCAGGCATGTCCAAGTGTCAATTCCCAGTGCTATTGCCTGTCTATATGATGAATATGGGCATCATGAGGCAATATAGAAATTGTCTTGTGTACACAGTCAATGCTCGCCTCCTAACATACAATACTACAACCTGTGGGAGATGCACCTATGTAGCCATGCTGGAGGTAAAGCTCTCTCCAACCCAGACTGAACCTGACAATCATGTGGGGATGTTAAAGGTATGCACCACACCACACTCATCACATAGTCTCACTAGATCTCCACCACCACAGGCCACACATAGTAAGACTACAACATTTGCAGAGCCTCTCAATACTACTCTGTCTAGGCAACAGAGAACTCTAAAGCAGAAATGCAGGCAGTCCCCATCACCCAACACAACACCAATTACTTATAGCCCACAGACTCAGTGTGCCCATCACCTACAGCCAATAGGGTGATATAACGTACCCAACACACTAGTCATAGGTGGCTGTATAGGTGGTCACACTGATGTCCCACTCAGCAGGCTACACAAGGTGATAGTCACTTTCAGCTGGCTGTCGAGTAACAGGATCCACAACATAACCTATGCACTCAGGTCACTCCTCAACAGGTACAATATGACTGTGTCATTCTCCATGTTAGTGTGAATGCCCTGAGATGTAACTTCCTGGACTACATGTACAGAGACATGGAATAGCTCACCAATCTTGTAGCCCAGGCAGGTATTGCACTAGCCCTGATAAGCATTAGGCATTCGTCCAGACTGATAATGCAGTACAAGGACAGAATTATTCACTTCAACAGTTGGCTATGCTTCTGGTGTCATTCCAAGGGTATCCAGTATCTGTCTGCTTTGAATGACATGGTTGACAGAACACGATGCTTTGGCACAGATGGCCTGCACCTGTTGGCCCTGGGATTACAGATAACTTCTAAGGCTCTTGCTGCTCCTATAGTGCCTGTTTTAGGCATGGTTCAAATAACATATTCACCACCATAACAGGAACAGGCAAGCA
This sequence comes from Protopterus annectens, assembly GCF_019279795.1. Taxonomy (NCBI): domain Eukaryota; kingdom Metazoa; phylum Chordata; order Ceratodontiformes; family Protopteridae; genus Protopterus; species Protopterus annectens. Next base: position 1,957,137,384 of record NC_056741.1, on the reverse strand, counting down.
AAACCTGAGGGTAATGCTACTCAATGCTTGACATCTTCATCTCAAACACACTCACCCGAGGCACTCCTTGTAATGGACCATTTAGATATCTCTGCAGTGACTGGGACCTGCTGCTAGGCTCCTGAGAGCACCCCTGAACTAACAGGCTATTACTCAGACCACACCTTTCAGTCATGTAACCAGGACTGGAACACCCACGGCGGAGGTGTGTCCATGTTTCCCAAGGATATGCACACCTCCAGGCTGGTTGCTTAGCACAATGCATCAGAGGTAATCCAAGTGCAACTAACTGTGGCCATAACTGCTATACAAATTGTAGCTTGCTACAGATTCCACACCATACCCCATGGTTAACGGTCCTCACTTCTTGGTGTACTGGAAAGTAGGTTTCAAACAGAAACTACTGATGTGCGAATGACACTACCCCACCATTAACTGGGATACCTACTCATGTACTGACACATTAGGCCAGCACTTTCTGGGATTCATAACCTGCAATCGGCTGGATCAACCTATCCACACCACCACCAGGGCCAACAATATCCTAGACCTGGATATTACCAACATGTGTGGCTGGTGTTCCACACCTGGGGTTATTTCCTCGTTGGTCAGATCCGAATATACACCAATCACCCTTGTTATCCACATCCTGGCACCACACCCTTTATGGAAAATACAGTACAATATTTCTACAAAGCCAACTTCAGGCTTCTTATGACAGCAGTAGTAAATGTCATGACACCCATGCAGATGGACAATACAGTTACAACTGCTGAATCATACACAACTGCACTTAATTAGCACTTACACGACTGCATGGATCATGCTATCCCAAACAGAGCCATGATGGTACCCACCAGAAAATGGACGCCACTCTGGTGGTCCACTGCCATGGACATAATGTATAACAGAAGGAGGAGACTGTTGCAAAGTAGAGTACAATCCCATGAGTGGGGTAGCTCCCTGGTCAGCCTCGGTAGGAATCTGAGAGCCCTTATCACATCCTCCAAAGCTAGCTACATAAATATTACTGTGGCTCATTCCAAGGACTACCACAAAGCGTTCTAGAGGTATGTCTTTACTCTCAATGGCGATACCCACATCTGCTCTGACATACAGCAGTTAGGCATTAACATTACAGAACCAACTGATATTGGCAACATCCTGGCAGATAGGTTCAGTGCTAACTTTACACCCCTCTCACACTCTAAAGGGCCCAAATCTATACAGGAACAATGCAGAGTCCTTGCAGTCACAACTACACAGTTCAAAGCTGCACTCTCTAAAGCCAGGAACACAGAATCCATGTGACCGTACAACATCCCAGGCTGTGATTTACACAACCTTCAGAACAAAATGGCTCCCCACTTGGGCACCAAATTCACTAATAGACTTACATCAGGCATTGTGGCCCCTGAATGGTGCACAGCAACAGTTATTACACTCCACAAAGGTGGTGCCACAATGGACCAGGGAACTATTGCCCTATATGCCTGACCAGACTGTTTTGCAAGGCTATGGAGCACATCATCATGGATCTCATTCACAGAGACATTGGTGGCCTCCAATCCTTTGATCCTACCCAGTTTGGATTTGTTAGGGCCAGACCATGACTCCTAAACCTGGTGGAGTCATTTGAGACAGTTACCAAGGCAGTAGATAAGGGTAAGGAATTCCACACAGCCACCATATTGCCAACGTGGCATGGATATCCTTCTACGTGACCATCCTAATCTCTAATGGGTTTCTAGCCAAAACAAAGGCAGCCATTGTACCTCTCTACTCATGACTTATGAAACACATTAAAGGGTACAACATCCCATTTGGGATGTACCTTACGAGACAATAGCAATGGCTTTAAATGCCACAACATTACCACACCAAGAGGATTACTGACCTCCGAAGGATGACATATGCAGCCCAACTACAGAAACCCCAACTGTACTCATTTGCATACTGCATACTCAGAGGTGATCTGTACTGAACATACAAGGCCCATGTCCAAAACAATATTGATGGATATGCTCCACATAAGCAAAAGCCACTGAGAGCCACATGCTGTGGGATATGTACATAAATGCAATAATGACTAAGACATGCTGGAGGGATACATTCCTGACCCAGACACTCATCATGCTTTGGAACATGATTCCTATGTACATCAGGCAGGGACCCTCACTAGCACTCTTCAAGAGATACCTCGATGGATGGATGGGAGACAGACATGTACACCAGGGATCACTGCAGTGGCTCTGCTGTACAGAGGTGCAGGAAACAAATGGCTCTGCTCTTCACAGGCACAGGACACTAACCTAGTGAGGTGCCGCAAGTGAAAACACTGTATTTAGGCTTACGAATGGACTTGGCCAGACAGCATAGTACCTAACTATGAACCTATGAAGCTATTACATGCCCTTTGTGCATGGATAATTGACTAGCTCCTCCATTTCAATTAGTTATCATGCTGATACACTGTCTGGTGACTGCAAGTCATATGTATCCTGTTATTGTGTATTGCACATGCCAATAGACATACCTGATGTTTGCATAATATACCAGTAATGCTATGTAAAATGTTAGACATATCTACCTACAATACTGTACATTTCACATTTTTGCAACAATATCCCATAATGCAAATCATAATTGCACAGCAGGACCACCTTAGACATGTTATTCTCAGTTATACGCCCATACATATGCCTACTGTTACACTATATCAACATATACTATCCCCTGTTATGGCACGTACTTGTTGGACAAACCCTGCCACTGACAGCAGCTGGAGTGGAATTGTTGTGTTTAAAGTCCTTATGTAGCATCCCTTGTGGTGTATGAAGTGTTTACCTTGTGGCCCACAGCAGTACACACAATTTCTACGAGCGTTACTATACTCAACAATACATCACTACATAATACCTTTTCCCACTATATGCATTGCGTACACTTTCATTAATACAGAACAGGCACTACATACACTAACATACTGAGTGTTCTACATACCTTCTTAGTAGTCCAAGTTGATGATAATATCAGTCCTATTCCTTTTCTGTTTTAACGCTTTTCTCGTATGCACATACGGTTTGAATGTATGACAAACCATCCTTTTATACGTACATACCAGTAACATGTGGTATCCTGCCACCAACTGGTGTTCCGCAGTAGATGATTACATGCACATCAGCTGTGCAGCTACTCCATTAGCCAATTACATGGCAACAGTGGGGTATAATTGAATACTCCTCTTGGGCGTTGTCCCTTTGCCCTACCTACGAGGAAGATGGTCTGGATGTGTTGTTTGTGATGAATTGCAACAGCTATATGGAGAGACACAGAGATATTTTAATTTCATGGCCCCCATGGATTGTGTGTAATGGCTAGAGGATGTAGTTCTACATGTCAGTGTAGCTGTTATATCAGCCATCTGATACAGGATTATTGCAAACAAACCCTGTAACATCGGCGTCTGTTCCATTGTACAACAGCAACAATTTCACATAGGGCCATTATAGTGTGTCTCTCACAAGGTATGTTAAGGCTTCTGCAGATGTCATAGAGTGAGTGGATGTTTGTGATGTTATTACAGTCTGTATTGCAATTGTTTCAGGTGTGGGGGAGATGTAGGTGGATGTACATAGCAGATGAAGGTGTGTAGGAACTGCATTTATACATATTCCATATGTGTGCGAAGGCTCCTTCCTTAATTGAAGACCTATCATTTAGTAGACTAATACTATGGTTATTGCAGGCTTATTTATTAAGCCATTGTTAATTGGTTCCTATATAGCATGAAGGTGATGATGGTCCTTCAATCTCTTCTGAAATACATCGGTATGTAATGAAATGTTGCTACATGAAAGCTGTCTCGTGTATTTCTGTCACAGATATTTGCACTCATTGGAGTTGTATTGGTGACTGAACCTCTTTGGCTTAGGTTGCCACCTTTTCAAATGGCCATAGTGGGACATTTGCAGGACACACATTGGATTTTAGAGGCCGACACATACCCACGGTCAGTACAAAGTATAGAACTTTACATATATGCCTATATAAAAGCTTATATTCTTGTAGCGGTTTACTTGCTTATCCTGTTTCTTGTTATATGTAGGTACGTTAGATACAGATGACTATTTTATGCAACCATTGCATTAACTATGGAACATGCAGAATGTCTCGAGATTGTAGGATATTAGTATGTAGCTGGTGAATACTGCAAGGCTCCACTGGATGTGTCCAGACACCGGAACCGTGACCTGGGCATCCCAAACACACGCTCAATTATATGTCTTGCCTCTGTGTACCTTATTATGGCATAGTTGTTCAGGTGTGTGTGCATTTCTGATGGGTGTCATCAGCCACGGCTCCAGTGGGTACTCAGCATCCCCCACTAGGTGACCATAGGGGATGTCCATATTGGCAAAGGTGTGGTACAGATGCATCAGATGCCATATATCAGAATCGTTATAGCTTCCAGGGCAGCCAGCCCACACATTCAGTATAATACCCTGGGCATCGCATATGACCTGGTAGTTGATGGAGGGGATGCCCCTGTGGTTAATGTAGGCCCTACCCCACTCACTGGGTGGTGTTTTGATGTGTACGTGTGTGCAGGCTATAGCACCCACTACCCCAGGGTAGTCTGCCATTTGGTGGAAGAGACGCATACTGCTGGTCAACACCTCACATGTGTTGAGGAAATGTACGTGCTCACTGGCATGTGGTGACATGGCATCTAGGAACTGGTGGAATACTTTGGATGCAGATGCCTGTGAGATCCCCATGATATCCCCAGTTGTGCTTTGGGAGGTACCTGTGGCTAGTATTCCTAGGCCTACACATACCTTGGTATCCACTGGAATGGGTTTCCCTCGGCCTGTTTGATGTGTCAGGTGTGGCCGGCACAGCTCAGCAGTCTGCTGTAGGAGGTCTCTGTCCACCCCATAGCGCTCCACTATCTCCAGCTCATGTAGCCCCTGGTAGGTTACCCTGGGTCTGTAAAGTTTTCTCTGTCTCCTCACTGAGGGTTGTTCGGCAGCATTCACATCCTCACCACCCTTAGCCTCCTGCACATGTTGGTCTATGTTGCCTGCTGCAGCCCTTCTCATTTTGTAGGATTGTTTCATAAAATGTCCCCTCATGTATACACCAGTGATGTAGAGTGTGGAAAAAACCCATGTGTATGGTGCTTGCTCACTTTATCGTAGTATTCTGGGCTAGGCTGGGCCTGTAATCTGCTAATTGTGCTAATTATCACCTGTTTGCACAGCTTGTTCACCTTGACTACTCTCCTACTGCTGTTATCCTTCCCAATTGCACTAGGCAGGTATAGACACACCCCTAGTTTAGGCATGCTAAGGCAGGAGCAATCCTGAGACACAGGGCTCCAATGTACATACAGTATGCCTGACACCCCCCCATGATTTCACCTATATTCGAGTCCTGCACCTGGCTATCTATACACATATACTCTTGGGATCTGCATCACAGCCTGGGGATAAACGGGATTCACTATTTTCCACCTAATTTGCATAGTATTGTCTTCGAATGCATAGTTACATGACCCATACTGAGCTTCCAAAATAATAACCACTGCTTACTGTCGCACAGATCCGCACACAACTGGTTAAAAGCACCTTACTATCATCATATTCGATGTCCCTTGTTCTTCCCAGCAGCAAAATAACCGGTCCCTACACACCTCAAACCCGGGACCCTGCACACCACAGACGATGTGCTTTACCACTAAGCCATGGCAGATATACATGCATCTGAGGTGATCACGTACAGATCATCCAGCACAGGCATTCAACAGTATAGGACATGTATTCCATCATGTAGATTTATGTGTGCTAATGTCCACATATATATATATATATATATATATATATATATATATATATGTATATATATATATATATATATATATATATATATATATATATATATATATATATATATATAGATATATATACACACACACACACACACACACACACACACACACACACACACACACACACACGTAGATATAGAATATATATCACAACAGCGGATCACGTGACACCAAAGCATTAGACAAGAATGAAAAGGAAACCACATGTGCCTCCTGCATTATGTACTGGTGTTACTATCAAGGCAAGTGTGTTTCATTGTGTCACACGGGTCAGACTGTATTAAGGGTAAGATTAGGGCTGCTGACATTTACTCACCAGACCTATTCGCGAATGTATGTGTATATCTTGCCAACCCAGTCTCTTGGGTGATTGTGACATTTATGGACACTATATAGGAAAACAACAAAACACACTCGATACATCCTGGAGCTAACTACTCATAGACACCAACACATAGGATATGACTGCCAAACACAAACACCTGTCATGCTTTGGAACAGAACACCTACCTGTCTAGTCTATCACACTACAACATTATGCAGTTACAGAACATGCTACTGAGATGACTGGGACACAGCACTCCCAGAGGCATACTTCTATATAGGTGACATCATCAGCAATGGAAAAGATGCTGATAAGGATTCTATGGAGTGTGAGCAGTCTAAAAGCAATATTCTATCCCCAGGCAGATGGAAACACACAGTGTTGGCATGGCTGGGATTAGAACACAGACATAACTACCTTGTTATACTGCAGCATTATGCAGTTACAGAATGCGCTATCGAGATTATTAGACCGCAGCACTCCCAGAGGCATACTGCTAGATGGGTGACATCATCAGCAATGGAAAAGACGTCGATAAGGATTGTATAGAGTGAGAGCAGTCTAAAAGCATTATTTTGTCCCCAGGCAGACGGAAACACACACACACACACAGTTGGCATGGCTGGGATTAAAACACAGACCTAACTACCTTATCATACTATATCATTACACAGTTACAGAACACACTACCAAGATTACTGGGACACAGCACTCCCAGAGGCATACTTCTAGGTGGGTGACATCATCAGCAATGGAAAAGACGCCGATAGGGATTGTTTGGAGTGTGAGCAGTCTAAAAGCATTAATCTGTCTCCAGGTAGATGGAAACACACACACACACACACACACACACACACACACACAGTTGGCATGGCTGGGATTAGAACTTAGACCTAGCTACTTTATTACACTACAGCATTACGCAGTTACAGAATGCGCTACCATAATTACTGGGACACAGCACTCCCAGAGGCATACTTCTAGGTGGGTGACATCATCAGCGATGGAAAAGACGCCGATAGGGATTGTATGGAGTGTGAGCAGTCTAAAAACATTATTCTGTCCCCAGCCAGATGGAAACACACACACATGCTTGGCATAGCTGGGAATAGAACACAAACCTAACTAAGTTATCACACTACAGTGTTACACAGTTACAGAACATGCTACGGAGATTACTGGAACACAGCACTCCCAGAAGCATACTTCTAGGTGGGTGACATCATCAGCAATGGAAAAGACACCAGTAGGGATTGTATGGAGTGTGAGCAGTCTAAAAACATTATTCTGTCCCCAGGCAGATGGAAACACACACACACACAATTGGCATGGCTGGGATTAGAACACAGACCTAACTACCTTATTACACTACAGCATTACACAGTTACAGAACACACTACCAAGATTACTGGGAAACAGTAGTCCCAGAGGCATACTTCTAGATGTGTGACATCATTAGCAATGGAAAAGCCACCGATAGGGATTGTATGGAGTGTGAGCAGTCTAAAAGCATATTACTGTCCCCAGGCAGACGGAGACAAACACACGTCAGTGGTGTGATCAGGACAACTGCCTAACTAGGGACCACTATTACAACACTACATAGATACAAGACGTGCCATAGACACTACACCTTTCAAGACTGTCAATATGACCTTCTAGGAATGCAGACATTGACATGGATGCTGGCAGTTACGATGTACATACTTGTGAACCAGTGTGTTCAATGTAGGAATCCATCCTGAAGTGGGGTATGGCCATCTTTTGCCTGGACGACCACTATCACTATACAGGGTTACAATGGCCATGCCCATACACATAAAGGCACATAACTGACACAAGGTGTCACTGGGCATGCTCACACACTTAGTAGCACACGTCCGTTTGGAATGCACTATGTGTCCATCTACACAACGTCATACTGGGCATGCTCACACACTTACTAGCAAAGGGCTGTTTTGTATGCACTCTGATTCTAAACAAGTAAGGGCACAGTGTGTCGATAGTTGTCATTGTTAGCGTGAACGCTGCACTACATATATCTGACACCGGTCTTCTACACAATGTATGCTGCTGTCCATCACATTAGATGTACCAATCTAAACCTGGCACACTAACACCACCCGTGGTGATGTCCTGCCAGGAGTGGCTACTTCGCCCATATAGTGCCATTCATAGACGAATGTCCTGAGACTAGGTTAACACCCTGACACTTAGAGGACAACTGCATTGTATGTGTATGCTAAACAGTGCTAGATGTGTAGCGTTCGTAATCACAGCTGCCAATCTAGATCCAACAATGGGGAATACTGACATCTGTGCAGTGAGGAACACCTGGCTGAAGGCTCAGTTGTGCACAATAGCACTACCACCGTATACCTCGGATGCAGACATGTGGGCCATAACACCATTATGGACCGCTCCAGGTGGTGGTGTTCTAACGTACATGAAGGCCACTCACATGTACTGACCAGTACACCCTCAAAAACCATCACAGATGTGTCAGGTGCAGATCACAGTGTCAAAAGCCGCATTCTAGGATGTAGCCCTCAGACATCACCATGTCCTTGGACCAGCAACACACATCCATACATGTGGCAGAACATACATTAGTACAACACCATGTTACCCATGACCAGTGGACTGTACCTAGCTCTACAGCAACTGTGCAGACTACCCATGTACTGACACAGTTGCATCATGTGTTATGCAATGCAATGATACCACTGTTCGTAACCAGGTTGGCTGTACACATAACAGGGGCCCTAGGTCATATACAGCTGTAACAGATGACTGTTGCTGTACACCAGTAAACACACTCATGTTTGGATATGACATACATTTACCTGCCGTGGATATGTACATGCCCCACACACACACAACACATATGTGCATAGCATAGCTATTGCTGTCCTTCATGCAGACAGGTGGCTACAGCAATTACACACATGCACATGGAAGGTAGGTCCATGGCTGTTGAATGCTAACAGTACATAAGGTGTGATAGAAATGTTGACTGAGTTAACATTCCCTCTGTACTTGTTACCCATAACAACTATCATATCATACAACAGTCCATGTGTCATGTATGTCATCACACATGTCCACCAATTGTAATGCCTACAAACATGGCTAAATGACAGGAATGTAAGACCTACACAGATGTACATGTAGTGGTGTGCATTCAGCTACCATGCATGTGCAGTAGCTGATGTTTGCAGGTGATCTGTGTCTTACTACAACATGCAGTTGCAATGCAGCCCTATCATTGCCAACTGTATATGGTGAAATACTGACAGTATGGTAAGATGTACATCAGATATGGATGGATGTGTGGACATAAAGTGGTGGGCCAACTTTGCAGATGGATGTTTGCTGAAGACAGCTCACAGGTGTGTCACAAGCTGTCCTACCATAACATGTGCAAACACTAAGCTATGTTTCTGTTAATTGAAGGGGAAGACATATAACCTACACAGTGGTCAGGGTGTCACTGACTGTAAATCACTTGACACCTATAATACTTAAGACCTCCTATGTGCATATATCAGCACAATTGCCAAAGGTAGCGTCGGTACACATTGTAATGCGGGCAATACTGCTGCATGTCTGTCATACATATCATAAGATAGCAGGTGTTTGATTCACAGTACTGCCACGTGTGTTTGCTTGTGTGTCCATATATGCCACGTATGGTGGGGAATAGATACAAATTGTTACACACCCCTGTGCACTGTTGTAAAGATCTGTACATATGGCAGTGTAGAAAGCAAGACATAGGCAGGGGTGGGGTGTGTATCACACACATGTGAGCTATCTGTATATGCATGACATAGGTGCATTCAATTGTAGACTCAACAGTGTGTGTGTGTGTGTGTGTGTGTGTGTGTGTGTGTGTGTGTGTGTGTGTGTATGTATGTATGGCTGTCTGGTCCATGGAGTGAGGATGTATGTTACCATAGTGAACAGATAGGACCCCTAACCCCTCCAGGTGTTGCAATCTACTACCCTGTTGATGCAGTCGATTTTAGGCATTACTGACTACCTGTACATGTTCATTCTCTGTGTCGCGTCATGTGGGTGCACAGTACTGTAATGGTGATTACCACATAGGCAGGGATCCTCACCTCACCACCATCAAGTGTATGTGTGTGTTACAGTGTCATTGACCCCATGAGTGTGGGCATGTTACTGTGTCTGAATACATGTGTGTGTATACCTGTGTGTGTGTGTGTGTGTGTGTGTGTGTGTGTGTGTGTGTGTGTGTGTGTGTGTGTGTGTGTGTGTGTGTGTGTGTGTGTGTGTGTGTGTGTGTGTGTGTGTGTGTGTGTGTGTGTGTAGTTGTGTGTTCTCATCCTGTAATGTGAATGTGTATTACTGCTACACAGTGAGGCCTCAAGCTATCAACTGGCCTCTGCCCTTGTCATCAGCTAGGCCACTATGTAAACTCCCTGCCCCATGTAACTGTACCTGTGATGTCACCCGGTATGGATGTCACGTCTCTAGCCACTGTAGTTTAGTACACAGCTCACATGCTCCTGGATCAGTAGATGTGTAGACATCTTTGGAATGTCAGCCTTTCTAACAGTGCGGTTGAAGCTATGTATAGCTAGCTGGTATTGCCATACATGCCTGTGAGTAGTCCACATTTACACATGGGAAACTGCAAACACTTGTACTCAATGGCACATGCTATTAGACCTGAAGGAGGGAAGCAGGACATCATTACCAACATGCTGTTACTGTTGTTACCAAGACACATACTGTGAACAGAAAACAATGCATTCTAAACCTGTACTACATGGTATGTCTGCTGCGTGTCAACAGTACACAACAATTGTAATCTACACTTCTCTCCGTAATCTGTTCACCCTGTGCATAAGACCATAAGAGCATGTCCCAGCACCGATGGTGTGGATGACAGGGATGCTGCACAGGCATCATCATATGCACAGGGTGATAATGTTTGCCAGAGGCCTAGGCTGCACCAGTGGATGACATCATGTGTGTGGATTAGGGCCTGTGATCTAATTGGCCATGAGTAGTTGTTATGCATGTGAGTCTTGCGGTGCCCTACAGATGTTTCTGGTGTGTGTGTGTGTATGTGTGCACACAGTTCTGCTTTGTGTCTGGCTACACAGGGGTATTATTGACAGCTCCAGACTGTACAGACCAGGATTTACAGCTCACAGTGTCTGGCCACTGCCACGTGACCTGTGCCTGCCAGGGGTTGCATGGGCACTACCAGGCAGAGGTACAGATTGGGTACTGTCTGATGACACATGTCCACTGGAACCGTGTCCCCATTGGGACCATCCAGGGCCATGTCCACATGGCCTGCTGTGTCCTGGTGTGGACAGCACAGCACCATCTGCACTGCTGCTGCTAACACCACTATGGGAGCGGGCATGTAAGGTAGCTCGTTCACGTAGACCTGCACCAGTTGATGTAGCTGGCCTACATCCACATGCCCTACACCTCACTCTTACCAGATGTTCCAGCACAGACAGCTCACGCTCGCGGACTGTCATGCCATGGTCAAGGATTCCAACCATGTCACCCAATCATCTGTCCAAAACATCAGCAATCTGCTTTTGAGCATTTGCCAATGCCTGGATGTTGTCGTTTAAAGAATGGATAGCAGCTCTCTGAAGCCTCTGCCCTTCTCTGTTCTGCCATTCAGCACATGCCTGTGCCACCATTACAGTCTGAAACATGCTTCTGGTGACACCAGCTGCTGTGCTCTGTCCTGCAGGGGCATGTCGGCCAGAGGTCCTCCTACGAGCAGCACTGGCCACATGCCTGTGTGGCACATCTCCAGTCATTTGACTGAGACCATGGTGTGAATACACACCTTCTGTAGCCACGACACATTCCTGTTCCAAGCTACCACACATTAACTGTCCTTCCTCTATGGCCACTGGTGATGGGGTATGTGTTGGCATGAGAACTGTGTGCGGGGATGAGAGGGATATAGGTGGAATGGTAACCAATGGCACATATTCAGCTCCTGACAACCATGCCTGTGCCTCAAGCATATGTTCATCATCACTGCTAGAGTCTGTGGGGACACTAACATCAGACGGACCGCAGGAGGGTAATGCACCTACATCACCTGTGAAGGAAAACAAAGGCTCTACATTACAATGCAGACACACACACACACACACACACACACACACACACACACACACACACACACACACACACACACACACACCATGCATGTGATTTGACAGAAGGCATGCAACATGTATGTGATACAGCAGATGCGTGCAGCTCAGACAATAATAGTGGTGGTTATCATACATCCCTGGGTGGTACACAACAGCAAGCATGTGTCATAGCAGAAGCCATGCATTTCACACAATCATGGTAGTAAGCATGCATCCCTGTGTTACACCATGGGGACCAGCACAGGTTAACAGTACACATGGCTGATGTGAGGCATATGACCTTAACATTAACATGTAGTATTACATGTAATCTTCTGACGTGTGCATTGACATGCATACATGTTTGACACAATGGTGTCCTGACACATGTACAGCGGTGTAATGGTGTTACATTGCAGTGTTGTCTGTACGCCCTACAGATAAAATGCACTTTTAGCAGATGTGCATGACCATTGAAGGGTATTATGAGGCGTCTATATTGCTATACAGTGTGAAGTACAGATACAGTGCCATTGCATGGAATCATGAGGCATCTCTATTGCTATACAGTGTGGATTACACACACAGTGCATAGCCATGACTGTGTGCATACACAATACATATATACTGTGGACTGTGACCCACGTAACTGAGGTGTATACACAATAAACTATGATGTGTAATGTGTGACAGGTCACCGAAGGACATACGGATGACAACCCTGCACATCTGCTAACATATCATAGCTGCTTGGCAACCATGTCCACACATGGCAGACTTGTCAATACACCATGTCCCACATGACATTTGTGTACCACACACATGAGGAGCACGGCTGACAGTGATGTTCAACAGCAGCAAGGGAAATGTACTGTATCTGTGGCCTGATGTGGTTGTCTGTGTATGTATGTGGATGTTGTACAGGTGACTACTGTCATGCTGTGACACAGCCATGATGTTCAACATATCTTAAGTGGTCGAATTAAGTGACGCCTCCACAAGCTGTGCACAGGCTTGTAGAATGTCCAGTGTTCCACATGTGCAATATAACCATTCAACAAAGGGTATAGTTGGACCATGTGTAGCCAATGTACAACAGGGTGTACACACAAACTTATCACATCTACTGTGTGTTGCTACATGTCTCTGGCCATCCTCCATGGCCATGTGTGAACATGTGTTGGCCAAACGGTTGTGATGGCCGTCTATCTCACATGTCTGTGTTGTCCCATATGACATACACCCATAGATGGCAGATACTCCACTGTCCACAGGGTTATGCAGACAAAGGGTTGTATGTTTGGTATATGGGGTATGTTTTATGGGATAGTGAGACAATGTTGCAGCCGGACCACTACATGTCATGGACATGTCAGATGGCACATCACAATGTGTGCACTCATTGCAGGGGCATATTCCACAATGGTGAATCTTGTGGGATGCCATACTCCAGCTCACTGTGTAGTACTGTTTCTGTACCCCACATGTGTAGTTCTGATGTATAGTACATATTCCTGCATTGAAAAACACCTCCACCGTTGTATGCACAGCTGTCCACACATCTAGCAATGACAGTTTTTGTGGTTTCATGCCGGTGTTTCACTTAGTTTGTAAGTATTGCACATGGGTAGCCAGTGTGATGGATTAAAGATGCGACCTGTATATTGTGACCGGACCATACATTATGTGTACATGTGTTAACTGGCCACATGGTGAATAGACAACACATACACTGTCTTAACGGACATGACCTGTGACAATGCAGACATGCACATGGAAGCCTTTACATGCATGTGTTTTGCCATATACATCTACACGGCACTGTACAGCAGTTCAGCATCCTGCCACGTATAGCCTGTGTTGCACATGTGATACACATGGGACAATGGCTAGCCAGATGGTATTTGCAGGGATGGTTATCAACTATAGCATGTGCGTCCAAGGTCATGTAGTAGTCTGTATGCCCTGGGCCATGTATGAGTGTAGGATGTAAGGTTTTCTAGCTGTAGCCGACAGCCATGTTTCTGGCGCCAGGTGAAACAGTGCCATATAACTGATCCAGATGGTTAATGATACATCTACCATGTGGTCATCACACCATGTCTGACAGAGCTGAAATGTGCAGCTTTGCTGGGCAGGGTTGCATAGTATGGCAGGAGTATGTAACGTGTATGGCACAAGGATCTGTCCAGCATGTGGCGATCCTTGTACTAGGAAGGTGGATGTCCATGACATATGTATTTCAGATCAGGATATGTATGTGTAGCATGTCCAAAATCACAGTGTTGGACATGTCTTTATGCAGGCTAGGCATCATGCTACATAGTGGAGATGAGGATTGTGAAGGCTGGTGTCGCCCATCCAAACATGGGCAATACCCCTTAAAGGAGATATGTGATCCGATATTGGTCACTTGAGTGATGAGTATGCCTATACAATGATCTCCATGCTCATCTATGGCACCCTGTCATGACTAGGGTTGCCTCTTATGACTACCTAATAGGCTTGGTGATGTCACTAGCTCATCGAGGTAAACTGCACAGCACAATCCCTTACACACAGTGTCCATTATGTTGACCGCTGCTTAGGTGGTAGTTCATGGGTACAGGGTTATTAACCTAGCAGTGACAATACAATATGCAGCTGTCAGATTGTGCACATATGTCACACACCTCACCCACAAAGCCCATTCTGTATGTTGTCCACAACACTGAGTCAGCTATTGCTCCTAGGTCATAGCCATTCACATACTTACATACGCAGATGCCTCCCATTTGTCTGTGTGGTATGGGCTACAATGAGGGGGAGTACAACAAATTAATCCTTTTTTACTGTAGCTGCGACTGGTGTGATATGCACATATCATTCAGACACCTTTTGTAGTGTTGGTTCTGTCAACAGTCCACTGGCAGAACACCTCTGTGACATACAAAGGTACATCTAGTATACTGAGTGTAGGTGGAACACAGTATTGGTGATGATGTCCTATGACCTGTCACAGGTATGATATGCAATGTGAAATCATCCGTACTGTCATCTACATCTGTACTGCTAACAACATATACGTTGATTAAGGTTCATGGACTTTCAGACCAGACTCAGCAGGGTAATAGTGCAGTGACTCCCATTATGAGTGGTGTCTCCACTTTGTGGGTTGTGATAACTGTTGGTGTGCACCATTCAGTGTTTTCACAGACTGACGTGAAGCTACATTTTACATGATGTGTATGTGTAGAGCAAACTGTTTTGCCATGTGTGTATGATACAACCAGGGATGTGGACAGGTCACATGAAGCCTGAGTGCACCTTGTACCATCATAGTTATGGTTACAGGTGCTCTGCAGTGTTCATGAATATGTGATTGTGTACCGGTTGGGGGGGCAGTGTGTTTATGTTATCTGACACCCTATCTGTATTGCTTATTCATACTCAGCACTTGTTCAAAACATGTAAGCACTTCATGAGCTACTAATTACTATAGCACTCAATCCTCCTCATTTCTTACAGGTAAACACTTTTTGTACTTACATTTCCCGCTTGCTTAGAGTGAAACAGCTGTTGTACACACTTTTCTCACATATCTAGTGGGAAATAGTTAAATATTCAGGCATGTCCAAGTGTCAATTCCCAGTGTTATCGCCTGTCTATATGATGAATATGGGCATCATGAGGCAATATAGAAATTGTCTCATGTACACAGTCAATGCTCCCCTCCTAACATACAACACTACAACCTGTGGGAGATGCACATATGTAGCCATTCTGGAGGTAAAGCTCTCTCCAACCCAGACTGAACCTGACAATCATGTGGGGATGTTAAATGTTTGCACCACACCACACTCATCACATAGTCTCACTAGATCTCCACCACCACAGGCCACTCATAGTAAGACTACAACATTTGCGGAGCCTGTCACTACTACTCTGTCTAGGCAACAGAGAACTCTAAAGCAGAAATACAGGAAGCCCCCATCACCCAACACAACACCAATTACTTATAGCCCACAGACTCAGTGTGCCCATCAACTACAGCCAATAGGGTGATATAACGTACCCAACACACTAGTCATAGGTGACTCTATAGGTGGTCACACTGATGTTCCACTCAGCAGGCTACACAAGGTGATAGTCACTTTCAGCTGGCTGTCAGGTAACAGGATCCGCCACATAACCTATGCACTCAGGTCACTCCTCAACAGGTACAATATGACTGTGTCATTCTCCATGTTAGTGTGAATGCCCTGAGATGTAACTTCCTGGACTACATGTACAGAGACATGGAATAGCTCTCCAATCTTGTAGCCCAGGCAGGTATCACCCTAGCCCAGAGAAGCATTAGGCATTCGTCCAGACTGATAACGCAGTACAAGGACAGAATTATTCACTTCAACATTTGGCTATGCTTCTGGTGTCATTCCAAGGGTATCCAGTATCTGTCTGCTTTGAATGTCATGGTCGACAGAACACAATGCTTTGGCACAAATGACCTGCACCTGTCGGCCCTGGGATTACGGATAACATCTAAGGCTCTTGCTGCTCCTGTAGTGCCTGATTTAGGCATGGTTCAAATAACATATTCAACACCATAACAGGAACAGGCAAGCAAAACCTGAGGGTAATGCTACTCAGTGCTTGACATCTTCATCTCAAACGGACTCACCCGAGGCACTCTTTGTAATGGACCACTTCAATATCTCTGCAGTGACTGGGACCTGCTGCTAGGCTCCTGAGAGCACCCCTGAACTAACAGGCTATTACTCAGACCACACCTTTCAGTCATGTAACCAGGACTGGAACACCCACGGCGGAGGTGTGTCCATGTTTCCCAAGGATATGCACACCTCCAGGCTGGTTGCTTAGCACAATGCATCAGAGGTAATCCAAGTGCAACTAACTGTGGCCATAACTGCTATACAAATTGTAGCTTGCTACAGATTCCACACCATACCCCATAGTTAACGGTCCTCACTTCTTGGTGTACTGGAAAGTAGGGTTCAAACAGAAACTACTGATGTGCGACTGACACTACCCCACCATTAACTGGGGTACCTACTCATGTACTGACACATTAGGCCAACACTTTCTGGGATTCATAACCTCCAATCGGCTGGATCAACCTATCCACACCACCACCACCAGGGCCAACAATATCCTAGACCTGGACATTACCAACATGTGTGACTGGTGTTTCACACCTGGGGTTATCTCCTCGTTGGTCAGATCCGAACATACACTAATCACCCTTGTTATCCGCATCCTGGCACCACACCCTTTATGGAAAACACAGTACAATATTTCTACAAAGCCAACTTCAGGCTTCTTATGACAGCAGTAGTAAATGTCATGACACCCGTGCAGATGGACAATACAGTTAGAACTGCTGAATCATACACAACTGCACTTAATTAGCACTTACACGACTGCATGGATCATGCTATCCCAAACAGAGCCATGATGGTACCCACCAGAAAATGGACGCCACTCTGGTGGTCCACTGCCATGGACATAATGTACAACAGAAGGAGGAGACTGTTGCAAAGTAGAGTACAATCCCATGAGTGGGGTAGCTCCCTGGTCAGCCTCAGTAGGAATCTGGGAGCCCTTATCACATCCTCCAAAGCTAGCTACATAAACATTACTGTGACTCATTCCAAGGACTACCACAAAGCATTTTAGAGGTATGTCACTACTCTCAATGGCGATACCCACATCTGCTCTGACATACAGCAGTTAGGCATGAACATTACAGAACCGACTGATATTGGCAACATCTTGGCAGATAGGTTCAGTGCTAACTTTACACCCCTCTCACACTCTAAAGGGCCCAAATCTATAAAGGAACAATGCAGAGTCCTTGCGGTCACAACTACACAGTTCAAAGCTGCACTCTCTAAAGCCAGGAACACAGAATCCATGTGAATGTACAACATCACAGGCTGAGATATACACAAACTTCAGAATGAAATGGCTCCCCACTTGGGCGACAAATTCACTAATAAACTTGCATCAGGCATTGTGGCCCCTGAATGGTGCACAGCAACAGTTATCACACTCCACAAAGGTGGTGCCACAATGGACTGGGTAACTATTGTCCTATATGCATGACTAGACTGTTCTGCAAGGCTATGGAGCACATCATCATGGATCTCATTCACAGAGACATTGGTGTTCTCCAAACCTTTGATCCCACCCAGTTTGGATTTGTTAGGGCCAGACCATGACTCCTAAACCTGGTGGAGTCATTTGAGCCAGTCACCAAGGCAGTAGATGAGGGTAAGGAGGTCCACACAGCCTACCTTGTCCTCTCAAAGGCTTTCAACACCGTTCCCCATTCTGGTATTGTCAACATACACATCCACCTGCACATCAACCCCTACATCTCAAGATGTTATGCAAAGTGGCTCACGGACAGAACACACACAGTGAGGGTAGCATACTCTAGTTCCTACTGTAAATCAGTTACAATTGGCGTCCCCAGTCCTTGGTCATAGGGCCCCTCATGTTTGGTATATGCTTCTCTGAGGTACAGCCTAGCACAGAAGGACTTACCCTGAATAGGTTTGTAGACGACTGCAAACTAGGGGCCATGATTGATTCACCAGCTGATACAGACACCCTCTATAAGGGTGTCACTGGGATGGATACCTGCCACAAGGTGCATAGACATCCCCTTTGGATTACACCAATCACCCGCTGACTATCACATAGGTGGTAGTCCCCTACATACATAAGACATAATAAGGGATTTTAGAACCCAAGTAGATAGCACCCACTCCTTTGATAAAAATATTGCCAAGGTGGCGTGGATATCCTTCTACGTGACCACCCTAAACTCTAATGGGTTTGTAGCCAGAACAAAGGCAGCCATTGCACCTCTCTACTCATGACTTATGAAACACATTAAAGGGTACAACACCCCATTTGGGATGTACCTTACGAGACAATAGCAATGGCTTTAAATAGCACATTACCACACCAAGAGGATTACTGACCTCCGAAGGATGACATATGCAGACCAAGTACAGAAACCCCAACTGTACTCATTTGCATACTGCATACTCAGAGGTGATCTCTGCTGAACATACAAGGCCCATGTCCAAAACAATATTGATGGATATGCTCCACATAAGCAAAAGCCACTGAGAGCCACATGCTCTGGGATATGTACCTAAATGCAACAATGACTAGGACCTGCTGGAGGGATACATTCCTGACCCGGACACTCACCATGCTTTGGAACATGATTCCTATGTACCAATAGACATATCTGATGTTTGCATAATATACCAGTAATGCTATGTAAAATGTTAGACATATCTACCTACAATACTGTACATTTCACATTTTTGCAACAATATCCCATAATGCAAATCATAATTGCACAAAAGGACCACCTTAGACATGTTATTCTCAGTTTTACGCCCATACATATGCCTACTGTTACAGTATATCAACATATACTATCCCCTGTTATGGCACGTACTTGTTGGACAAACCCTGCCACTGACAGCGGCTAGAGTGGAATTGTTGTGTTTTAACGTCCTTATGTAGCATCTCTTGTGGTGTATGAGGTGTTTACCTTGTGGCCCACAGCAGTACACACAATTTCTACGAGAATTACTATACTCAACAATACATCACTACATAATACCTTTTCCCACTATATGCATTGCGTACACTTTCATTAATACAGAACAGGCACTACATACACTAACATACTGAGTGTTCTACATACCTTCTTAGTAGTCCGAGTTGATAATAATATTAGTCCTATTCCTTTTCTGTTTTAACGTTTTTCTCGTATGTACATATGGTTTGAATGTATGACAAGCCATCCTTTTATACGTACATACCAGTAACATGTGGTATCCTGCCACCAACTGGTGTTCTGGAGTAGATGATTACATGCACATCAGCTGTGCAGCTACTCCATTAGCCAATTACATGGCAACAGTGGGGTATAATTGAATACTCCACTTGGGCGTTGTCCCTTTGCCCAACCTTCGAGGAAGATGGTCTGGATGTGTTGTTTGTGATGAATTGCAACATCTATATGGAGAGACACAGAGATATTTTAACTTTGTGGCCCCCATGGATTGTGTGTAATGGCTAGAGAATGTAGTTCTACATGTGAGTGTAGCTGTTATGTCAGCCATCTGATACGGGATTATTGCAAACAAACCCTGTAACATCGGCGCCTGTTCAATTGTACAACAGCAACGATTTCACATAGGGCCATTATAGTGTGTCTGTCACAGGGTATTTTAAAGCTTCTGTAGATGTCATAGAATGAGTGGATGTTTGTGATGTTATTGCAGTCTGTATTGCAATTGTTTTCGGTGTGGGGAAGATGTAGGTGGATGTACATAGCAGATGAAGGTGTGTAGGAACTGCATTTATACATATTCCATATGTGTGTGAAGGCTCCTTCCATAATTGAAGACCTATCATTTAGTAGACTAATACTATGGTTATTGCAGGCTTATTCATTAAGCCATTGTTAATTGGTTCCTATATAGCATGAAGGTGATGTTGGTCCTTCAATCCCTTCGGAAATACATCGGTATGTAATGAAATGTTGCTACATGAAAGCTGTCTCGTGTATTTCTGTCACAGATATTTGCACTCATTGGAGTTGTATTGGTGACTGAACCTCTTTGGCTTGGGTTGCCACCTTTTCAAATGGCCATAGTGTGACATTTGCAGGACACACATTGGATTTTAGAGGCCGACACATACCCACGGTCAGTACAAAGCATAGAACTTTACATATATGTCTATATAAAAGCTTATATTCTTGTAGCGGTTTACTTGCTTATCCTGTTTTTTGTTGCATGTAGGTATGTTAGATACAGATGACTATTTTATGCAACCATTACATTAACTATGGAACATGCAGAATGTCTCGAGATTGTAGGATATTAGTATTTGCACTAATTTTGGACAGGACACTACCCCACATAGAGGGACTGCCCCTCGCAAGGTGGGACAGGTGGTAACCCTATGTTTAGCTCATGTCCATAGCGCATATTTGTAATAGTCTATTATAGCAATAATCCATGCCTGGGTGTGGGTAATGGTGAATTTATCCGCAGTTGGTGTGGTTTGTTCACGAGGGAGAAGCCCGAGTAGCCAAAGATAACTATGGGTAAATCCTGCATTACCCACACCTAGGTGTGGGATATTGCTATAATATAGTCTCCATAGCCTTTGTTCATAACTTTCGGTCGTGGTGGAATTTGTGATTGCTATGGTACATGTTGTGTACATATTTGAAGACTTCAACTGCTGTATACGGCATACCCACGGATTCAGGAATGCACACACTTCCAACAACCACATTACCGTTCACAGACTCCCAAACCCCACAATACCGAACACTCAAACTCGCAACAGTCAAACTCCCAGAACTAACACAAACACAGAACACACACATGCACACACAGACACACTGCTACCCATCACATCCAAACAAACCATCCTACACAATGGATGGCCAGGTGGCCATGCCCCATACACACCCCATTTGGGTGGCTGCGCCCCCCACACCACACCTACTGTAATAATCTACCTCCGAGATAGCACGGACAGACACATGAAGCAAACACACACACACATTACAGTCCCACGGAAACACACACCGCACTCAGAACACACACTTACACACACTACAGCAATCAGAAACACACATAAACACAGTACCTACCTGGACTGCAGCACCAGAAGCACTAATTAAATGTCCCTTAACATCGTGATAATAGTACTCGCGGTTCTAGTGTTCCGGTACTGTGGTCTTTCGGTCTTTAAGCCTTGTGATTACACGTGTTGGTATGTAAAGCATTCAGTATTTGGTAGTATCCTATTTATATGTACCTCCATGGTTGTGTACATGTTGTTAACCTATCTATATATTTGCATATATATGTATATCCTTATATATCGACATATATCTCTCCATCACCCTTTCTATCTCTATATTATATATATATATAGGGAGCGAGAGAGAACACACCTTTCATTGGGTACATGGCGGTGTATACTATTTCCCGAACTCCGCCCTTTTGTGTTTTAACCTGTCACAATACACACCTGCCATTGATACATCTCAGGTAGCTTAGTGGTTGGTGATTGTGTACATGGTTGTGCGTTCTACTCCTGGTAGTGGTGGTTATACCTCTCAGAGCAGGCACTATTAGTACAAGGGTGAATAATGCAGATTTCAGCGGTTATGGCCAGCTTTGCCCGTGATCTGCGCGATATTCAGCAAAGCTTAGACCTGTTTTGCACATATCCGTGTAGTCATGTTTAAACGACGCTTACCGGCACTTGCCGGCACATAAACCCGCTAACATGTGCTTAAACGTGCTCTAGTGACCTGCATCCAACATCCATTATTCGGGACATCGGAATTACGGTCGTGGAACCGGGAACATGCACGAGACAGTCAGTGGCTTTACCACTGGGGCATCTGGGATATGTACAAGTGTTATGGTGTTTAGTATGTGGACTGTGCTACAGCTGTTCCTCCATACTGCAAACAAATGTGTAACTCAGTTAGTTTACATATGGATGATACCTATTAATGGTATGTCCAAGTGATGCTTAATGGTTGTGCTCCAGCTATGGGAATCCATGTCACAATGAGCCACACACTGTAATATGCTACACCTTGCCACAACCATAACTGGAGAATGCTGGGCTGACAGATACCTGTCCAGGTACTCCCCATGCTTTGGAACTACATCCCTGATTACATTATATGGAACCCCTCATTAACACACCAGGGAATCCTTGCAGAGTGGGTGGGTGGGGAACAGTGGTTACACCCCAGGGATCCCACAATTGGCTCTGCTCCACAGAGGGACAGTTAGTTAATCAATGGGGTGGCGACAGCAGACACATTTGGATAGGCTGATGAATGGCCTTTGACAATCAGGCATGTATCTACCGATGTACCTAGGAACCTATACATACAGTATCAACACATGCTGTTAGCATAATTTACTGTTCAGGTGTTGACTTACCTTGTACCAATAGCTGTTGTGTGTGCAATAGTTGAGGGCTGCCTATGTAGGATGCACACAGTAGACGACCTATACATGACAATTTACAGGTGGTCGTGTGTGTGTGCCATCCATTTTACTGTGTGTGCAGGTGGAGAAGTGTGTCAGTCCATAGGGGCCTACACTGTCAGCGTATGTGCTATATGTTCCCTCTTTGCCAAGGCATGGGCATATTGGGCACGCCTTCGTCTGCCTACTGGGGCTGGCACAGGATGTTTGTGGTCTGAATCCCTCTGTGCCTGTGATGCCCTTGGCAATTGCGGTGGCCTGTGAGGGCCTTCACCATTATGTCCCTGCTGCAGCTGTTTCCGCAGGATCATATTATGTAGCATGGCACATACTATGAAGATGTGGGCACATGTGCCTGGATAGTACTGCAAGGCTCCACCAGATATGTCCAAGCAACGGAACCGTGATTTCAGCATCCCAAACACATGCTATATGATGATCCTGGTTTATGCGTGTGCCTCATTATGGCATTCTTGCATGGGTGTGTGTGCATTTCTGATGGGAGTCATCATCCATAGCTCCAGTGCATAGCCAGCATCCCCCACAAGGTGGCCATATGGGATGTCCCCCCTGACAAATACCTGGTTCAGCTGTGAGGCATGCCAGATGTGGGAGTCATGGTAGCTTCCAGGGCTGCCAGCACACACATCCATGATAATGCCCTAGGCATTGCACACGACCTGGCAATTGATGGAGTGGTATCCCTTGCGGTTTATGTAGTGCCTACCATGCTCGCCAGGTGGTGACTTGATATGTATGTGCATGCAGTCTATTGCACCCAGTACCTCTGGGTAGTCTGCCACATGGTGGAAGAGGCACATATTGCTGGCCAACTCCTCCTGAGTTCGGGGGAAGTATATATGCTCATTGGCATGTGGTAACATGGCATCCAGGAACTGGTGGAGTACCCTGGATGCTGATGCCTGTGAGATCCCCATGATATCTCCAGTTGGCCTTTGAAAGGTACCTGTGGCTAGTATTCTCAAGCTTACACATACCTTTGTGTCCACTGGGATGGGTTCCCCTCTGTTATTTCTGGCTCTGAGGTGTGGTCAGCACAGCACAACGATTTGCTGTATGATGTCCCTGTCCATCCTGTAACACTCTACTATCTCCAGATTATCTAGCCGCTGGTAGGTTACCCTTGGTCTGAACACTCTTCTCCTCCTCTGGGGCCTGAGGTGGTTGTCAGCATCATCCTCCACACCACCTTCAGTCTTCAACACATGGTGATGAATCACAGCTATGGCAGCTCACAACAAGTACATTGTAAAAGTTCCCCGTCTATTTACAACTATGGTGCAGTGTTTGGGAATACACGAGTGTGTGTGAGGTGCCTTCACACTTTATACTATTGTGCTTTGGACACTGATGATGTCATAGGGTGTGTATGTACAATCAGAGCTGCAGGGTATCTTACTTATGTGTTTTACTGCAGGTACTGCTATTGTGGTGCCTTTGGCGTTGAAATACATTTAGCTGCCGTGGATCACCTCTTGCCCTTGCCTTCACTTTTCATAACGATTCCCCTCCCATTGTCAGGCATGCATTCAGCAGCCTGCTTTCTTGTTTTGTACTTTCCCAACCCAAGATTGTGTTGCAAAATGTGTTTTATAGCCGATCTACTGCAGGTTTGCTTTGCTCTGTGGTGACAGTTCTCTTTTCTTTGCAATCCGGCACCTCCCCTATCTTGTTCTGCAAGTTGCTACTAGCAGCCTTGTTAGCTACCATCAATGGCCCACGTGAGTTAATAGGTGTTAATTACTCAGTTGTACTCCAATTACCCTACTGCGGCATTTCCTTATTGTCTTCCTGTAACCTTCCTGTTTCAGCTGTAGTGCGCACTGCGTGCAGCCATTTACCGGGTTTTGTGTGCATTGTCATCCACGTACACATGCGCTTTTGGTCACCTTGTGTGCTCTCAGCTAAGCAAAGCTATGGCTACATCCACACCCGTATCCTGCGGCTTTGCTTAGCAATGGGCAACCCGGATTAGCAATGCTCCAATGTGCTTACAGCTGCGGTGGCACACCCCACTGCTGATGTCATGTATACCTCCAGGCCACTCCTCAGTGTTGTACTGCTGCACCATATGGTACATCCTTAGGCTGGCGGGACTTTTTTGATTCAGTATTACTTGCCTCATTTGCATGGCATTGACTACTAATTCATAGTTACCGCACCAAATACTGTCACAGACCCTTAGCAACCCTTGCACCTTGGTTGTGGTGTAGCATGCATACCATTGACTATTATGGCAAAATCATGATTTGTGTTACATTGCAATTTTATGACATCTGTATATATTTTCCTTGTGTTCCCATTTGCGCACACATGCCCTGCGGTTGTACTTTGTGTTAGTGTGGCCATGATATTAAATGTTATTTTTTTATGTGTTGTGCATGTTTTTTTATGCCATTGGCTGTATATTTAGCCATTGGAATATGTTAACTTTGTAATACGTAAGTTTGGTCCACTTTCATGGCTCCGATGTTCTGTTTGGAAAAATGTAAACCGTTTTTTTTTGTTTACATTTCTGTATGCTTAGGCTACGCCTGCATCACTTCATAAATCGCTATGTACCTTCATTTGCATGCTGCACTACTGCACATGGGGTGATTAGCATACATGAGCCGAGAGCTGCACAGATCTGGCGTACGCTGGTAGTCCACGTGGAACTGGATCGTACCTGAATCGCTCGGCGGCCATATTTGGCATTATACTGCCTACGCTACGCTTGCGCCTGGTGCAAGCTTCATGAATCCCTGGGTATGTCTTATTTTAGTTTACTTTATTTAAGTTTACCCTTTTTTTATTTCATATGTCTTTTTAAAATTGTACTAGAGGTTTTCTCTTGGGACCTCCACTGAAAATGGATAACTATACCCAGTCAAACATTCCTGGTAAACAAACACCAATAAACAAATAAATAAATGCATAAATAAAAATGTACTGATGCTGCTTTTGGGAAAGACTAGATTTCCTTTAATACATAGCCTTAGAAGGTCTTTGAGAAGACTCTACCACCTTGTCTTGAATATGGGAGGGGGGTAGTATTAGAAGATTGGATCAGCTTTAGGAAGGCCTTGGACAAGACTCTACTACCTTGTCTGGAATACAGAGATGGTATTAGAAGACTGGAAAGCCTTTAAAATAGTAAACATTATCCAGTAGACTGTTTTCAGCTGTGTTTAAATATTGAGCCACATATCTTTTGAGTAAACAATATGAGCTGCTCATCAAGGTAACTACTCAAGTTTCTCATGATACCAAATTAGGTACACTTTAAGGTATCTGAAGAGTGGATGTGCAACTTTTGAGCAAAAGTCCAAAACAGAATGTTCAAATTGGAATACCTGCACACACCTCTGTTATAGTTCTCTCTTATTTTTTCAGTCCAAATTTATGATACCACATTGTGTTGTTTTCTACTTTGATTATAAAAGATAGAAACAACATCTAACAAAAAGTAACAAAATAAAAGTAAAGTCAAAGCCTAATTTGCTATTGCATGTAAACATTCCATAATCAGATATGATTAGATGAATTATTAGTTATATATTTTTAATATCATCTGAGAGTATAAGGTAACAATATGATCCTATAAGGCATAAGGAACAAAAATATAATCATATTTTTGAAGGTTTTCATGTTGCATAATGAAAGAATTGATAGGTCTGTAGTATAGTGGAATTAACTGGAAACAACTGAAATGAGACTGGAATAAAACTCTTATTTGTTAATTGTGCTGAACAGGCCCCAGTCTCCCTTTATGGGCCAAGTATTTTTGCACTTTTCAAGATGAATTCTTCACACACTGTAGTTTGGTTTTTAAATGCTTTATTAGATGTTAACAATATCTGAATACTGTCTCCAGTAACGGTGCTGATAAACAAAAACAGTCTGTAGAAAAAAAGTTTGTTTTAATTTTATTTTTTATGTGTGATTTTTGTCCATGCCATTAGTGAATAAAAGAATTGGAAAAAAGTTCTAAAATAACTTTGTTTTCAAATGGTTGTCTTAATTGTTAGCACACTTAACTTTGATGCAGAAGTCTATGGGTTCTACTCCTATACAGGGTAGCTGGATTAATTTTGGAGTTGGGTTTGGCATAGTGATTAAAGTGTTTACCTCACAGATGCAAAGTGCAGGGTTTGATTCTCTTCTTTAAAAAAGGAAATTGGCTAGGCTTGAAATGACCCCAAGGGCACCTCGCCTAGTACTTACCTATGAACCTAAATGCACCTCAGAGGATCAGTAATGTCATGGCCTCTGGTGGCTAGTGACCTAAAGATCCCCAGCTTAACTTAATTATTGTAGTGTAGTTTTAATGAAATTAAATGCTGTGTGTTGAAAGGATTCAGGGTTATTACAGTGTAGTTTGAGCCAGAGCGTGTTGAAAGGAGTGAGGGATATTACAGTGTCATCTTAGTCAGAGGGTATTGAAAGGTTTCATGATTATTACAGTGTTATCTTCGTCAGATGCTTTTGAAAGGATTTGTGGTTATAATTTGGAAAGCAAGACTAAGTTTCTACTCTTAATCATGAGTTCTGTTCAGGCCATTGTTGCATGAAAAAAGTTGTTCAAAAACCTGCAAAATGCATCTCAGAGCATTTAGAACCCCCGTGGCATCTGGGGCTTTGCAACTCTCACACCTCTAGCTTAATGCATTTATTCCCACTACAGTTACTTTTTTTAAGATGCATTGAAAAGCTTCAGGAGAGAAACAAGC
Organism: Protopterus annectens; assembly: GCF_019279795.1. Classification (NCBI taxonomy): domain Eukaryota; kingdom Metazoa; phylum Chordata; order Ceratodontiformes; family Protopteridae; genus Protopterus; species Protopterus annectens. Next base: position 1,957,109,206 of record NC_056741.1, on the reverse strand, counting down.
TTGAAAAGCAGACATGATTTTTTCCCTTAATTGTGATTTTTGTTTATGCCATCATTGCATGGAATAGTTAAAAAAATAAAATGCACCTCATTGCATCTAAAACTCTTTGGCTTCATACATTAATTTCCACTTTAGTTATCACATGTAATCTTGGTCAGTTAGGGTGTGGTACAAAGACTGAGAGAAACTCCAAAGTTGAAAAGCAAGACTGAATTTCTTCTCTTAATCATTTGTTTTGTTCAGGGGATCACTGGATGCAAAACCTTACTTAAAAAATGGAAAAATGTTAGAGAAATGCATCTATAAAGTTGCCATGGCTTCCTGCAGCCTCACACCCAAGTTTAATTCAGCTGTTTCCTGTACAGTTATAAGAGAGCAGTCTTGCCTACTTAAATGTGCTAAATGAATGAATAAATGTAGGAAAAACTGAAGGATAAAGAAAAAAAGGAATTTGGATGGTGTATGTATGCTTTTTCAAGGTGAAGGTAAGGTATAACATAACTCTAAAAGTAGAAATAATGCAACATATGTAAAAGTGAAGAAAATAAATGTAATTTAATCCAAAAGTATATAATCTTTAAAGTTTGAATGATTGCTATCTTAATCTTACTTTCACATTTTGTGTTATATCTTATTTGTCTCTATATCCTATTTGTTTGGTAACTCTGTCTTATTTTAGATTACTTTATTTAAGTTTACCCTGTATTATTTCATATGTGTTTTTACATTTGTATTAGAGGTTTTCTCTTGGGGCTTCCACTGAAAATGGGTAACTATACCCAGTCAGACTTTCCTGGTAAACAAACACCAATAAACAAATAAACAAATAAACAAATAAATGTATAAATACATTTTTACTTATGCTGCTTTTGGGAAAGACTAAATTTCCTTCAAAACATAGCCTTAGAAGGCCTTAGACAAGTCTCTACTACACTGCCTGGAATACAGGGGTGGTATTAGAAGAATGGAAAGCCTTTAGAAAGGCCTTTGACAAGACTCTACCACTTTGTCTTGAATACAAGGGTTGTATTAGAAGAAGGAATATTCTTTAGGATGGCCTATGGCAAGACTCCACCACCATTTCTTTGATGCAGGGGCAATATTAGTGGACTAGGGTGCGGTTGAAGTGTTTCAATCAACAAAGGAAGTCAAAGCCCCTTATAGCCTCATGCAGGAGGTTCTACTCAAGCATATCTCTTTACTACAAATAATCAAATCCGGGGTCCAACAGATCCCTGAAGTGTTTGAAAATTTGGAGAACCTGTTCCTTCAGTAAACATTATTCAGTAGATTGTTTTCAGCTGTGTTTAAATATTGACCCATATATTTACTGAGTAAAAATATGAAGTGGTCATTAAGGTAAATACTCAAGGTTCTCCTGATTACCAAATTAGGTACACATTATGGTATTTGAAGAGTGGATGTGCAACTTTTGAGTAAAAGGACAAAAGAGAATGTGCAAATGGGAATACCTGCACAGACCTTTGTCATAGCTGTTGCTTAGTTTCTCGGTCCAGATTTACGACACAACATTGTTTCAGTGTCTACTTTGATTAAAAAAGATAAAAACAGCATCTAACAAAAAGTAAGAAAGTAAAAATAAAGTCAAACCCTAGTTTGCTATCTCATGTAAGTATTTAATAATCAGATATGGTTAGATAAAATAGAAGTGATATATTTTTAATGTTGTTATCTGAGAGTATAGCATAATAATATTATATTATAAAACATAAGGAACAGAAGTATAATCATAGTTTTTAATGTTATCATGTTACATAATGAAAGAATTGATAGGACTCTAATATACTGGAATTAACTGGAAACAACTGAAATGAAATTGGAATAAAAGTCTTATTTGTTAATTCTTACTGAACAGGTGCCCATCTCTTCTTTATGGGCCAAGCCTTTTTGCACTTTTCAAAATGAATTCTGCACACTGTAGTTCAGTTTATAGATGCTTTATTAGATGTAAACAATATCTGAATACTGTCTCCAATAATCGTGATGATAAACAGTAATAGTCTCTAGAAAAAAGTATGTTTCATTTTATTTCCTTATGTGTGATTTTTTGTCCATGCCATCAGTGATTAAAAAGATTGGAAAAAAGCTCTAAAATCAGGTTGTTTCCAAATGCTTGTCTCAACTGGTGGCAAACTTAACTTTGATGTAGAAGGCTGTGGGTTCTACTCCTACATACAGTAGATAATTTTGGAGTTGCAGTTTGGTATAGTGAGTAAGGTGTTTACCTCACAGATGCAAACCATAGGATACACCTCAGAGCATCAATAATGTCATGGTCTTTGGGGGCTAGTAATCTCCAGATCCCCAGCTTAATTCAATTTTTATAGTGGAGTCTTCATCAGGTTGAATGCTGTGTGTTGAAAAGATTCAGGGTTATTATAGTGTAGTCTTAGCCAGAGGCTGTTGAAAGGATTGAGGGTTATAACAGTGTAATCCTAGTCAGTGGGTTTTGAAAGATTTCAGGGTTAATACAGTGTTATCTTTGTCAAAGGGTGTTGAAAGGATTCATGGTTATAATTTGAAAAGCAAGATGGAATTTCTTCCCTTAATCATGAGTTCTGTTCAGGCCATTATTGCATGAAAAAAACCTCCAAATTGTACCTCAGAGCATTTAGAACATAGATGACTTCTGAGGCCTTGCACCTCTCAGACTCTCAGCTTAATGCATTTATTCCCACCATAGTTATTTTTTTCATCAGATAGGATGCATTGAAAGGATTCAGGAGAAAAACAAACTTGAAGAGCAAAGATGATTTTTTCTCTTAATTGTGATTATTTTTTTCAGGCCATCATTGCTTAAAGAAAATAAAATGCAACTTAGAGCATCTAAAACCCCATGGCACCTTGGCTTAATACACTTATTTCCCCTTCAGTTATTACAGTGCAGTCTTGGTCAGTTAGGGAGTGTTACACGATCTGAGGGAAACTGAACCTTGAAAGCAATACTGAATTTCTTCTCTTAATCACAAGTTTTGTTCAGGCCATCACTGGATATACAACCTTACTTAAAAAAATGGAAAAATGCACACAGAAATGCATCTAGAAACCACCCATGGCTTCCTGCAGCCCCACAACCCAGCTGAATGCAACTGTTTCCTATACAGTTACCAGAAAGAAGTATTGCCTACTTAAAATGTGTTAAATGAATGAATACATGCAGGCAGGACTGAAGAATAAGGGAAAAAAAAAGGAATCTGGATGGTGTAGGTAGGCTTTTTCATGACCATGGGGTAAGCATAAAATAAGTGTAAAAGTAGAAAATAATGCAACATACGTAAAAGTGAAGAAAATAAATGTAATTGAATCTGAAAGTATAAATCCTTAACGTTTGAATGATTGCTATCTTAATCTTACTGTCACATTTTGTGTTATATCTTAGTTTACTCTGCATCCTATATCTTTTGTAACTCTGTCTTATTTTAGTTTACTTTATTTAATTTTACCCTGTTTTATTTCATAGACCCACAGTAGTGGTGCTGCGGTAGCATTGTCGCCTCACAGCAAGACGTTGTCGCGTTCGATTCTCAGCTAGAGCATCTTCTGTGTGGAGGCATGCATGAATGGGCATGCCTTCGTGGAAGGCTGTGCATCACGGCTGGTAACTCGGCACGTAAAAATCCACTACCAAACATTAGCGGACTGGAGTTCCGCTGTGGCGACCCCTAACCGGGATAAGCCGAAAGACACAACAACCCTGTTTTATTTCATATGTCTTTTTTAAACTGTATTAGAGTTTTTCTCCTGGGGCTTGCACTGAAAATTGGTAACTATACCAATTGGACTTTCCTGGTAAACACCAATAAACAAACAAACAAATAAATAATTAAATATATAAAAATGTGTTGATGCTGGTTTTGGGAAGGATTCGATTTCCTTCAAAACATAGCCTTTATAAGGTCTTTGAGAAGACTCTACCACCTTGTCTTGAATATAGCAGTGGTATTAGAAGATTGGATATGCTTTAGGAAGGCTTTGGACAAGACTGTACTACCTTGTCAGGAATTCAGTGGTGGTGTTAGAAGACTGCATAGCCTTCAGAAAGGTCTTTGACAGGACTCTACCACTTTGTCTTGAATACAAGGGTGGTATTAGAAGAGGGAATAACCTTTACGGTGGCCTTTGACAAGCACCACCACCTTTTCTTGCATGGAGGGGCAATATTAGTGGATTGGATTGTGGCTGAAGTGTTTCAATCAATAAAGAATGCCAAAGTCTGTTATAGCCTCATGCAGAAGGTTCTGCTCATGCATATCACCTTAACATAAATAATCATTCCCAAGGTCCCAACAAATCTTTGAAGGGTTTCCAAAATTTGGCAAACCTGCTCCTTCAGTAAACCTTATCTGGTAGATTTGTTTTCAGCTGTGTTTAAATATTGAGCCACATACCTTTTGAGTAAACAATATAAACTGCTCATCAAGGTAACTACTCAAGTTTCTCATGATTACCAAATTAGGTACACATTAAGGTATATAGAGAGTGGATGTGCAACTTTTGAGTAAAAGGACAAAACATAATGTCCAAATGGGAATACCTGCATGCACGTGTCTTATAGTTCTCTCTTATTTTTTCAGTCCAGATTTATGATACCACATTGTTTCACTTTCTAGTTTGATTAAGAAAGCAAAAACAGCATCTAACAAAAAGTAAAGTAAAAGTAAAGTCAAACCCTAGTTTACTATGTCATGTAAGCATTTAATAATCAGATATGATTATATGAAATAGAAGTGATATATTTTTAATGTTATCTGAGAGTATAGCATAACAATATGAGTGTATTATATAAGGACCAAAAATATAATCCTACTTTTGAAGGTTATTATTTTGCGTAATGAAATAATTGATAGGACTGCAGTATAGTGGAATTAACTGGAAACAACTGAAATGAGACTGGAATAAAAGTCTTATTTGTTAATTGCACTGAACAGGTGCCAGTCTCTCCTTTATGGGTCAAGTCTTTTTTACACTTTTCAAAATAAATTCTGGACACACTGTAGTTTGGGTTATAAATGCTTTATTAGATGTTAACAATATCTGAATACTGTCTCCAGTGACAGTGCTGATAAACAATAACAGTCTGTAGAAATGCTGGAATGCTGGATAACAGTAAATATTTCCAAAGGTTCTGCAGGTATATTCTGATTCTCCTTAATAATATCAGCTGAAACAGTCTTTTCCTCTTGAATAGTAGCCAGCAAGATTCTTTTTTCCCTTCTATGCAACTGTCTTTCTCTGAACTGTATGCATAAATGAAAGACAAGTCTGACATTATAGTTTTAGGCCTATTCTACCATTTATTCTATCTTATGCCTAACAGTTATTTAAAAGTGAAACCCCTCAGTCTAACAGCTTCCTCTTGGGTAAAAAAATATAAAAATATAAATAAATATATAAAAAAAGATAGAACTCACAATAACTATGCATCTAAACTGGTGTTTTAAGCATAATAACTTTAGAAACGTTTTAATAGGAATTTTGTGAACATTTCTAAATAATTCATGTCAAATGAATGAAAGCTCCGGTTACGATGGTAACCGCATAAAAGTTCACCTAGTGTTATATCTATTAGCATTCTGATGCGCAAGGTTTTACTGCCTTTTGTTTAAACATAGACTTTTTGTTGAACTGCATTAAGTTCTTTAACTGTCTATTTGTTTGTTCGGTTGCGATGGTAACCGTAAACAAGTCTATTTAGGGCTATACCTGTTAGCATTCAGATGCGCAGGGTTCTTATTGCTTTTTATTTATTTTATTTAAGCACAGATTTATTGCTGAATTATATCAAGTTCTTTAATTGTTTGTTTGTTTGTTTAACATATATATATACATATATTTTTTAGTTTACAAATTGTATTATGAGTTATGTTCAAGACTTATTATAGAATCCATAAGCACTAATGATGAATGCATTGCCTCTGACAGTTTGTCAGTTGATCTCGGAAGCTAAGCATTGCTGCTTTAAATATTTAATGAAGTGCCTAATTATATAGGGCTTGGTTTTAATTTATGTAGTATATAAGCACTTTAATGCAGAGTTTTCATTTGTCTGATGAAGCGTGGCTGTGACCACGCGAAAGCGCTTACCTTTCAATTATATCCACAATAAAGAAGAGTTTTATTTTTGTTACGGCTGCCAACAATTTCTTTGAACTGTGCATTTGGGAACTGCATTTTAAACAGCAACCGCTCTTTACTTCAACTACATCGCGGTGAGATCAGGTTTCTGCTTTCTACATAGCTTCCTCTTGGGTCCCTGATGAGAGTTTTACAGGGACCTTCTTTTGTAGCTACTTTGTAAATTTTGAATATACAGGCTTTATACCATTTTACTCATAATCTGCAGATGTGTGGTGATGTCTTTTATGGTTTTAAAGGTACTATTATCTAATACCTCCAGCGACTTGGCTAATTTATGTAATTCCCAAATAGCTTTAACAGATCCATATGCAGGAAATATACCTGCACCTGTGATTACCCAATTACCTAGATCCATTGTCTTTAGAGTCTTTAAGTCTAAGTTATGATTTATGTGTAATATATTTAAAACCTGCACATTATTCTGAAAGCCAGTGTATTTTGGTTCTGTAGTTTCTAAACTGATTAGACCAGGTAATTATTTTAATTCTGCTGTTCCAGAAACAGGATGGAGACAGGTTTCCACCCTGTGTCTATGAGTCATTAGTTAAGTTAGACCGAGTACAAACGGTTAACCCTGACAATTTTTCTTCCCTATCTCTGTATGCTGTAATGGTAAAATTACACTGTCTATTACCTAGGTTTTCTACCTCATGAACTGGTGCCTTATTGTACCATGATGCCTCTCTCACTCTTACAGCAAATTAAACCTTTCCCTGTTGTCCATAGATTTAAATACTCAAACATTATACTGTTTAATCCATTTTATTATATAGTCTATCAAGCATGATGGCTATTTTCTGAAGACTATTTGAATTCAGTGTAGAGGGATACCTTTATAACTGGTCTTGAACCAAAATTACCATATACTGTATTAACTCGTGTCTGTAAAATTTCAGCTAGATTTCTTAATTATTGTATTCCCTTTTTTAATTTCTATGTGCTGTAATAGATGTCTGCCTTCTAAATTTGTATCTTAAATATCCTATAAATATTTATGAGCTATAATCATTTTTCTAAAACCTATGCTCTCAGTATTTCAGATCGATAACTTTGCATCCTCTAGTGTCTTTTTAACTTTCTGAGTAATGTACAATAATTATGTAAAGTGCACTGTAATCTGTAAATGAATTAAATTAACCCTGCCCTATTATGCTTTGAGTATACTGAATAACTATTACTACCTATTCTTTAGATAACTTATTTTAATAAGCCTGTTACAAATAATTCTGTCATTTTACTCTTAAAACTGACTGAATTCAAATAATGATGTCACTTTTTTCTTAAACTAATGACTGAATCATGTGAAGTGTGATGTAATTGCATGTTGTAACTGAGTATGAATGTTATATTCTTGAAATTTGACTGAAATGTACCATACATTTGGTTACCAGGAAGGTCTGACTGGGCTGTTAGCCCATTTTTAGAGGAGACCAGAGGAGAAAAGCTCCACATTTAAGCACATAGCAAACAAAAACAAAGCAATACAAAGCAATACAAAACAAAGCAATAGTAAATATTATAGCAATGCAATCATGTACAATAATGCTTATTAGTTTACATTAGTCTAAAATGAACAGTTTGGAATGACAGCAATGTCACTGACACATTTTGTTAGGAGAACAACTATACATTACAGTGTTTGAAGTGAATGATGGGAAATGGGATGAACTTACTAAAGTTAAAGGAGGAACTGAGTGGAGATGAGGATGGTGGGAAGGTATAAGAGGAGGGTGGAAGAATAAACAGGGTCTAGAAGTGAAATTGCTTAGCAAATAAATAGGATATGAATACAAGTGAAACTACATAGCTTAGACAGGGGAGGTACATGAGCAAAGTCAATTGCCAGCTAGGTGAGCTCTGAGAAGTTGTTTAAACTTTGTTGGGCTGGCAGTATTTAGGTTATGCTGAGGGATGGAGTTCCAGGCTTTGGAAATTTGGTTGGAGTAAAGAAAATTGGCAAATCTGTTGTTAGAGTTCAGAAACTTTAAAAGAGATTTGTCAGTAGATCTTAGTGTTCTGTTATTTTAGTAGGGTTGGATGAGATTGTGGAGAACAGAGCAATTGTCAGGACTGTTAGTAATGGCATGAGCAATTATAATTTGCTTGAGATTGGGTATCTTGAGCCAGTTTAGTTGGTGGAGCACAGTGCAGTGGGGGACTCTATATGAAAAATTTGTGGTGAATTTGGTGATTTTGTGGAAGCAGGCTTCCAGTCTGGTTAGGACATTTTTTTGAGGTTAGTAAAAATAGGAGAGGAATATAACAAGGTGGAGAGAAGGTGGGTCCTACCAATGGATTGCCTGGTGGTGTTAGTTAGGAATGGCTTGACTCTGTAGAGTGACCTCAGTTTAATGTGGGTCTTCTTAACTACTAGTGCTACATGTTTATCAAATCTTAAGCAGTTATTGATGGTGGCGCTGAGTAGTTTGGTATGAGAGGTGGGTTCTATTTTGGTTCTGTTGGCTTAGTGCATGAGAAAAGGTGGTGCTTGGTTGTTGGACTTTTTGTTGGAGAAGAGTATTCATTTTGCTTTATTTGGATTTAGAATTAGTTAATACTTGAAGAGGTAAGATTCTGTGTCTGAGAAGGATTTCTGGGTTATGCGTTGAAGTTGTGGCAAGGACTGTGTGGTGTAGATCAGTGTTGAGTCATCTCTGTTTTGAATTATGGTTCCTAGGTTATTTGCAGTGTGGAGTTTGTGGGTGAAGATTATAAAGAGGAGTGGGCCCAAAAATGAACCTCAGGGGACACCTACCGTAACTGGTAAAAGTGAGGAGAGATCATTCTGCCACTTTATAGCTTGATTTCAGTCACAGAGGTAGTTGTAAACCCAGGAGAGAGCTGTACGGGATAGGTTTAAGTAGGATAGGTCATTGAGGAGCTTTTGGTTGGATATAGTGTCAAATGCTTTGGCCATATCAAGGAAGATGGAGGCGACTTGTTGTCCTTAATCCTTCAGTTGATTAATTGTGTTTGTGAAGCTTAACAGGGCAGTTGTAGTGCTGTGCTTGGGACAAAAGCCATGTTTGGAGGTGGTTATCAGGTTTTTCTGGTTAGATAGTGCATGAACTGGGAATGTATGCATTTTTCTAGAATTTTTGAGAGGGGTGAGAGAATGGCTATTAGTCTATATTTGGAGAATTATGTTATGGTGCCATTTTTGTGTAGAGGAATGATGAAGAAAGTTTTTCATAGTCTGGGGATATATTGCTCTCTGATCAATTGATCAATAGCGAGACAGTGTAGCTGATGACATCAGCTGCTAACTTTAAGTACATGTTGGGTAGTTGGTCTATTGTGAAGGTTATGGGCTTTAATCTGTTTAGTAATTTTTTATGGTACTTGTTTGGAAAGGTTTTAGGGAGAAAGAATTGGTGTTAGCTTCTGTAGATGATGGGGAGTGTTTTTGTTATTATTTAAGAGAGATGGAATGGCGTTAGTAAATAATGAATTTAACTGGGTGGCTATATTATCTTTAGTGTTTGTGGTGATGGGGGTTGGAATAAGGGATTAACCTAAATGTAGGAGTTATTTAATGGCACCCAAGAATTTTTTGGGATTCTTATAGTGAGTTTGCTGTATTGTGGTATAGTAGTTTTTTTTGTCATCTTTGATCTGCTTTTTGGATTTGTTTCAAGGGAACTTTGGGTTTTGTTACTTTGGTACTGTGACCATGCTTTGTCTCTTTGTTTCAGTAGTTGTTTAGTTTCTTTGGTTAACCACGGAGTGTAGTTGGATTTGACTCTGACCTTTCTTGGGGGAGGGGGGCTAAACTGTTTAGTATTACAAGGAATTTGGTGTTAAAGTATTCTACAGAGGGGTCTACATGGAGGTGTGTTAACAGGGACCAGCCATACAGTTGCAGGAGTGTATTGAAAGTATTGGCTGAGAAGCGTTTATTATTTAGGATTTGTTTATATAAGATGTTTTTTTGGGGGGGAGGGTTAGGATGATGACTGAGTAGATAGGTGGGTAGGTGATCATTTAGGCTGTCTGGAAGACATCCTGAGTGATAGACTAGTGAAGGCTTATTAGTTAAGGTGCAGTCTAGAATTAACTGCCTGTTACTATGCTTGTTAATTTTAGCTGGTATTTTTATTATATGGGTGAATCCATGGAGGTTTATGAAGTTAGAGGGGCTGTCAGAGGAGCACGTAGACCAGCCTGTATTGAAATTACCTATTATTATAGTTACTTGGGTAAATGTGGAGGATGACCAAGAAAGTAGGTCTTCAGTTACGGCTGGGTTGTTTCTGGGAGGGATATAAACTGATATTATAAATATAAATGTCATATTCTGAACCTTGACTTGAAATTTACATTAAAGAGATACATATTTATACTGAACATTTAAAATAGCTGTGTGCATTCTGGAAACTAACTAAACTAATACTAAAGGAATATTTTTGCCAGTATTACCTAAACACAGATAAAATCATAACTGAAAATTGGTAAATGTTTTATTCTGAAAACTAAACTATTAGTACTATTCTTAGTAAATATTGTCTGAACATAGATAAAACATAAAATGAAAACTAGAACTGTTATACAACTGTCTGAAAAAATGAGAACACTTACATAAACATTGAAGAAATAACTGAAACATTTTTTCTGTAGATAGTCGATTTGTGCACCACAGCTCTTGCCAGATTTAGGACTTACTCTGCATTGTCACTGTCAATGCTGAGGTATTGGAGGCTATTTTTAATGTCCATGTGTAACAATCTGTCTTAGGCCCTCCAAACCTCCCCTTTTTCATCTCTTGTTCAAAATTGGGTGACTGATGTTTTTGACTGTATTTAAAATTAATAAATTCTGGAAATTATTTCTGCAAAGCACACACACACATGCGCGCGCACACACACACACACACACACACACACACACACACACACACACACACACACACACACACACACACACACAAAGAAAAGAAAAGAAAACAAAACAAAAAAAAAACCAGTATCAGGTCCTTAAAATAACATTTGCAGCTTTAACAATTATTAACTGATAGTATTGCTTGTTGCCCTGACTTGATTCACATTTTTCTGCATGAAATAAACATATACTGCTAATAAATTATTTTAAGACTGTAGGCAAACTGATAATATACTATTACAAACTTAAATCAAAGTTACTAATAAATACATTGCTTGCTGCCCTGACTTTATTCACATTTTTCTGTATGAAACAAACATAAATTCCTGTAAATCTGTAAGCAAACTAATAATATACTATAGTGAACTAAACTAATGTAACTAATAAATGCATTCTTGCAAGTCTGTAACTGAAGTGATAATGTACTAAAGCAAAATGGAAAGGCTGTAACATTATTATTATTAAATAAACGGAAACCTCAGTGGCATTGTTTTTTCCTGTCATAACTTTAAATGAAACTTAAGTAATAATTTAACACTGTATTAATATTTCAACATTTTTTTCATTTCTGCACCTGTATAAAATTAATCTTAACTGTTGAATTTTTTTATATTTACTCTCTCGAGCCTCAGGTCCTAACATACTGTTCTGTATGTGACACTCCACCCACTGTCTTACCATAGCTGTTTCTTTAGCTGACATCATTTCAGTACTCTTGAATGCTGCAAAAATTAAATAGTAAGAACCATAACTGCATAAACTGTTACTAAAATATTAAATTGATTTTTACAATATTTTTTTTGTTTGCATACAGTACTGTCTTTAGTTCAGCTCACTGAACTGTTCTGCAATCTGATAAACTGCACTTTCTGCATGAAATATATACATTTTTATATAGTATGAACTGATCTAATTCTGGAAGTTTACTTGTCTGTCATTTATAAAAGTATGTAAAGTTTCTTCATACACAATTATTACTAGAGTTGAACTGATCTAATTCTGGAACTTTATTTGTCTGCCCTATTATAACATAGGAGTTGAACCTCTGGTTTTAATGACACATAATATTTATGATGCACTCCTTTTTTGCATGGGATTTGAACTTTTAACTGTATTATTACTTTTAAGATGTAGCATTGACTTTAAATTTTACATTCTGTAAACTAGCAAAACATTATTTAATGTCTGTGAATGCCTTTTTGTCTCTGTCTATATCAAAATATTATTTAGGCATTGCAACACTTTACTACCGTAATAACAATGCCTGCTAAACAAAACAATTATACAAAAAATTCATTTGCCAAATCTGTAACTGTAAATCCTTTATTCTGCAAATTAACTTGAATGTCATTTCTGTTAAAGCAGACAAACAGAAACCAGTAAAATGCACAAAAGCAGTCCGGACAAGCACCGTAAAGCCCAAAAAAATGTTAAAGTCCTTATTGTGAAGGCTGTTTGCAATACAAGCTGTAACACTGAAATTGAAATCCACTTGCACGTATAAAGCCACACTGAAGTCGAAAAAAACTTAAACCTTAACGCACTTTATTGTTAAAACAAGCATTTTCGCTGTGGTTAAAACTACAGCTTCATCAGAGGCAAAAGTAAAATGCAGTGTCAGAGTCAAGTTTTTATGCAACACACCCACACCTTAATTAGTAATGCAATCACAATGAAGGCGTGTTAGCAGCATTTCTTGCAAAAGTAAATTCAGGGAATGAAAGCTCTGTTTAGGAGCATTCTCAAAAGTATGTAGTTTCATACTTTTAAAACAGTTGGAAACCATAAAACATTGATGCATCAGCAGTTTGTTACATTCATACACCAAGCAAATGTGCATTAAAAGCATGAAAGTGTGTAAGAAATATATACACAATAAAAGCAGTCTAAAAACAATGCATAACAGTTCTGCATATAAAAAATGTTTATAAAAAAGTGTTTGTAAAAAAGTATCTAGTGAAATCACTACCTGCAACTGCAGTTGGAAGCCTTGCTAAGTATAAATCTTAACAGTGGTGGAAAGTATATGTTACTACAAATTACTATTAAAGTAAAATAAAATGAAGTGAAAAGTGAAGTAAGACAAAAAAAAAAAAAAAAAGGAGTAAAGGAGTTATCTTTTATAGCTCCTCATTTTCAGGACACAAGCTATATTGCAATGTTCATTCAAACCTGGGTACGAAAATGAGTCTAGTAATATTTGCCATTCTAGCTCCTTATTCTCCAAAAAGAGAGGTACTGGACCCCCTCTTTCTGTTTTCTTGACCTGGTCAATTGCAATAAAATGAAAGCTATGTCCTTGATGTTTCATTACGTGTTTAGCTAAAGCGTTTTCTTTTTTCAGTTTCCTTATGGCATAATCATGTTGGTACAGCCTGTCCCGTAGTCTCCAGTCAGACTTGTCTATGTAAAATGCTTCACAGCAGTTACACTTAGCTAAATAGACTATGGATCTAGAATCACAGTTAAGCTTATGTGTAATGTGGTACTTTTTGTTGCGTATTACAAAGGAATTGGAAGCCTTAACAAGGTGGCAATAGTTACATGCCCCGCACTGAAAACAGCCTTTTGTTCTAGTCATTAGCTCCGTCTGTTTACTTCTTTCTAGCAAAGTTTTCAAATTATTGCCTCTCCTATATGCTATCAGAGGTTTTGTGCCTAACTTGTCCATGAGTTCCTCATTATTTGTTATGTAATACCAATTTTTATAAAGTATTATTTGAATATTCCTCGAGTCAATACTGTTATTTGTGATGAAACTATTTACAAACGAGGTCCCTGTTATCTCAGTGTTGGAGGTTGCCCTAAGAAAGGGTATGTTCTCCCCAACCCTCGGATTAGCCTCTAAGTCTTCCTCTTGTCCACTGAAAATTTTGTGTGGAAGTAAGGGTAGAAATTGACCTTCCCTTCCTTTATTATTGACCTCATCCAGTATTTTTTCAAATAAAGTATTTGGGTATCCTCTGTTGGTGAACATTACTTGCAAGATTTTACATTCTTCTTGGAATAGTATCTCATTACTGCACATCCTGGCTGCTCGAATTAGCTGTCCATTTATGATAGCCTTCTTTTGCTTGAATGGGTGGCAGCTGTTGTAATGTAAAAAGGAGTTGCAGTAAGTTGGTTTTCTGTATATCTTTGAAGAATATTCACATTTGTTAACTTCTTTATACAAGTGAACATCAAGGTAGTCAATGCTTAGCTCTGAGAATTTAGATGTGAATTTTAAAAAGTCAGTTGTGTTATTAATAGAAGAAACAAATTCATTTGCTAGTGTCTCATCGCCATCAAAAGGATGAAAATATCATCCAGGTATCTTGTGTAGAACTTGATGCGGTTCATTGTGTTAACGTCCTTAAGAATGTTGTCAACCTCCCAGTAGGCCATAAATAGGTTAGCTACTGTAGCACCACATGGGGACCCCATAGCTACACCTTGTTTCTGGAGATAATATTTCCCATTAAAGATGAAGAAGTTGGATGTAAGTATGATGTCTAAAAGTTGGGATACTAAATCAATTTCATTTTTGGGTGCCCCCAAACGATCTAACATCAGTGAACTCCATTCAATAGCCTCCAAGTGAGGTATAGACGTGTATAGATCTATGACGTCGATAGTGAGGAAGTTCAGTGAGTCGCTGTAATCAATTTCACTTATCTTTTTTAAAAATGTCCACGAGTCCTTGCAAATGTGTGATATTTTCTTAATATATTTGCTCAGGATAATTTCTACAAGTTGGGCACTGGGGTATGTAAAAGAGACTCGGCTATCAATCAATGCCCGGATTGGTGGATTAACCAAGTTTTTTATGAATTTTTGGTATACCAAAAATTACTGGTGCCCTAGGCATTGTGATGTCAATGTAATTGTAGGTGTCAATATCAATGCACCCACTAATAAATAGGTCCCTTAAAAAAACCCTAGTCCTAGAAATTGACATGTTCATCTCATTCAGTGACAATGAACTATAAGCTGGACTATCGAGCACAGTTTCCATTTTACTAATATATAGGAAGTTGTCAAAGATTACAAGCCCACCTCCTTTGTCAGGTTTTACTACCCTGACCGGTGCTTTACATAAGTTTTCCAAGCCTTGTAGTTGTTCTTCTGTGATGTTATAGTCTAACCGGTCGTTTTTAGTGTGTGAAAAAGTAGCCATTTGTCTGAGGTCCAATTCACAAGTTTTTTCAAAAAGTGTTAAAATGTTGTGTAGTGGGGGGTTGTAAGTACTAGCTAATTTCAAGTTAGTATTCATGTTAGTAACATCATTGTTAAACATTACATGCAAGTTCAGTTTCCTGACAAAGCATTTCAAGTCAATCAATGTCTTAACAAGGTTACATTTAGTTGTAGGAACAAAAGTGTTCCCGAATGTAGTTCTATCAGGGATGGAGGCACAAGAAAGCTAGAAAAATTATAGATTTTAAAGTCGCCTTTTTCATTCGTTAAGATACTTAAGTCACCTAACATGTTGTTGTTGGTGATAGGCGTTGAATTGGGAGTAGAGTCATCTGTTACTATCGTCTGGACCAGTTCTTGTTGTAGTAAGGGCGCTGTTTCGGGTTCCCTAAAAAATGCCTTCCCTGATTTTCATACCTTTGTTGGTTGTGTTGTTGTCCACTTCTGGTGTTGTGCACTTTCACATAGTTGCCACGTGGAGGTGCAGCTGAGTTAAAGTTCATTCCTGTTTCATCCCAGTCATCACCTCCACTTAGGTTTGGCTCATTGTTTTCATTCCCAGTTTCTGTAATAGTACTGTCAACTTGAGTATTAGTTGAAGCCATTAGTTTAGGATAAGCTGTTCCATTAGAATAGCTCACCCTATCCCTTGCCAGTTTTTTATTTTTGTTCACTTTTAACTTATCCACTAAACTGTCAATACTGGAAAAGATACGAGAGTAATCGTATTTATATCTATCAAAGTGCAAGTTTTGTTTTAAGGAACTGTCCAGTTGGTTGACTTCTTCAATTAATCTCGTAATATGTGTGCTGTAATGTTTAGAGATCAATTCCATAAGCTCAATTCCTTGTTTGTCAAACAATGTCCTTATGTCAGCACAAAAAACATTATTTTTAAAAATTCCAGTAGGGTTAAAAGAGGACCGCAAGCCTTTTGGAATGATTTTCTCTGAGATACATTGTTGAAAATAAACTGTCTCTAATTGAAGTTTTTTCAGCTTCAATAGTTTATTATCAAAGTCTTTTAGACTGTCTGTTATTGTGTTCTCACTCACCGTAGAGTTAGATAGCCCCATAGCCGGTTGTTCCAGAGGTGTACCAAACCTCAAGTTGTCTGTGTTTTGAATCCAAATCCCAAAGTTTGGAACACCAATAAGCCCTGGTGGCATTGGTAAAGAAACTCCGTTCCTTGATGTTGAAGGACTACCAGTTAGGATGTCCCTTAAGGAATGAACACCATTCGGTGGTTCAATAGTGTCCTCGTTACTGACAGGTTGACCTGGAGGTATGGAATCCAGGTTCAGCAAAGAATTAGTGTCAGAAGGAGTTCCCGTCACTCCTCTTTGTAATCCTCTAGCAGGTAAGGCTGGGTGTAGATGGTGTGATCCGGTGACTTGTTGTGTGGTAAAATTGACGCGCTGGTCCAAAGCATCAAGTTTGCTGACAAAAGAATCCATTCTTTTGTTTAATGCACGGATTAAACTGGTAAGATCATTACTTTCATCCACAGTTACGTTGTTGGATGTGAATAATCGTGGACTAGTTGGGCTGTCAGGGCTGCCAGAAGACATACTGTTAAAGCAGACAAACGGAAACCAGTAAAATGCACAAAAGCAGTCCGGACAAGCACCGTAAAGCCCCAAAAAAGTTAAAGTCCTTATTGTGAAGGCTGTTTGCAATACAAGCTGTAACACTGAAATTGAAATCCACTTGCACGTATAAAGCCACACTGAAGTCGGAAAAAACTTAAACCTTAACGCACTTTATTGTTAAAACAAGCGTTTTCGCTGTGGTTAAAACTACAGCTTCATCAGAGGCAAAAGTAAAATGCAGTGTCAGAGTCAAGTTTTTATGCAACACACCCACGCCTTAATTAGTAATGCAATCACAATGAAGGCATGTTAGCAGCATTTCTTGCAAAAGTAAATTCAGGGAATGAAAGCTCTGTTTAGGAGCATTCTCAAAAGTATGTAGTTTCATACTTTTAAAACAGTTGGAAACCATAAAACATTGATGCATCAGCAGTTTGTTACATTCATACACCAAGCAAATGTGCATTAAAAGCATGAAAGTGTGTAAGAAATATATACACAATAAAAGCAGTCTAAAAACAATGCATAACAGTTCTTCATATAAAATTGTTTATAAAAGTGTTTGTAAAAAAGTATCTAGTGAAATCACAACCTGCAACTGCAGTTGGAAGCCTTGCTAAGTATAAATCTTAACAGTGGTGGAAAGTATATGTTATTACAAATTACTATTAAAGTAAAATAAAATGAAGTGAAAAGTGAAGTAAGACAAAGGTAAAGGAGTTATCTTTTATAGCTCCTCATTTTCAGGACACAAGCTATATTGCAATGTTCATTCAAACCTGGGTACGAAAATGAGTCTAGTAATATTTGCCATTCTAGCTCCTTATTCTCTAAAAAGAGAGGTACTGGACCCTCTCTTTCTGTTTTCTTGACCTGGTCAATTGCAATAAAATGAAAGCTATGTCCTTGATGTTTCATTACGTGTTTAGCTAAAGCGTTTTCTTTTTTCAGTTTCCTTATGGCATAATCATGTTGGTACAGCCTGTCCCGTAGTCTCCGGTCAGACTTGCCTATGTAAAATGCTTCACAGCAGTTACACTTAGCTAAATAGACTATGGATCTAGAATCAACTGTTTTAAAAGTATGAAACTAAATACTTTTGAGAATGCTCCTAAACAGAGCTTTCATTCCCTGAATTTACTTTTGCAAGAAATGCTGCTAACACGCCTTCATTGTGATTGCATTACTAATTAAGGCGTGGGTGTGTTGCATAAAAACTTGACTCTGACACTGCATTTTACTTTTGCCTCTGATGAAGCTGTAGTTTTAACCACAGCGAAAACGCTTGTTTTAACAATAAAGTGCGTTGTTTAAGTTTTTTCCGACTTCAGTGTGGCTTTATACATGCAAGTGGATTTCAATTTCAGTGTTACAGCTTGTATTGCAAACAGCCTTCACAATAAGGACTTTAACATTTTTTTGGGCTTTACGGTGCTTGTCCGGACTGCTTTTGTGAATGTCATTTCTGATATACCCTAGACAACATAAATGCATACAGTTAACCCTTCTTCTTAACTGGACACACCAAATACATCTTTCGTGTCAGCCGAACTGGAATTTATTTTATCTTTAACCCATAAATCTGCATGTTCCTGTCATAACCATTTTTTTTAATTCTGTACATTTACACAATATACTGGATGCAAATACTTACAAGTGCAATCTGTGTGAACTACTGTACATTCTATAGCATCTTTATTTTTCTATAAAATCTTGTTACTGAAGTTTAAAACAACATATAACTTAGATGACATGTCCATACATGGTACAGAGTTGTTACACTTCAAACTGTTAACTGCTGTAATCTTTGACCCTTTAAATCCTGACAGAATTGCATTTGTGTCCTCTAATAAAGGCATATTTGTAACTGAAGTTGATTTGTCTGTATTAATCAGTACATTATTCCATAATTTTTCTGTAAATAATGAAATATTGTTATTTCTTTTAACCCTACAGATAAATACTCTGGTTTGGTGCTGGACTGCCACACCCTTTATAGATAAGTTGAAAATCCTTTTTTATAGAACTAGCAGCAACACTGATTTGAGCTATGGAATGCATTTTTTCTTTATTTTGCTCTGAAACAGTAGTAATTTTAGTTTGTGCTGAAGTCTGTATATTATTTATGCAGGAATTTATTTTATCAGACTGATCAAAATCTGCACTCTGATCCCGCTTATCTCCTCTCAGTGCAATATTTGCACTGGTTTAGAATTGATTATATTCTGAACATTTGTAACGTGAACTTGAGAAGTTGCTTGCATGTCATGTACGTTGACTGTGTTGACATCTGTATGTGCAATACTGCAACTTAATTCTCTACTTTGAATTACATGTAAAGTAGAATTTATTACATTCTGAACATTTGTATTTGAAATTATACTGTGACTTAACTCTGTATTTCAAATTACATGTGCTGCAGCATTTACACTTCTTCTTCTGGCTTTTCCCAGTTAGGGATCGGCACAGTGGATCACCTGTCCGCTCATGATTGGCAGTGGAGTTTTACAGTGTTGAGTTGCCAGCCTGGCTCCCAACCTTCCACAGAAGGCACACACACACACACACACACACACACACACACACACACACACACACACACACACACACACACACACACACACACACACACACACACAAACTCACACCTAGGGCCAATTTAGAATGTCCAATCCACCTACAGCATGTTTTAGGGATGTGGGAGGAAACCAGAGCATCTGGAGGAAACCCACACAACCACAGGGAGGACATGCAGACTCCACATAGAAGGCACTCCAGATGAGGATCGAACTGGAGAACTTCTTACTGTAAGGCAGCAACGCTAACCGCTGCACCACCGCAGCTGCCCCACTGTAGCATTTACACTAATGTCTAAAAAAACTGCAAACAATTACTGACAGAAGCTGACTTATTCTGCGAATTATGAGATGGTATGTCTGTTGGAGGGTGCTGCTGTGATTTAACTCTTTTGTATCTGGAAAGATGTAACATTCCTGAACTAATAACTTTTAACTTTAAATGAACATTTCTGGAAAACAGTTTTTTAGACTGTTTTACCAAATTTTAACTTTAAACCAAACATTTATTGGTGTTTTAACTGTAGAAGTATTACTTGACATATGTATATAAAAAGTATGCAAGTGACTTTTACTGTCGTATTTAAATTTTTCTGAGCTTTTTTAGCTAAAAAGTGCATCTAAACTCTTATATAACTTTATGACTCTGGAAGAACGTGTCCCATCATCTGCAACTTTCTAAAGTTTTTTTTCCTTTTTGTCTTTGTGATGTCACACTGGAAACTTGAAAGTTTGTGAAGATGGTGAAGTAAGTAGCTGTTAACTGGATAATGTGTTTTATGTTCTGAAGGAACATTGCAGAAGTTTGCAGATTTTCTGAAGTAGTGCTGTTCTGTTGAAGTTCTTCGAAGCTTTTTCTGAAATAAATGCTGGTGCTCTGCAATTTTTCTAACAGCTGCAATTGTAGTATGTAGAGGTATATCATCTGCTCTGGCTGCTTTCTGAATGAATTTTACATCTGGGATATTAGTGGTGGTTTTACCAAAAGGTTTGCTGTGTAAGGAGTAATTGTAGCGCTGTCGGCTATGGCCTTATTCTGTATGGAGTTCAGTTTCCTGTCTGGAAAAACACTGGTGTGCTGCTGAAAAGTCTGTTATAAAACTTTTGCTGTAATTACTGATAGACTGGAAACAATGTGACTGTAAATACAGCTGTCTCTGTTGAAGTTCTGAAGAGGTGTTTTGAATGAATCATAGGATCACAAAACTAGGATATCGACCTGAAGGTAATTTCAAGCCTAGCTGTTTCATCTCAATGTAATACCATAGATACCTTAGTCAATACACATGATTGTATTTATTAATGACTGCCCATGTCCAGGAGGGTTATGGGCACTATCCCCTAGTAAGAATTTCTGGTGCACCATCCACTTGTACAGGTTCCTTTTGAACAGTGCCATAGATGTGCTGGGCTTCACATGACTTGGCAGCCTATTCCAAATATTTGGCAGTCACTGAGAGACAAATCTATCCCTCTAGCATGTCCTATTCTAAAAAATAACTAAAAACTACAAATTAACAACAATAAACACAAAACTATAATCACTATATATATATATTCATCCTGGCAATAATTCTAACGTAATTGAGGAAATACTCCACTGGATTTCAGTTACCTTTGCACAAGAAAACATCATAATGCATGACTTCAACACTGACTAGTACTCCTACAACTCTAATAACCCCAGTAATTTCATCAATTTTTATAGTTTTTCACAATTAATCTAATCCATAACTAGATCTGACAAAACTACCAATAAACAATGTATTTTAGACTGGATCCTTACAAACAAACCTACCTCTGCTTTTCAGTAAGGATGCTTCCCTAATACTCTCTTCCTCCTGTTTAGTCAGAGTTCATATTAACCCCCCCAGACAAACCTTTTTCCATAAAACTTGCTCTACTCAAAGCTCTCCCTCTCACTGCTGCCATTCAATACTTCAGTTCTACCTTTCTAGTTATTCTAAACAAGCTAGCACCTTGTAAAACTACAAGAGTAAAATCTAACTATGCTCCTTGGTTAACAAAATATGCAAGACATCTTCTCAAAGAGACAAAGCCTGGTCTGCCTCACATTCCACCAAAAACCAAAAAAACTAGGCCAATGCAAACAACTTCACAATAAAGACAAGTCTCAAGTTAAACTTGATAAAAATTATTACTTCATATTACAACAAAAGCATAACAACAAGCCCAAGAAGTTCTGGACTGCTGTTAACAAACTACTTAAACCCGGGTACTCATCAACCCCCTCTTCTTTCAACAATATTGCTAACATTGCTATGCAATTCAACACTTTTTTTATTAGTTCCATTAATTCACATTCTAAGTCCAATCGTACAACTACTCCATAGATCCAAAATACCTTTAATGAAAGCAGCAATTCCTTTTCTAATAACCCCTTTCCAACAGACACTATAAAAAAAACTCAAACCTACTACCTTGGCAACCTCCCTACAGAATTTCTAAAAATTGCAACTAATGCTGTTTCCTGTCCGGTCATTATTTGATCAATTGCTCTATCTCAGAACATTACATTCTGTCTGGCTGGAAATTTTCTTATTTCAGCCCTCTGCACAAAGGTGGTACTGAATTCTCTAATTATAGACCCACTGCCATCTTACCACTCCTTTTCAAAATATTAGAAAAGTGCGTCCACAACCAGCTTTTAAAGTGAAGGAAAGGTTAGTTTGCTGTTATTTTTTGTATTTCTGTATTGCCTTTCTATATTTTGAATACTGTAGTTTGTTTTCTTTACCTTGTGTTTTGCTTGCATTCTGTTTTAACAGCATATTAAAACTTCAAAAGAGACCACAGCTCTCTCTGTTCTGAGTCAGGCAGAATTTTTCCCTCCCTCCCACCCATTTAAGTTGTCTTGTTAAATACCACTGTCTTTCTAGTTGCCCGCCTCTTATGTTAATCTGACCATATATCTCATTTCTCTCTACTTTCACTGGCTTATGTGAGTAATCACAAAACCATCACTTTTGAAATCCCACCCCTTCAATTATTTAAATTTATTGGCCATCCTACAGTATTTCATAGTACCAAAATACAAAAGTAACCACCCCTTTCAGTCCATCTTGCTGTTTTAAAAATAGTAACTCTCCACTAAACCTTAACTTTTTAAACAGGTAAAACTCAAGTTACCTACTTTCATATCTAACTTCTCTAGTGCACACTGCAGAGTGCATTTTTTTCAATCTTACCTTTAAGCATCCCTGTTACTAGCACTTTCTCTAATACCTAAAAAGATCATCTCTACTTGACTCCAAGTAGACTTTTCTCTATCTGTTAAACCTAGCACTTGCTCCTACAGTACTTATTACCTTGATACGGCACTCTTATAGATAGCACCCCAAAAAGGCAAACCCCCATTTCTCGGTCACCCACGTCCCCCGGAATCTCTTTTAAAGTTTTTTGTCTAGTCCTTCTAGCATGTCGAGGGATCAGTTGCTAGTGTCCTCTCCTGCTCAGCTGGTGAACCTGGGAATATTGAGGCAATGTTACAATTGCCTCATGTACACAGACAACCCTCTCCTCCTCCCACAAAACACAAATACATATGAGAGATGCAACTATACGGCCAAACTGGAGGCTGAGCTCTCTCAACATAGGACTGGCAAGACCAGTCAGGAGGAGAAGGTTACCACACACACTATAGACCCAGTCTCACATAGTACCATCACAACCTCAAATCATACACATAAACACACAAAGACATACTCGGCGGCTCTGATCAAAAATCTACCAAAACAGCAGAGGCCACCAAAGCAGACACCCAAACAACCACCACCTCATAACACAACACCTGCAACACATAGACCTCACAGTCAGAGTGTCAAACAGTCACAGCCCTTAAGGCCAAACACAATCCCAGACACACTAGTCATTGGTGACTCCATAGACAGACACACTGACGTCCCGCTCACCAGACTGAGTAAGGAGAAGGTCACAGTAAGCTGCCTGTCGGGCGCTAGAATCTGCCACATAACGCAAGCACTCAGGTTTCTCAACAGCAGGTACAAATACGACTCAGTCATTGTCCACGCTGGTGTAAACGACCTGAGACGTACCTCCTTGGACTACATGAAAAGAGACATTGAGGAGCTCTCTGATTATGTAGCCCAGGCAGGTATGACCCTGACCTTGAGCAGTATCCTACCTTCACCAAGAATGATGCCACAATACAGAGATAAGATGATCAGCTTTAACAATTGGCTTAAACTCTGGTGTCATTCAAAGGGGATCCAATGTCTGTCTGCCTGGGATGACATGCTGGACAAGCCACGCTGCTTCAAGGGACGGCTTGCACCTGTCAACCCTGGGATTCCGGATATTGGCAAAGGCTCTTGCCACCCCCATAGTGCCTTTTTTAGGCAAGGCTCAAATTCTAAACCTACCACCCTAGAACACAAAAAAGGAAAAAACTAAGGGTAATGCTGCTCAATGCCAGAAGTCTAAATCTCAAAATGCACGCACTCGAGGCCCTTCTCAGTATGGAGAACATCGATGTCTGTGCAGTGACAGAAACCTGGTTCAAGGCTCCTGAGAGCACCCCAGCACTATCAGGTTTTACCTCTTATCATGCGTTCCGGCCCCAAAATCCGGACAATACCAAGAAAGGAGGGGGGGTATCCATATTCATCAAGGACACCCACACCTCAAGACGGGTGGCAACGCACGATGCATCGGAGACCATCCAGGTGCAATTAACCATAGGCAAGACTGCTCTGCAAATTGTAGCATGTTACAGGCCACCCTCACAAACTCAGGAACCTCACATGGCCTTCCTGAAAACACTAGAGGGGATAAATGTATCACCAAACACCATCATACTAGGTGACTTCAATTACCCTAATATAGACTGGGAAAACTACTCAAGCCCAAACACCCTAGCCCAAAAGTTCCTGGAATTCATAAACTCAAATGCCATGGAACAACTAGTCACCATCCCCACAAGAGGAGGAAACATACTTGATCTCATCATCACGAACATGGGAGCACAATGTTCAACACCGGAAGTATACCCCTCACTGGTGAGATCAGATCACAAACTAATCTCGCTGGAGGTCCTCATCCCACCCCCACCTGAAATAAAAAAAGACCACAGTAAAGAACTTCTCGAAAGCCGACTTCACACTTCTAAAGACTAGTGTGGTCTCCTTTAAGGCCCCCGTGCCGGCAGAAAACAGTACTCAAGCCGCTGAATCACTTACAAATGCCTTCTACCAGCACCTGCAGGACTGCATGGATAAGGCAATCCCAAGCAAAACAAAGACTCTTTGTACCAAAGGCAAGCGTCCAGTCTGGTGGACCCCAGGCATAAACAAACTCTACAACAAAAGGAGGAAGCTACTACAAGATAGAGCAAAATCCTTAAAAGGTAAGACACCCTTGATCACTATAAGTAAAAAACTAAGAGCTCTCATAAAATCATCCAAAGCAAATTTTGAGAGAAAAATAGCTAAAGACTCAAAAGACAATCATAAGGCCTTCTTTAGCTATGTTAGAAACCTGGGAGGAAACTCCCAGATATGCTCAGAACTAGTTCAAAATGATGTGAAGATTACTGATCCTACAGACATTGCCAACATACTGGCTGACAGGTTCAGTGCAAACTTCTCCCCTCCCCCAAAGGAGAGATATCTATACCAAGCGATTGCAACCCCCAAACATCTCCAACGCCCAAGTGAGAACTGCTCTCTCCAAAGCAAAAACACAGCATCCATGGGACCTGATGGTGTCCCCGGCTGTGTGCTCCACGAACTCAACGAGGAATTAAACCCACAGCTAGGACAGCTGTTTAATCATAGTCTTACCTCTGGATATGTACCCAGGAGTGGCGCACTGCAACTGTGGTCCCACTTCACAAAGGCGGTGCCTCCACCGACCCTGGAAATTACCGCCCATTAGCTTGACAAGCCTTATCTGCAAAGCCATGGAGAGGATCATAATGGACCTCATAAATAAAGACATAGGGAATTTGCAGACTTTGGATCCATCCCAGTTTGGCTTTGTCAAAGGCAGATCATGCCTTCTAAACTTGGTTGACTTTTCGAAACAGTCACCAAAGCCATTGATGAGGGAAAGGCAGTCCATACAGCCTACCTCGATCTGGCGAAGGCCTTCGATACAATACCCCACTCGGGTATCATTGAAAAACTCATCAGCTTAAATGTTAACCCATACATCACAAGATGGGTTGCAAACTGGCTGAGTGACAGAACCCACAGGGTCAGAGTTGCTGGCGCCATGTCAGACTCAAAGCCTGTCACAAGTGGTGTACCACAGGGCTCAGTCCTGGGCCCACTCTTGTTTGGCATCTACTTTTCCGAAGTACAAGCAAACACAGGAGGGTTATGGCTGACAAAGTTTGCAGATGACTGCAAACTGGGCCATAGTAGAAAACACATCTGACACAGATATCCTTCAGAAGGGTCTCACAGAAATGGATAACTGGTGCCAGAGCCATGGCCTAAAGTTAAATGCCAAAAAATGCATAGTCATACCCTTCGGGAAAAACAAGGTTACCCCTAGCTACCAAAATAGGTGGCAATCCACTGAGCACAGAAGAAGTTATCAGGGACCTGGGGACCCAGGTTGATAGTAGTCTGTCATTCAACACCCATGTAGCTAAAGTAGTTAGGAAGACCTTCTACATTGCCCACCTTATCATGAAGGGATTCTCATCTAGATCAAGGGAGGTCATAGTCTCCCTATACTCATCACTCATCAGACCAATGATTGAGTACAATGCCCCATTCGGAATGTATCTGACCCGACACTTGCAGCAGCTGGAGAGGCCACAAAAGTTCCTCACCAAAAGGATAAAGGGTCTCAAACATCTGTCCTATGCTGCCTGACTGAAAGAACTCCAGCTCTATTCAGTCGCCACCGCTTGCTCAGAGGTGACCTTTGCCTAACATACAAGGCCATGTCAAACCCAGATTTGATGAATATGCTTCACCTCAAAAAATCTAGATCCATCAGAGCCACAAGGGCGGGAGACTTAAACCTCGACATGGCTATTAATAGGACATGCTGGAGGGATAGATTCATCACCCAAAGACTCCCTATGCTGTGGAATAAAATCCCGGTATATGTGAGGCAGAGCACCTCGCTGGCCTTGTTCAAGAGAAATCTTGACCAATGGATGGGAGATCGCAGATATACCCCAGGGCTTACCTCAGTGTCACTGCTCGACAGAGGCACAGCAAAATAATGGGTATAGTTCCCCATACTAAAGGGGTGGCGTAAGCCACAAAACTATGGTCTAGGCTTGTAAATGCCCTCGGACAGATAGTCTAGTATGAACCTATGAACCTATGAACCTATGAACCTATTATACAGTAACCTTCTAACACCTAACATGGTTTCTGCCCAAATCACAGTATCACTACTGCCCTCCTTAGTTTCACTAATACCATAAACCAACATAGAAATGATGGGAAGCAAGTATCCTCTATCTTTCTAGATCTTTCCAAAGCTTTTGGCACTGCTTACCATCAGAAACTTCTAGATGAATTATCCTCCCTTAACCTCAGTCACTCCTCTCTAACTTGGTTTCATAGCTACCTTTCTGGTCAGCAGCAAGCTGTCAAATGGCAGCATGAACTCTCTTCCTTACTACCTATTAACATGGGAGTTTTGCAAGGCTCAATTCTTAGGCCTCTGCTTTTCTCCATCTTTACAAATAGACTTCATACTTCCACTCCACTAACCTCTGTCATTCAGTACGCAGATGACTGTACTCACATCTGTGCCGCTCCTTCCCTAAATGATCTTGTCAATATTACTTAACAATCCTTCCTTTCTAATGAAGCATGGTTATCTGAATCACAACTGATTCTGAACCCTTCTAAAACTAAACTAATGTTATTCTACCCTAGCTGTTCACAAGTTCTCCCTATACCTTTCCAAATTTGTTCCTCAAACAACACCATAATAATGGCTGTAACTCAAACTAAATTGTTAGGCATTCTAATAGATAACAACTTGCCTTTTGACATCCATCTCTCCCAGTCCATCAAGAAGACTCATATGAAACCTGGCTCATTATATAGAATCAAACCTTTCCTAACAACTCAAGACAAGCTATAGCTAGAACTCATCTTATCCTCACCCTACTATATGTCAGGTCTACTTTAATTAAACGAAAGCGGAATCTGTCGAATACGAATCTGTCGACACATAAACAGTGAAACATGGAAACACTGAATGCAGTAAATAGCGAAATCGGAAATGTCGAATTGTCATAGTTGGCCCATCTGCGGTATACCTCCGTAAGGTAAGTGTGCGATAGTTATGGACCTTAGGGCTAGGGTGCAGGTTAAGGTAAGTGCATAGATAGGTAATGTATGTAAGGTTTAGTGTAGGGTTTTGTTAAGTGTATGTGTGTGGAATATTTACTTTGTGTGGGTATAGTTCTGTAGGGTAAGTGTGCGGTAGTTATGGACCTTAGGGTTAGGGAGGGGTTAAGTGTAGTGCATAGATAGTTGTGTATGTGGGGTTTTAGTGTAAGGTTACAAGTGGGGTTTTGGTGCTTTAATTTAGGGTTAGTAGTAGGGTTTTGGTTAATGTATGCATGTTTTTTTTGTTGTGTTTGTGTAGGTAGTATGTTACGGGTGGTGGGGCTGGCCGTCTATTGTGGTTTCGATGTTTAAATTTCGCGGTTTTGTGTGTTCTACGCTATCACGTTTCATTGTTTATGTGTCGATGGATTCGTATTCGATGGATTCCACTTTCGTTTAATTAAAGTAGACCCCTATATGTCTCCCCTATCTTCACTAACATTAGTAAAACTACCCTGGCTAAGGGTAAAACCTCCTATAATAAAACAGCCAAATTCACCACTAACACCTCTTACAGGTCTCACCACTGCTCTTCTTTACATCAACTAAAATAGGTAGAACTACCACACTAGTTAACTTACACTCAGCTCTCTCTTGCACACAGACTTTTTCATCAACCTGAAAAAAAAACATGCCCTTCATAATATGCTTTTACCTTACAGTAACACTTGTAGTCCCCCAATCCTCCATCAGATCCTTACTGCAAGTATCCAAATCCAATAACAAAGCAGGGGATTCTCTTTTCTTCAACTACATCTCCAAATTATGGAATTCTAGCCCCCAGAGCATCTTAACTACTACTGACCCAAAACCCTTCAAAAACCAACTAAGAGTGTTCCTAATGACCAGTTGGTTATGCCTATATTCAGGAACTGGCTAACCTCTTCATACCTCTATTTAGCAGTCTACTTCCTCTCTGATCTACCTCACTTACTTACCCTCTTCCTCTTCTCTTCCTCTCCATCCAAATGTTTATTAATATTCTCATGCAATTACATTATCTTATCCCTGCCCTATTTCTCTCCTTTCCTTCTCCCTACCTTTCTCCCCTACCTTACCTCTCCAACTATATTCATCCTCTTTTCTCCACCTTTCCTGTCCATTCACCTCTTCCTTTTCTAGCCTCTACCCCCCCTTTCTTGGTTTCTATCTAGTGTTTTACCTCCTCTCTCTACTTTCTTTTACCATATTCTTCTTTTTTTAAATAGATTTAATCCCTTTACTGTGTTCAGTAATGTACCTATGATGTTTATAATTCTCATGCTCTTTATAATGTGTTTCTCAATGATGTAAGAATTCTTATGATGTTCATAATTTCTGTTTTGTCCTTGTCTAAATCTTGTAAACTTTGTCTGTGGAGCTTTTCTCCCCGAGACTCTGCAGAAAATGGGCTTATCACCCAGTCAGACTATTTTGGTTAACAAATATTAAATAAATAAAATAAAAAAATAAATATTCAAGTCCCAGGGCATATTTAGGTCCCTGGAGTGGGCAGCTCTAGTTCAGTTTGATTTATGGATGTGCAGCAAATTCATTAGGTTTGGGTTGAGATTGCTCTGTAAGCCAGACATAAGTCTCTCCTAGAACATCTATATGATACTGAATATAGTCACAGGGACTTTAGCTGGTCTGTGTAAGGCATGTACTGGAATCGTTTGATCTTCTTGGCTAGAAACCTCTGAGGTCTCTCCAGTTGCTGCAGGTGCTTTGCACGGTACATGCCAAAATGGGTGTTATACTCAATTATGGGCCTGATTAGTGATGATTATAGAGTATGAACACTGATACATGTAGTGTGACTGCTGACAAGGATGCTTTGAACAAAACATTGCTCTTCTGTAGATCGATCTGCAGAACACACATAGTGTGACTGCTGATGCAAGGTTGCTATGGGGTTTTGGGATTTACTTTAACTGTTGACTCCCCATCACATTGGTAGGCTCACTATTGACAGAATTGATAGGACTGTAGTACATTGGAATTTATTGGAAACAATTGAAATGAGACTGGAATAAAAGTTTTATTTCTTAATTGTGCTAGACAGGTGTCAGTCTGTCCTTTATGGGCCAAGTCTTTTTGCACTTTTCAAAATGAATTCTGCACATGCTGTAGTTTGGTTTATAAATGCTTTATTAGATGTTAATAATATCTGAATACTGTCTCCAATAACAGCGCTGATAAACAATAACAGTTTGTAGAAATGCTGGAATGCTAGATAGCAGTAAATATATCCAAAGGTTTTGCAGGTATATTGTGATTCTCCTGAATAATATCAGCTGAAACAGTCTTTTCCTCCTGAATAGTATGGATATTTTACCTGATTTCTGCACTCAGGCTCAAGTGTCTGTACTGTAAAGACTGTATTACATATTAGTCCAAAAGCTAACTACTGACTTCACTGACCGCTTCTGAAGTATATCCTAATAATACCAAAACCCTGTAATGTTTTAGATGGCTCTTTAGCCTTGGTTCTCAAGCCTTGTCCTGCATGCACCTCACAGTCTATTCTTAGCTAGCATTCCGTTGTAAGTACACGTCTTTCCCTTGAGAAAGGAACATTCCATTCTTCTGTATTTCTGCACATCTCATGCTTAGCCAGCAAAATTATCTTTTCACTTGTACTGAACTGTTTTTCCCTGAACTGTATGCATAAATGAAACACAAGTCTGACATTATATTTTTAGGCCTATTCTACCATTTATTGTAACTTAATTCTAACAGTGACTTTACAGTAAAACCCGCGGTCGAGTGACGTTAAAGACATGCAGGTAGGTGCGTGCGTGAAAGGGTGTGTCTTCCTTGAAGGTTGGGCTTTGGGCTGGCAACTCAGCACCATAAAAATCCACTGCCAATCATTAGCGGACCGGAGTTCTGCTGTTGTGACCCCTATTCGGGAAAAGCCAAAAGACATTATTTTTTACTTTACAGTAAAACCCCTCAGTGTAACACATAACATCCATTAGTACAACAAACATTTGCAAGATGCTAAATGCTTAATGCCATTTAAATGGCAATACCACATATAGTACTGCATGATCTAAAGCATATTACAGTCATCATGAGAAAGTTCATTCAAAGCTGTATATTGTTACAGCATAAACAGTTGCACAAGACAAAAGAACAGCCATTATCCTCTCAGCTTATAACACACACACACACACACACACACACACACACACACACACACACACACACACACACACGTAGAACACTTTACCTTTCCGTTAGAATCAGCGGTAGAATGGTCCAAACATCAAACAAAGTTAAACAGAGGGAAAAGGTAAAGATATCTTTAGACTTTAAAATTCTTAGACTTTCAAAAAGGTGCTTGAGCAGAGATTAAGAAATGTTTTCCTTTGTTTCCTCTGCAGAAGGCACTTTAGTAGACACTATTAATAGTTTGAAATCCTACACTAGAAAACTTAGATTTGAAGTACTTATTTAAAGACAAAAGTGACACTTCTAGAAAAGAAGTTTTAACCTTCTATTGCATCCAACATTGCAAGCTTTTGGAACTAGTCGTGAAACAGCAGTTAGAGTGTTTTACAATAAGATGGAGAAGACTAAATGGTATAATTTAACATATCAACAAACACTAAAGTAGAGATGTGCTTTCTAAATACAAAAAACATATGCATCATAAAAATGGACAAAGTTGCTCAATTATTATTATGGACACTCAAGGTTATGACAACAAAATATGTAGTATGTTAAAAGATTCAATTTTTTAGAAAATATAATAAAAAAGACATTTAAAAATACTTCTTAAAAGTGGACAGTTGGTTGCATGAGTGCTTAATGGAAGGAAAAGTGTCTCACAACATGTATAAGTATTTCCTAGAGGATGAACAAATCATATTCCTTGTATTTGGAATACCAAAAATGCAAAAAGATATATTAAATATGTCTTTACATTCCATAGTTTCTTCTAAAGGTTCTAACTAGAAATGGTATCTACTGATCTGGACATAATATTAAAAGAGGTAGTTTTCAAGAGTGCTTCCTTTAAAAGGATACCTTTGATTTTAAGAACAAGGTAACTATATATTTGTAACCTTAGATATTAAATATTTATACTCAGTAATACCTCACAACACAGGAAATGAATGTGTTTGACATGGTTTACCATGGTATGTTCAAAACTGATCCAGTCGAACAATGACAACACCGAAAAATAATGCTGAAATCTTACAACAGTGTAAGACTGGAATGTGAATCTGGGAATGTCTATTCGACATTTTCAACATTACAGTCTTACCCCCGATGGACTCAGCTAATGTGGGGGCTTCACCCGACACCCCCTACTTAAATATACCAACTCTGAGATCGCACTACAGTGAGGAAATGGGCTACTTCCCCGTTCCTCATTGAAGCGTGACCTGCCTGCACAGTCTCAACTAACCTCATTCGACCTCTTTCAGTTTGATTTCCTGCCCCTTGACAATCGTGTGTTCGCACATCAACCGTTCGACTTTCTGCAATTTGCGTGATTGCAAGCCGTTTGACATATGTTCTTAAACAGTAAGGAATATACACTGCATGAAACTGTGAATGTACTGAATTTGTTTTGGATTTTAGTTATTCTGTATTTAGAGATCAACATTACCAGCAAATTTGTGGAATGACAATGGATGCAACTATGGCATCAAATTTTGTAATGCTTGTGATATCATTTTAGGAGGAAAATTACTTATATAAAATGAAAATGTACAAGCTAGTCAAATTTTATTGGAATTTTATAGATGATTGCTTTATTATATGAAACATTTCAGGGTACTTGTTGAATCAATTTGTAAAATATATCAATAAGAGAACAATTTCTACAATTTACTTGTAATTTTGATCCAGAAAGAATTTACTTTCTTGGCATATTAGTTTATAGAACAGATAATAAAGCTGGATTATGCATCAGTTATAAAATGCAGCCAGTAATTCCATTTTGTACTGTAGCAGTATGCATCCCCAACATCAAAAAAATAGTATAAAAACAGTACCAAAACCAGAATTGAACAACTAACCATGGATGAGAAGTGCAAAGATACTTTCATAAAAAACTTAGAAGAGATGTTATCAGTAAGAGGTTACCCAAAGGACAGAGGGAAATACAACATGTATAACATGTCACGACATAGTAAAGCAAGCTCTGACCTACACAAACACTGGAACACAGATATGTGTGTGTGTTGCTTATAGTACTGACAGTAGAGAAATCAAAAGAGTAGTAAGGGATAGATGGAACATTTTATCTGGTATTCCAGATTTATACAGGTTAATTGGAAAATAACCTGTATTTACATATAAGGTTAGAGATTTAATAGTATTTTAGAGCACAGCAAAGACAGACACTTATGCTTGCATGAATTGTAGTCTGTGCAAGTTTATTAACATAGATATGTCAGTATTTGTAGAAAATGCACAGAGTACATATTTGAGTAATGATTATTCCACCTTTCATCTTGCCAGCTGTACCAAATGTCAAAGTTTCTATGCTGGTAAAACTGTTCAAAAGCTCAAGGAGAGAATATATGAACATCTGAACTGGCACATATGCCCAAACTTACACTAAAGTACTATATGAACATTTTTATAGCTGCATGTAATCAGGAAATACCAGACAGGATGAATTCCTCCTCCTCAAGGAAGAGGAAACCTGTCTGATGGACATCTACAATAAATAAACTCTATA
Organism: Protopterus annectens; assembly: GCF_019279795.1. Classification (NCBI taxonomy): domain Eukaryota; kingdom Metazoa; phylum Chordata; order Ceratodontiformes; family Protopteridae; genus Protopterus; species Protopterus annectens. Next base: position 1,957,075,782 of record NC_056741.1, on the reverse strand, counting down.
ATCAAAGGAAAAAAAATGCTGTTCTGAGGTGCAGGCCAAATCTAGTGGGCTATGGCTGATCAAGCTTGCAGATGACTGCAAGCTGGGTGCTGTCATCAGTTCCCCTAGTGATGTGGACATCCTCCAAGAGGGTCTCACCTCAACAAATGACCGGTGCCAGAAACATGTCCTCAAACTGGATGCCAAAGAAATGCATCATCCTCTCTTTTGGGGTGAGTGATGTCCCCACAAATCATCACATTGATAATAAGGGTTTACACTGAATTAGCGAACGCTTAGAAAAGCAAATGTTAATTCATCGACCCATTTTAAGCGAAAGCTTAAAATCCCGAACACCCAGAACAACGATTTTTTTTCACAGGGCAAAAAAATCACTAGGTCGGTTTCGGGAGTTCTCCATTTCCTCCACTGTTGTGCGATCTCGGAGTTGGTATATTTAAGTAGGGGGGTGGGGAGGTGAAGCTGCCCGCATTATATAATGTTTTTTGTTTTTTGTTTTTTTTTTGTGGACCAGCTATTTTTTTCCCTGGGAAAAAAATCTCTGTTCCGGGTGTTCGAGATTTTAAACTTTCTCTTAAAAATGGTTGATGAATTAGCATTCACTTTTCTAAGCATTTCATAAGAAAAGTATAGACCCAATAATAAGGTCCTAAGCACACAATCAATTGTGAGGGACTTGGGCACCCAGTTTGATTGCAAACTGACTTTTGACCACCATATTGCCTCCATTGTATGGAAAGCTTTCTACATGGGCCACCTCATTAGTAGAGATATCTCATACAGAGACAGGATGGTCATAACATCCCTGTATTCTTCCCTTATAAGACCCATTATTGAGTACAATGCCCCTTTCAGCATGTACCTCACAAAGCACATACAGCAGCAGTATAGACCACAGTGATTCCTCACCCAGAGAATCCAGGGTCTCAAACATCTACCCTGCACAAATAGGCTAAAAACCCCATCCCTCTACTCAGTCTCCTACAGACTCCTCAGAGGTGACCTCTGTCTGGCATACAAAGCAATCTCAGATCCTGCCCTGATGGTACTGCTGTATATCCACAAATCAAGCTTCACTCAAGTAACCTGCATGCGCGACCTCAGCCTGGTCTATGACATCAATAGGACTTGTTGGCAGGACAGATTTTTGTCCCAAAGACTACCCTTTTGTGGAATAGAGTCCCTCTCTATGTAAAGCAGAATATTTTTATTTTATTTATTTATCATTTGTTGACCAGGAAAGTCCGACTGGGTTCCACAGAGCCTGTTTTCAGTGGAGGCCCGGGGAGAAATGCTCCAGATGCATGTCTTTGGAATGTGGGAGGAAACCGGAGTACCCGGAGGAAACCCACGCGAACACAGGGAGAACATGCAAACTCCACACAGAAGGCACCCCAGCCGAGAATCGAACCAGTGAACCTCTTGCTGTGAGGTGACAATGTTAACTGCTGCACCACATAGAATACCTCATTAAACTTTTTTAAGTGCAACTAGGATAACTGGATGGGGAACAGAAAATACACCCCTGGGATTCCACCTTTGTCACTGCTGGACAGTGGCATAAGGTGCTGACTTGTTGGAACTGGGGCTAAATTCTTGGCTAGGCTTGTAAGGGCTTCAGGGCCAGTAGTCTAGTAACTTCCTATGATCCTATGATCGTATGATCTGTATGCATTTAAGAGAGGGAATGAATTAAATGCCATATGCCAGTATGAAAATAGATGTGAGGGATTTAACAAAATATTGCATTCTTTGTTCTGGATTCAGTCAAGGGCAATATTAGAATGGGGCAGTAAAATGGAGTGTATGGACTACGTAGAATACATTTGGGAGATAAAGTTAGATGCATGTAATAAAGGATTAAATAATATGGTCAACTATACATGATATTTAAGGAAGCTGAGAAATAAATTTGGTCACATGATGAACTACAGGTGACATGGTACAACCTTTTAAAATGAAGTATGTGTGTGTAGTTTGAATCTGAAGTCTCTAATTGTTTTGAGATTATTAAGAAACAAATACACTAATTAATTCACATTTTTTTTAATAAAAGAACAGTTTTTGTATCCAATCTTGCATCATTTTCCTTTTAGTTGGATGTTTATTATTTTAGGAAGCAGACAGTTCCATAAAGCAGAAGAGTTTTGTCTAACTTCACAATAAACAGTATAGATAGATAGATAGATAGATAGATAGATAGATAGATAGATAGATAGATAGATAGATAGATAGATAGATAGATATGAAGCTGTAACAAATAAAGTAAAGAAAATGGTTCAGTTTTTTAGCTGTACAAATGATGATATTCAGATTGGGTACCAATGAACAAACAAACAGGTGCTAACAAGTCACAGATACACTTCTATGGTTTGATTCAGCAGTAAAAGTATGTCTTTTGCCAACAGTTTTTACTTTGATGCAGTCAGTGTTTCCAGGATTCCCATTGGTTTTACCAGACAGACAGTTGTCTCAGGGCCAAATGCTCTAGCTACTGTTCACCTTTCTGGTTCCCCTGCATCCTTGTTCCAAGGCCTTCTGCCATGCTGCTGTTAGCCTAGTCTTAAGAAGGAACAGGTATACATCTGAAACCAATGTTCCCTATTTGCAGAAACTTATTATTAAAGGGACCAGCCCTGGTTCACTCACTTACATGGGATACTCTTAATTTAGTGGCTCTTTTTGAAACTCCAAACAGTACATCACTTTAATTGTAAAGCACTCCTAAAACCTTAGGTTATGCCTTCTCCTCATCTTTATCAAACTTTGTACTGCTGGAACCACCATGCTGTGTTACACCATTTATTTAGCCTACTTTCGTTGTTTCAGTTTTACAGTTTAAATTCCCAAGTACTTTAATAAGGTATATTTATGCTATCTGTTCAAGTGGTTAAGAAAAATGTAACTGTTAAAATGGTGCACTTATGTTATAATACAGCACAAATGTAAACTTATACCAAACTTACACCATTTTACTTATAACATGACTGGAAAAAGTTTTGTTTTCGATAAGACACATCTGACAAATGCAATAGATTCAGCCATTCTGTGTTTCATAATACCCAAAATGTTGCAAGTATTTTAAAAATACTGTTTGCTTACTACTAATTAAATGTCACACTTCTTTCAGATGTTTTACTTAAAATAGATGTATTTTGACTTCTTGCCCTGTGAATTTCATAACATCCTGAACTATATTAAAACAAATATAAAAAGGACTTACTATCTGTTGACCTACACACAAAGTAAATAGGGTCATCTGCAGCATAGGAACTGTGGATGTTTATGAAATGTGTGTTGAGCATTTAGAAGTAAATGCCAGCATTTATTGGGCAGATTATTTATAATAAAGAACCTTAAAGAACAACAAACCCACTTGTTTTCATGAATTAAAAAAGAGCAAAGAAGTACAACTCTTTTGACAAAACTTAATATGTAATTCAGCATTAATCATGTTGGACATTTTATTTTTTATCCGTAAACTGATGCATTAAACAACGACTGACATTTTTCACTTTCATTTGTTGCTGGTACTACAGAGTATAATCAAATGTACATATTCATTGAGGAGAAAGCACTAGTAAGTCATCTTAAGTATACCCTTGTACAGAAATATCAGCATACTGAAAAAAGTTTTTCCAGTTCAGACTCAAGCATTCTGGAATCCATTTCAAGCTAGGACTATCATAAGGCTTACTCACTTCCATTTTCATTTATGTATTTATTTATTGCATTTCGTTACCAGGAAAGTCCAGTTAGGATAAACAACCTTTTCAGCAGAGGCCCAGGGAGAAAAGCTCCAACAGATACAATAATGCTTGATACAAAGCATTTTTACAATATGAAGAGAAACTGTAGCAGAACATTGATTGTGCATTAAACATAGCAGTAACTGATACTTGATGCACAGAGACTCCAGCGGAACACACTAGTACATTAAGAATAACAGTAGTTTCATATAAAATAAAAATGGTGTAATTTTTGAAAAATATTTGCAATACACTATAGAGTAGCAACATTAGATAGAGTTTAAATGAGATAAGAAGGTTATATTGAAATTAAAAAAGATTAAGGAAGTGCAGAGAAAATGTAAGACTGAGCTGGTGGAGAGTACTGGTAAGAATGGAATGAGGTAACATCTTTTTATGATGAAGAAAGTAAGTAGGGAGTATTAGAAGTAGTTTGTAAAATAGTGTATAAAGAGTAATGAACTGGAAGGTGGGAAACAGAGACTAATCAGGGAAGGGTCAGAAACAGACAAAAGGCCAGTAGGTATTGTTTTAGTTGTGTTTTGAAGGATTTTATGTATTCAGTTTGTTTTAGAGGGAAGGGAAAATAATTCCAAAGTTCTGAGATGTAGTTTGACTGTAGTTTTTCAGTGAAAGTTAGTCTTAGAAAACAATATGATTTGTTTCATATGAAAATATTTTTCACAACTGCCATATATCACAGGTCTCCCTTAAGAATTGTATTATTTTATAAAATACTGACTTTTACTACATTCTTATCTGTTGCTACCTATTATGATACTTGGACATTTGCAAAGTATGCAGACCACATCAGTGGCTTTCTCTTCACATCCCAAATTCATGGAGCTTAACTTATTACTAACTATGTACAGCCTGCTTTGTAGTAAATCCCACTTTGCAGAAACTGTATCTGCAGGTCACAAATGTATCTTTTTTTTGCATTAAGCCTCAACTTATTTCACAAATGTCTGAGCTGTAAGCTTCATCAAGACAGATACATTTTCTATCTTATCGTAACTGCTCTGTATTTCTTAGTATATCAAAACACTTCTAGCTTCCCGTTAATCATTCTGCATAGTCTTCTCTTGATTTTTAACATGAAGGCATTTCTACAATAAGGCTTTTCAGCCTCTGTTTGTGCTCTCCATTTGTTTTACTCAGGTTCAATTTTAGACATTGGTATGTATGCCCTTGCTCACTAGGAGTCATGCTGCACTCCTGATTGTTACAAAAGATAGCATCTTTCCACCTATTATTCATAACTCTCCCCCTGTAGTGTGAATACTCATAAGCTGTCCATTCTAGTATCCCATGTCTCGTCCAAATCTTTCTGTTGTTTTGTATTAACTGCAATTTCAATAGGAGATTCTTCCCACATTATGAGGTTACAACTTTCCTTCCATACATTCTCTTCTCATCATGTCTTTCTTCCAACCATGACTCTGTTTGGGTGGGCCATATATGATAACTTGTGATATGCCAAATTCCTATTTCCAATTGCCATCATTTAGTGTCCAACTGTACTGCGAAAATTTTAAATTCCACACAATAAGTTGAGAAGAAGGACGGATCCTATCCACAAAATATGCATGTTCTATATTTTACAATGTGTTTTTTCCTAAAACAGTGTCAGTCACTTCTTGTATTATTTGAAGATCTTTGCATTCATGTGAACTAAGGAATGTTCGATTAAATGAAAGACTGCTAGGAATACCATTCCTTGTTTACTTAAATTCTCCTACATTTTGCAGGAGTATCTGTAGAAATTCACATCTCTGTTTCCAGATAAATCTGCCACAAACCAGACATCTTATTTCTAATCACTCCATGTTATAAATTAATGATTTTATGTGAAAATGTAAATAATTATAATCAACTCTCATATAGGAACACAGCCAAGAGCCAACAGTACTACTTTTGACTTACCCTTTAGCTAAGCTATTTATATATGGGAGGTAGAGGAAGTTTTGAAGCACTGCACTGCTCAGATTAAATTAGCAGAAACATGAAGGATAAGTACTTCAACTACCACAGTAGTTGTGTGTGACACAATAAAAAGGGGTAGAGAAAATTGATGTCACAATATCATGCAAACAAGAACTCCAGTTATTAAAATGTTTTTTTTTTGCAAAGCATTTGAAGATGTATACATTAATTTATATTTTCTATCAGCGAGGTACAAGAAAAAAAAATCTACTGGTACTTACCAATTAAATGGTGAGTTGGGCAGATTATGTAATTGTCAGCTATTAATGTTTCATGTCTAACTCCATTTTGTTGTGTCATGATTCTCTCCTATGCATTGTTGATTTATTTTGTATTGGGGTGGGATAGATGCCCTCACTTTTAGCTCTCTACTTGTGATTTAATGTTCTTATTAATAGGTCCATGGTTAAGAAGATGTTTGCTTATTTATGTTAAAATAGCATTTTAATGATCATTCAGTACACTGTCTTGGCTGACATTTTTTGCTAGAGTTTGTCATCACAGATGAGTTTACTTGCTGGCAATGATGTTCTTCCCAGCATTCTTTGTGCTGCTTACTGCTTCCGTATTTTATCGTATAGGTGATACAGGTGTCTCCTTTTGAGTGATATACTTTTCAACAATTGTAGGATATATGACCCCATGTAAGACATCAAAAAATTATTATTTGAAAATATGCACAACCTTTCACTATTTGATCTAGCTGTCCAACAAATACTTTTCACATGAAGTTATTAAAACAATCTGTATTTTTAAAATCCCACATGAAGAGTGACTTCTTTCTGTCATGGTGATATTAATTATTTGGATGTCTGAGTCTGATGTAACCACTCTCCCATTTGTGAACTGGTACCAGTACAGCCTGTCACCATGGATTAGGGATGTACGCAAATGTTAACATTTATCATACATTCATATTTTGGGAGCTAAATCATAGCCCTTCCAGCAGCAAAGTGTAAAGAATTATATTATTTTCTATGAACCACTGCTAATGGGGCTACAGCACTCTGCACACTACAAAACAACTTCTGGCTCTGGTCCAAATACGATGTATGCATCCCCATTCCTGGTACGATGATATGGAATCATCTGCCAAGTTACATCAGAATCATAAGAGCCATTAAGCAATTCAAGACAGTCCTGGATAGTGAACCAATGATCATCCAGCCTGTACATGTTTGGCACATTTATTCTTGCACAGCCTCTCAGTAACCTTTACAACTATTTTACTCACTCTTTACCAATCTTTCCCTCACTATAAATAAAAGCTAGTAAATTACTGATGCTGTCCCTTCAATAGAATAAGTACTTTCCATTTTGGAAGAATTTTTGTCTTCTTAACTAAGTTACATATTAAACATTTTGTGTACTCCTTTAGTGTAGTGCAAAATATATAGAAAGGAAGTCTCATATAGTTCTGTTTCATAACATGATCTCCTGCAAAAAAGTTTCATTCAGTCCCATATTATTTGACTGCTAAGGTATTCTCTGAACTAGTTTTCCATCACTATAGTCTGGTATACATTAAATTTGTTACCACCTTTATTCTAAGTTTTTATATGTTGTTCATGTACTGGCCCTGACCTTTTGGCATATCAGAATAATCTCAGGAGGTGTCAATTAAATTTTTAAAGTTTCACTCTAAGAGTGGGGTGTTATTTGAATTCTATACACTTTCTTAGGGAGTAATATAATTTTTATGAGATGAAATATTTCTTTACAAAGGCATGCGTCTGGAATGTTTCTCCCCGGGCCTCTGCTGAAAATTGGCCTCATTCCAAGTCAGACTTTCCTAGTAAACAAATGTAAAAAAAAAAAAAAAAAAAAAAAAAAATATATATATATATATATATATATATATTATATTTCTTCAGTGATAAAACAATCCCCCAGATTCACAAATCCTCCATGTAAGACTTAATAAGACTTACTCGGAGGCTGCAGTTGAACGGTATGAGGTCAGTGTGCCATGAATATGCATGAGGGCACACTGACTCGACCGTAAGTCTTACACGGACCGTGTAAGAAAGCAGGGGGTGTGTCTGACAGCCGAGCAGTCTAAATGTCCACGCCCCTGCAACTGTTTAAAATAAAAGCAAATAAACAAGAGCAAGTCCACCCAAATGTCCCTGCATCCAACACCTCACTGTCTGATATTGTAAACCCTCATCACAGTTCTAAAACGGATAACATTATTTTTTTTTTAATTCCCAAAATAGCTGCCCGTATTTGCGCGTGTGTGCGCAGGTGTGCCCATTGCTTAGCTACAGTTAGCAATTCTGATGTGGAAGAGCATAAGAAAGAATGTTTATGCAAATCACACCAAATGGCAATAGCGTAATGGTGGAGTGCTCACACAAAGAAGAGGCATTCACGGTTTGAGTCCCACCACTCCCTTTCGTATTTATTTTTTAAATCAGTATATGGAATAATACCGAACATATATTTTTAAACATAACTAAAAAACAGTGAAATGGCCAATGTATCAGTGAACAAAATTAATATTTTAAAGGATCACAATATAAAATTGCCTGCAGTTAAGCAGCGCTTCACCCAGCGCAATAGAGTTGTCCATAGTTCAATAGCGCTTCACCCAGCACAATAGAGTTGCCCATAGTTTAACAGCGCTTTACCCAGCGCAATGTGTTTGCGTGGACATGCGCGCCACGCCAACCAGGCACCATAGGGCACCGAGGAGCAACGTCGAGCAAAGTTGCTTAAATGCAGCCACACCCCCTAGCCTATCTGGACAGCATGAAAATAAAATGAATGACAAGGTTTGAAAGCAGGACTCTGTGCATCAGAAGCAAAGTACAGAACCAGTAAGCCATGACAACATAGGGGGAACTGCCACTGTTAACTTCATATACTTACGAATAGTAGTTTAACCATTACTAAGCAGGTCTGCAGTCAGCCGAGAATTTTACAAAACGGCCAATTAGAAAAAAGTGCGGGAAATGCGGCATATTTAAGCCCCACAGGCAGGAATACACTCCATAACTGATTGTAGCTCACATCTGCAGTTAGAATGTCTGGTGTCGGAGAGGGAACACTCTTCCGAGCGCAACGTTGGGGCATCGAGGAGTTGAAATACATGGTTTGGCTCCTTGTCCTCCATCATGAGTTAAGACTCCTGCAGGGCCAATTCCAAGGGACGGAGTACAAGGCAGAGGCTTGGAACCAGTTAGCTTGTGACCTCACCAGTGCCACAGGCGTTCCTCCGACTGGTGAGCAGGTCCATCACCACCATGCAGACCTGAAGAGACGAAAGCAAGACCGCCTGAGCCAATGGATACAGGAGGCCCATGGGATGCTGGATGCCCCACAACTGAGTAAGTAGCCATGGAATGCAGTATGTAAGAACTGATAATGGAGTATGTATAATGGATAGGTATGTCTCAATATCCCTTCATTTACTTTACAGCTGCAGGTGACCATGCTGCGAATCAGCAAGCCTATGCTGATAGGCTGCTAAGGCTGCGCCACCAGGCAGGTTCGTGATTATTCTGCATGTATTGTTATATACAATATGGGAGAGAGCATGAAAGAAAGTGTTGTAGTCCAATAATACAGCCATAAAATTGCCTGAATAAGTCCTCTGCATGTACTGTCAGATAAAAACGTCAGATAGGCAGAAAAAGAGTGTAGTAACCCATTAAGAAAGGTAACATATGCCTGGAATAATATCTCTGCAGGCACTGTCATATAAAAATAAGTGAGTGAGCCTGAAAAAAAGAGTGTTCTAACCCATTAATAAAGGTATAATATGTTTTGAACATGTCTGCCATATACACCGTTAAAACAAATAAAGGAGTGAGCCTGTGGAAAAGTGTTTAATGTCATTAATAAAGGTCTAAAACCCAGAGTGTGTCTGTGTCACAGAGTTTGAAATGTTGTCGTACCCTTGCATTATACAAATAGTACTGTTTGAAAAGGTGCTGGCAACCCAGAGTTGTGCAGTCCCATATAAAGTGGGTGATGGAAGTGCGAGTAGCTGTGAAACATATATACAGTCCACAACAGTCAGTTACTGGCTGGCATGAATAAGTAAATCTGGCACACGTGTAGCATGTTATTTTTCCCCAGAAATGTGAGTGTGTGTCAAGAAATGCAGGGTTCTGTACAAATCGAAGTGAAAATGTCATGTGAAAACATCTCAGATATGTAGATAAAGAAATATAAATGCAATCAAAAAATATGTAGCAGTAACATCTGCATCCTGGACAGTTAGTATGTCAGATATAGGTCAGGTATATATTGAACTAGCCAAACCCATTACACAACCTAATGTATGGTGGCAAGTGTAATAATACATGTAGGGGATATAGACTTGCAGTCATTAGGAATGTAGTGTAGATGAAAAGGTAATTGTAAGATGTTAACCAAGGTTTTTTGTACACCCTACTGTATGTGCATAAACCATGCAATTCCACACCTCAATGGGTATGTGTAATTGTAAATATTTGTTGGGACACATGTCCTAGTGTTCTATAAATATTTGCATTCACGTTGATGCATGTGCCCTGTTTAAACACTACAATCATGGTGGCCTGTTCTACCAAACATCCCTGCATGCTGTTGGAATATCCACTGTGGTTCAATATATGCATGTGTTATGCATGCTGTTCAACTGTTGTAACCTTGATGTGCTGGGTTAATGCGAATATTACTCCATGCTGTTACAACTAATCTGGAATGCTGTTTTGCTTATGTTGTAATTAAACACACCTAATCACAGAACGTATGGGAAAGCCGGTCCCAGCAGACCCACCTGTCCCTCCTCAGCTGGCGAGTGCACCTGGCACCAGCAGGTCCTGTGCCCAGCCCGGGCTCCCCACCTCCATTGGTCCTGTGCCACCTTCGGGTGGAAGTGCTGCAGGGGATGGGGCTTGTCTCCCCCCCCCCGTGCAAGCGTGGGTGGGGAAGGGCCACCTGTCACCCTTTGAAGGGTCTGGACTGTGGTGCATAGGGAGATCCAGCGTTCAGTCGCTGATCCCCTATGCCAGCTCGAGGCGAGAGTGATGCGTCTCACGGGTGAGCCTGCCCGTCCTACGCAGCCCCCAGCACAGCCACCCTCAGGGCTGTGAAGGTTCAGTGGTGACTGCCAATGGGTGGGGATCTCAGTTCCACTGTTACCATCTGTGGGCTCATGGGCTTGTGGTTTCCAAACATCCGACCCCATCAATTGTGTTCACCTACCCCATGTGTCATACACTGCCCCTGTATGCGTCTTGTCTGTCTTGTCTGTATACCTTCCCAACCTACCTCCATGGACATACCTACTTCCTCTAGCTCACTTCCCACTCTCACCAGAAAAAAAAAAAAAAAAAAGGGCACTCTATACCCACAAAAAAATTACGCCCCATACATAACTGCCCATTTCGCACACATGTCCATTGGACATGTAAGCTGATAATTAGAATTGGCAGTACAACATACTTTGTTGTCCTCACCCCTCTCCCAGGGGTGGAAGGTTTCAAATTTCACTCCAAATTCATTGTATATGCACAGCTGTTGCTGTTAAAGAAATGGGCAGCTATGGAACTTCCCTACACCCATCCTGCACATCCCGAGCTTGTTTGCCTACTGTCTGTCCCTCTTTGTACCCCCTTTTTCACCACTTTCCTATCTCCCCATTTTCTTTTCTTTAAAAGAAATTAGTGCAGGGGTTAGCGGAAGTAAGCACTTTTAAGCAGTAGTAAGCAGGATTAAGCGAGTGTGCGCATGTGTACGCTTAGCTAAGCGTCACTAAGTGTTGCGCAAACCTGCACAAACCCACTTACAACTGCTTAAAAGTGCCTTAGTCACTCTATGACAGGGCCCTTGTTCTGCTGAGCAACAAAAGAAAAAATTTCTGCCAGTCTCGAACCACAGACCATTGACACAATAGACTGCATGGATTACCACTAAGCCACAGTAGATATACAAATAACTTGGTTCTGAAATAGATATATCATGCATTACAATGAGGGAATGTAAATGGAAATTAGGAATGGTACAACACAAATCCTTTTCTGTGGGTCTTTACCAGCAGTGGTTGTGGAATTGCATGACATGGCTGTGAAAGGAGAACCAGCCATCCTAGCAGGGACTAATGTTACAGTAGCACCTTACAAACACCACACAGTATCAGACCAGGATAAATACTGGCCACAGGAATACAGTGCAATAACCACATTTGTATGGCAGTTAATTGTGTAAGTGAGAAAAAAGTACATACTCCCATGTATCCTGTGTTAGCATTTGGAGGGGTGCGTACATGTCTACACTGAGATGTGTGTACTGGAAGCAGCAACATTCAGGTTTGAGTACAACATGCATATAACTGGCTACAACCCTAGCATCAGATAAGAGACATATACCAACCTTCAGACTGACACAACGGTGTCCAGAGCAAACAAGCATGGGCCCCACCTTGGAAATCTGAAAGGGCTACGCCTACCTAACCTAGCATTTTATAGCAGTGGGCTGCAATCACAGTGAGTAATGCAATCACCAAACAGCAGGCAGCATACAATTACTGAATGGTGGGCAGCAATTGGTGCAGAGGCTGTCACATGCACAAGTGCAGATACCTAGAAAAGCAGGCTGTATCTGCAGTCCACACATGCAATTATATCATTGCAGGTGCTGTGAGATAGAGAGTAAGAGAGAGAGAGAGACACGGACACAGATACAGACTGAGACAGAGACAGAACAGAGTGAGAAACTGAGACAGTTGGCACATGTTGGCATGTTGTAGATGTTCCTGAAGAGTACTCTACACACTGCAAATCATCCATGTGTGGCAGCAGTATGCATCTATCTGTATCTGCACATGTGCATAGGGCAAGGGACATACTGCAACTGTTAGTGAAGGGTGGACAGATATCTGTCAGTGAAGGTTGATATGTGCATATATCCATGTAGGTCGTAGTGTGTGGCCTTGAAAACAGCATGCAGTGCGCAGGAGCGGCCTTAGGTCAACTGGTGCCCTAGGCAAAAGGGCTCCATGGTGCCCCCTACCACACTTCCTGGTGCCCCCATCCTTGTCTTACTACACCACATAAATAGTGGAAAAGCACCCCTGCTAGAGCGGTGCCCTAGGTGGCCGCCCAGTTGGCCTATGCCTAAGGCCAGCTATGGTAGTGTTGATATATGTCATGTGAAGGTTAAATGCTGTGGGACAGATTTGTCAGATCTACTGTGTTACAGCCAGTGAGGCCTGCTAATGCTACAAAGGCTGAGGACACCCACATGCATTCTGCACAATACTGTGCAATTTAATCACATAGCTGTACATCCCACAACTGTCGCATAAGTGATATCCCCACCATAAAAGGTGGACTGCACATGCCTATATGTACATCCATGTGTACAGCAATGGATGTGTGCATGTATGTGTATAGATATGCATATATATATATATATATATATATATATATATATATATATATATATATATACATATAGAGTGAGAGAGAGAGACAGAGAGACACGGGGTCATATGTACCGCAGCAGGTGTGTGGTGACCAAGGAATGGACTGTAGACAAGTGTTGATACTGCAGTGCCATTCCACCTTCCCAAAACAGTGTATCCATTAACTACCACATAGGTAGAGATCTACCTAACAGTGAAGGTGTGATAAGGGAACATGGGACACAGGTGGACAGTAGCCTCCGCTTTGATGAAGACAGTGCCACACTACACCTGTAATCTGTCTGTGTGGTATGTGTCATGACAACAGGTGTGTCATCTATGGAAGTATAGGGTAGAGTTCCCCTCTACTCATCACAATGCTCTGTGTGGTATGTACTTCACATGACAACTACACCAGGTGAACAGGCCACAGACACACCTCCCAAAGGGTAATACTGGCCGCAAACAGATGCCCTATGCAGACTGACTCACAAAACCACAACTACACTGTATTGCATACTGGCCACACAGAGGTGACCTCTGTCGGACATACAGAGGTATGTCACACCCATAGCTGGGTGACAACCACCATGGCAACATATCACAATCCCTCTGGGATACATGCTCTAGGGCCCTAAACCTTGTCAGCTCATTAAACAGCACATTCTGGAGGGATAGGTTCCCATCTCAGAGATATGCCATACACTGGAATAGACCACATAGCAATAGCAAACAAGGCTCCTCCTTAGCAGTTGTTATAAATACCCCTGATGATTGTGTGGGAGATTAGTAATACACCCCAGGAAACCCCTCTGTGGTTCAGGTTGGCAGGGGCAAGTGAAATCAAAGTACATGTGTGTCAAAGGCCATGGTAGCATATGGCTAGGCTGCCGTAGGCCCTAGGGCCAATAGCATATTACCTACTTATGACACTATGCACTCACACATGTACTTAATGCAATAGCTGCTATGTGAGGTTGAATAAGTGTAACACTGAATGTGTGCAAGGTCTGTAAAGGTGTGATAGCTTAGTGTGATGTTGTATTTGACATGGTAGTGCCTATCCTAGCTGTGAGAACAGCAACTGATGTGTAATGTACTGTTAGGCAGACATAGTAGTACGGCATATGATGTGACATAGTTCTCCATTAACGAATGTGGTGTCTCACTGTAGGCTAAAGCAATACATGTATGCTTAATGAGTGGTACTGCTGGTGAATCCATCACCAATATGAACTGCAGTACTACCTGAAGCTGTAGGCCTAAACAGCACAGTATGGTGTGTGTTCACATTGCTTGGAATCACTGTCATGTGTGTTTCCTGTAGTCTGCACCGAGGACAGAATGCAGGCATAAGGGTGTGTAAGTAGTGGCACACAGTACCGTATGGTACACAGGTAATGCTCATCTGTGTTGGCATACAGTGGTGCATTGTATGTTTGCCTGATGTGTGTGTGATTATGCCTGTACAATGGCTGCAATCATATGTGCGTTACAGGGTAAACATGTGTATCCAGCAACATATATAGTCTGTCACAGCAGTATGCCACCTATAGTAACAACTGGACACATCTGGTAGGCAGGGCTATGGCATCAATGACTAGGGTGGTTGATTGGTACTACTGTACCTGTACTTTACATCCACTGCAATGGATGACATCTCTGTTCGTGCATTGGTGTGTTATACACCCCTGTCTTGAGGTTGTGCAATGTGTCACAAACAGTGTGTCGGGTACTGTTGTATAGTGGTGTGATATATAGAATCTGCCAGGCAGTGTTAGTTAGTTGTGGCCTGAGAACCAATAAGTGGTATTGAACGTGTGTAACCTCTGACAGACAATAGGATAGTATATATGTCAGTAAAGTGATATCTGTGGGTAAAGGTGTAAAGTGTGCCACAGGACACTCTCACACATATTGTTCATATCTTTTTCAGCCAGATGGCCCACCAACGCAACCCACCGTACACAGTGGATGAGGAAGAGGTGATACTCTACAGCCTATTGCAGCGGTACACAATGCTGTTCTCCAGAAGCAGCCAGCACCAGCAGGAGCGGACTGCACTGTGGCAGGAACTTGTTCGTCAGGTAAATGACATAGGCATGCATAACTGGACATATGAGCAGGTACGCCATCACTGCAGTGATTTAATTAGACAAGTCCAGCAGTGTGCATCTGATATCCAAAGACAGCAGCTTGCCACAGGTGATGGGGTGGCCATTTATTCCCCCCTCACCAGAGCGGAGGAGCTGCTCCTAAGCATGGTGGCTCCTGCACAACAGCTACATCAACCTCTGACATGTGTTGTAATGGAGGCTGGAGCCACCCAGCACATCCACCTGGAGCAAGCAGGTAACATGGCCTATCTGTAGACTACAGTTAACTGTATTGTTAGATTATGTGTACGTGAGATGTGTACTGTGTGTTTAGCAGTTCTGCTGCCTAGTCTTGTGCAATACGGATAGTTTGAATAATATCCCTACACCTGTGACTGTTGACTGTTGTTGTACTGCAGTTTAGCATACCCACTGTAGCAATGCCACAGTTGTGGCCACTGACGAACCCTCTCATATTCTCGTAGGTTCCTCTGGTGTGACGGCAGGGCAGCAGATCCATGCTGGTGAGTGTGTTATACCTTCAATGTTGGTAATGAAATATGCATGTTATAGGTGAGGTGTAGGCCATGTACACGTAATACACCTACGCATAATGCATGCCATGCATGTTTGCTGTGAGACATTGCACAGCTCAGTAATGTCAGTAGCTGCCACAATGACATACAATACACAGAGCATGACACACAGTTGTGGCAACTCCGTACTGCACATTGGATAAGCATAGTTGCAACACCTGTACACAACATAACACATTTATCACATGCAGTACACAAAGTCATGCTACATATGGTGTAAGCACACACCCACTGTAAGGTCACACTTCAGTATCCCACATGTCATCCACACACACATGATGTACCTCAGGGGTAGAGGCCTATCATGGGGCTGTGCAACACTCTTCAACACATAACACAGTCATGTTAGGCAATGCTCCCTACTGGGCACCTCATACATCCATGTACAAAGTGGCTGCGTAATAGTGAACGTATCCACGGCACTGCAGTTCAGGTACAGCATGCTGGGCAGTGGTCTGTCACACAGTAGTATGAGTGACCACAAGATGTGTGATGATGATGATGGCACATGGTACTACACCCCATCTGGTTGCAGTGACCACAGTACTACACATAGCAGTCTTTGCTAGGCACCTCATTGTTCTGTGTGTGCAAACATAAGCACCTATACACACCATGCATAGCATGTTGTATGTGTGCTTACATATGCTAGTATACACATTTTGCACAACAGTCACCATCTGTACAAAGAGTCACATATATGTCCTGGAATGTTATTGGGTGTATAGGTCACATGACACACATTGGGTATGTGTGTTGTTTAATGTTGCAGTCATGTAGCATGCCATGTCATGGCTGGCGCCGACATATCTGCAATATGTCCCACACTCACCATAACCACTGTACAATGTCCATGTCATGCATTGGGATTCCTTCACATCTACATGCACCACTCATGCCATGTCTGTACATTGCATACATTTGCTACACCTGTGCCCACTATTATGTGCTATGGACACAGACACTGTCATCAGACATGGCAATCTATGTGTCACACAGATACATGCAGCCATGGTATGTATACCATTGAGTGATGGTGCACATGACATTGCAGAGCAGATAATACTTGCACAGCAATGTTGTGCCCATGTACACATTGTGTTCCAGGGTGGAGCCAATCACTGAACAACTACACACATGCATCAAAGCCATGTATAATGTCATTAGATAGGGCTGTTTACACTTGCATTGCATGGTGTTGAGCAACACATGGTCTACATGCTGACACGTGGTGACTGTTTGCCTGGTGATACTGTCACCCACCATCACCCAATATTGTGTATGTGTTGGATTGCTGGTGTGTGTGTGTGTGTATGTGCTGTGGTGAGCAGTGTATTTCTGTGCATGTGTGCATTTGTGCATGTGTGCATGTGTTCATGTGTGCATGTGTGCATGTGTGCATGTGTTCATGTGTGCATGTGTGCATGTGTGCATGTGTGCTAACATCATGTACATATTGTAATGTATGTTTCCTGTCTTCCTTCCACAGGTGCTGAGTTAGGGGTGGTTGAATGCAGCAGGGAACCTGATGTCACCGCCCCTAATAGTGGAGATGATGAGACATGTATTGTGGCACAGGAAGGTCTGACAGGGTCTGTCGTTGGTCTACCAATCGACAGTACACAGCGGTCAACCCCATCTATGCTCACACTCATACTGCCAATACATCCCTCGTCACCAATGGCCGTAGCTGAGGGACAGCATACAGTTGGCATTGACCAGGAGAGTGTGGTACCTATGGCACGTGCATCCCCTCACAGCAGATATAGCCAGATTACCAGAATGGTACCACATAGGCAGATGTCCAGGGGTTCTTGGGGGAGCACCACTGGTCGTATTGCCCCTGGCAAATGCGCCCCCGGAGGTATTACAACCTCCAGTATGTTCCGGGCTGTAATGCAGGCACAGGCACATATGAACGGTACACCCGACAGGGACTAAGGGCGCAGAGGGCCCATTACACTGCTATCAATGACAGCATCCGTGACCTTGCCGGTGCCATCTGGAATTACACTGAGGTCATTGATAGCCATTGGAGGGAGACATTAGATGTCCTCCACAATGTGTTAGCCATGAGCCAGGACCATGTGGGATAGATGAGAAGCTGACACGGATGCATGCCATCAATAGCATCAGCTGGCAGTCATCTCGGACAGACCACAGATAACAGCCGCTCTTGTAGTGGCAGTACCAGCCCCAGCAATGCTGGGGCTGGCCTGTCCATTGACCATCCTACTCGACCATGTGCACATGGCGCTGGCCAGTCCCAGCAGGGACATGGGTCCAGTCATCATACCTCTGCCTCTGATGATAGCACCCAGTCAGGGTTGGTACCCGATACTGCCCGTAGCACCCCCTGATAGGCACAGGTACTGTGTCAATGGCCAGAGACAGTGATCTGTACGGCCTAGCAGGTACAGTCTGTGGCTGTCCCACAACCGCCCATATATGGCAGCCACATGGTGGAGTTGTGTGCATGCAGACACACACACATTTATTACATCAACATTGGCCCATGCAGTACTGTTGTCCCTCACACACACACACACACACACACACACACACACACACACACACACACACACACACACACACACACACACACACACACACACCGATTGGATGGGTCAATGTTAGGCTCTGGCAAACCTGCAACACACCCTGTACATATGATGACACCTGTGCCACCTCCTGTCATCTGTCACATTGATGCAGGAATAGGCTAACATGGTTCTGATGCACAGGGTGACATTATAGCAGTGTAGCAATAGTAGCAAGTTGCCAACAGGAAAGTGTACTGATATCCTTGTAGGTATATCTGAGCAGGCATTATGCATCACAGCTCTGATAGTCATTATAGCATTGTTTACACCAGTGTTAGGTCTGAGTATGTATTGTCCACCCATGTGCCACTTGGCTGAAGTGTACAGTGTTGCCAGCATGTATTAGTGAGTGGACAGTACATGTGTGATGTGTGCATTACAAATTAGCGGGTGTACATTTGTGAACATGGTGTGTGCGCACTGTCTGCATGTACGTGCATAGTGGACACATGGGATGTGCAACATACCCTGTTCTACACATTGTTAACATCTCATGGTATCTTTTGATGGCCAGTATGCATTCTACTACAGATATGTACTAACATGGGTACACATGTGTGTATGACATGGGTTGGCACTATGCTGTGGGTGATACCATTGATATCTGTCAATGATCTGCAGTCTGGTAGTATACACCACCTCAACAGCATGACTATAACCAATCATTAGATGATGTCCTGACAAATGACTCACAGTTGTAGGGAACTCAGTAACAGTTGGATCCTTCCAGTACTATACTATAACAGTAACCAGTGGTATTGACCACCACACATTCCTGGGACTACACCTGTGTTTGCTATAGCCCTCTTAGATACATGCAAACACACTAGGGATATGTCCATCCACATCTGGAAATGCATGCATTGGCCTACACTGCATTCCCCGGATGGGACGCATATCCTACACAAGGGTATCATACAGACAGATACCTGTTGTCCAATACATGCTGTATAGCAGTACACCATCTATGGCATAGTCATCCACATTTACTATACATACTATCCCGACAGTACCACATAGGTGGTAGCCCTGAACATGTATGTTGGGTACCAATGTGTACAGACAGACATGTGTTATGTCATCTGTCCCTTGGTATCCACATATCTATAGGTATTGTGGGGTCCCTCGATGTTTCACATAACACATTAGGGTCCTGCATGCATATCCACAGGGCTGGTGCACAACAATAATGACTGTCCATTATTGCCAGTCGTTGTTGTGTATGAACATGTCTGACATATACCCCGGCAATTACCTTCACTCACAGTACTCTATAGTACGTGTCATGGGTGTGTGTGGCAGGGATGTCCTTGGCCACGGATCACTACATTGGCCGGTCTTGATGCATACATACATATGTGACCTATGATCTGAGAAGAAGCGGCAGAATCTGTCGAAGGTTACAAATGTATTCATGTAGTATGCAGGCTTCACACCTATGTACTGATTGAGGTCACATGTACACAAATGTATTTGACACGCAGATACCCGATGTGTGCAATGCACATACTGTTTGAAACATATGTCATACTGAAGTAAAAGCAAAACCCACACTGCATTGACCACCTATGGCACACACACACACACACACACACACACACACACACACACTCAGCATTTGCAGGACTCAAACCCCTACCTAACTATGTTATGATACTAGAGAGATACGCATAAACACGGCATGCTATATGCAATACTGGATGGTTTCTGTTCTCCTTGAACATTTGTAGGATGCTGACATCATCAGACTTTCCAAAGAGGGATGTACCTCTTTTAATGTGTTTTCCCAGTCTCCAAAACGGCTACTCCTCTCAAAGGAAATCACACACACACTTGGCGTTTGCAGGACTCAAACTCCTACCTAGCTATGTTATGATGCTAGAGAGATGCGCATTAACCCAGCGCGCTATATGCATTACTGGGTGGTTTCTGTTCTCCTTGAATATTTGTAGGATGCTGACATCATCAGACTTTCTGAAGAGGGATGTACCTCTTTTAATGTGGTTTCCCAGTCTCCAAAATGGCTACTCCTCTCAAAGGAAATCACACACAAACACACACCCCCACCCCCAACCGGAAATCACACACATACACACCCACACACTTGGTGTTTGGAGGACTCACCCCTACCTAACTATGTTATGATACTAGAGAGATACGCATTAACATGGCATGCTATATGCTTTACTGGGTGGTTTCTGTTCTCCTGGTATATTTGTAGGATGATGACATCATCAGACTGGACATGGTAATGTGTGTACACATTTTTATGCAATCACAGGAATGCTCCATGTAGGTCGGCAGGTATCAACAGCTTGTAAAGGACCCCGTGAGTCTCACCTTGTGTGATCTATGTGTGGACACACTGCCATCCCTTCATATGTCAACACATATAAATGCACAGATTGTTGGTTTTGTGGATACATTTATTTTATTTTTATTTTACATTTGTTGACCGGGCTAGTCTAGCTGAATATGTGTCCATTTTCAGTAGAGGCCCGGGGAGAAAAGCTCCAACAGTCATTACAAGTTAAATAGAGAATAGGCAATACAAGATTAAAATTTATAAACAGAGCTAGTTAATACACATAATACACAAATATGATAGGAGCAAAAACCAAAAGTGTAATCATATGATGTATTAAAAACAAAAAATATATATATTTTTTTATTACAAAAGTCATACAGTGTATATGTGATAGCATATATCTACATAGAAGAGGGAGAGTCTGTGTGTCTGTGATGTTGATGAAGAGCTGTTCAAAGTCTATGTAGGACATGTGTTGCTCTGTTCCATGATGTATGTCCTGGGTGGCTGCCTTGCAGATGGTGTAGCATGCTTGGGAACCATGATCTGCACATGAACATACCACAGTTGGTAGGGTTGTGTGTTTGTCAGTTTCCAGTAGCTCTGTTTATGACTTCTGCCATGATGCACTCCATGGCCTTGCAGATCAGACTTTATAGGCTTACTTGACTATACTTCCCATGGTGTGTTGTGCACCCACACATGTGGGGAGTGCCATATGTTGTTGTAACACATTCGATGGTTCCAGGTCCTGTGGAGTGGGTGAGGCTCAACAGACTTTTCAGGTGCAGGGTCTGTTTGTTCTGTAGTGCATGCATGACACATATTGGGAAACAATGTAATCCAATTGCTGCCATGCTTTTGGCTTTGGGGGGAGATGTTCAGCCATTCTACACATGATATCTCCTGGTATGATGTCAGGGACTATCGTCAGTGGGGGGTGGGTATGTATACATGGGCCTGTCTGACAAGATGTCGGCAATGTCAGTAAGGTACAGTTGTCCCTGACTCAGCAGATATATGTGTGTACATTACTATTTATTACATAGCTGAAGGAAATGTCATGATTCTCAGTCTGGACTCCTTCTCAGCTACTCTTTACAAAACACCGACAAACCTGAGCACTAATCCCGGTTATACTCTTTTACACACTTAACACCCTACTGATCCTTTGTGATCAGGCTACAGAGTATGTCATCATAATACACTGGCATGTCCAGGGGTCGGTTTCATGTGTACTCTCCAGTCCAGCTAGTGAATATTGTGGTTATGACACAATGTCACATCTGCCTCATGTACACAGACAACCCTCTCCTCCTCACATCACACTCACATATATGTGGGCGATGTAACAATATTGACATACAGGACGCTGAGCTCTCTCGACCCATGACTGGCATAGTCTATCAGGTGGTGAGGGTGACCACACACACCACATATTAGTCTCAAATACACCAATAGTGACAGCAAACAAACCACATTATCACACATACACATATTCAGAGGCTCTACATACACTCTGCATAAGCAGCAGAGACCTCCAAAGCAGACACACATACAACTGCTACCCCCTACAATGCCCACATGTCACACAGTTCACAACGTCAGTGTGCCACAAAGTCACTGCCCTTTGGGCTAAACTACACACCTGATACACTTGTTATAGGTGACACTTAATGTCAAACACACTATCGTCCCACTCACCAGGCCAGACAGGGGAATAGTCACTTTGAGCTGTCTCTCAGGTGCCAGGATCCACCACATAACACATGCACTCAGGTCACTCCAAAGCAAGTCCAGGACTGGCTCCATCATTGTCCATGCTGGTGCGTACAACCTCAGAAGTTCCTTCCTGGACCACATGACATGGAACATAGAGGAACTCTGTGATCATGTAGCCCAGCCCAGTATTACCCTGACCTTGTCTAGCATCTTACACTCACCAAGTATGATATCACAGTATACCAACAAACTGATCACGTTTAACAGTTGGCTAACATATTGGTGTTATTCAAAGGGGATACAGTGTCTGTCATCCTGGGGTGACATGCTCAACATGCCACGTAGCTTCCCTATGGACAGCTTGCACCTGTCACCCTTGGACTTTTGAATACTAGCTAGGGCACTTGCTGTCACCATACTGTCCTATTTAAGCAGGGCTGAAAGGACAGAACCACCACCATACACATTACAGAGTACACGACACTGAGGGTAATGCTTCTCAACACCAGATGTCTTACCCTCAAATTGCGCCCACTCAGGAATCTCCTCAGTATGGAGGATAGCAATATCTGTGCACTAACAGACACATGGTTGAGGCTCCAACATGCACACCAGCACTACCAGGTTGTATTTTGTACCATGCTTTCTGACAACATAACTCAGAATGGCCAACACAAATGGGGGGGGGGGTATCCATATACATCACAGATACACATACCTCCGGGTTGGTAGCATGCACAATGCATCACGGACCATACATATGCACCTAACATTGTGCAGATCTGCCTTTTGGTTTGTTGCCTGCTACAGACCACACTCCCCAACACAGCAACCTCACTCAGCTTTCCTGGGAACATTGGACCATATGAAGGTCTCCCTAAACACCATTATATTGGGTGACGTCAAATACCCACACATTGACTGTGGATAGTACTCAGGCCCCAACACCCTCACCCAACAGTTGTTACTATTTCTAAACTCATATGCTATGGCACAACTGATCACCACACCCACAAGAGGGGACAACATATTGGACATGATCATCACCGACATGGGGACTCTATGTTCCACACCAGCGATATACCCCTCATTGGTAAGGGCAGAGCATACTTTATCTCACTGGACATCCATATCCCATCTCCACACCCATCCTGGGTAATCTTGGTAAACTTCCCAAAAGCAAACGTCACACTCCTCCAAACCACGGTGGTATCCATCAGAGACACTGGGTCAGTGGTAAGTATGGCTCAGACTGCTGAATCCTTTGCATACACATTCTATGGACACCTAGTGGATCGCATGGATCGTTACATCCAAAATAACAGCTGGACTCACTCCTCCAATGGCAGTGGACCTGTCTGTAGACCCCAGCCATTAATACGCTTTACAACAAATGGAGGAAGCTACTACATGATAGAGCACAATCCCAGACAGGGAAGGCATCTGTGATCTGTACTAGTGGACTGCTACAATCACTCAGGTATTTATGTCAGGCATACTTCTAACGGACAATTGCACCAGACATGTCGGACACTCACAAGGCCTTCTTCAGTTGATTCAGGTACCTGGCTGGACACTCACTGATATGCTGTGTGTTACTGCATACTGACTAAACATACCCTGAACCCACTGACATTGCCATCATCCTGGCAAACAGGTTCAGTGCAGATGTGTCCCCCCCATCCCCCCTAAGGTGGTACTGTCCATACCAACAGAGTGTAACCTCCCAGACATCATGAGTAAACAGGTGAGTGCTGCCCTCTCCACAGCGGACAACACAGCATCAATGGGACCAGATGGTGTCCCTGCCTGTGTCGTACACAGCCTTCACGACAGACGTAACACTCACATTACATCACTGTTCGATATAAGAGTTACTGCAGGATATGTACCCAAGGAATGGCGTACAGCAATAGTGGTCCCGCTCCACTGAATACTGCCACAACAGACCACAGACAATATCGGCCTAAAAGGCTAACTAGCCTGTTCTGCAAAGCTATGGAGTGTATTGTAATGGGACTCATACACATAGACATGGGAAAACTACAGACACTGGGTCCTACACATTACAGCATTGTTGTGGGCAGATCTTGCCTGTTGGACTTGTTCATATTCTTTCAAAAGTTACCAGGTCCATCAGTGTTGGGATGGTTGTCCACACAGCCTGCTTGGACTTTGCACAACCCTTCAACACAATACTCCACACGGCCATTATGCATAGGCTCACCAGCATCAATATTGACACATATCTGACATGATGGATTGCTACCTGGAGCAGGGATAGCACCCACATGCTCAGTGTTGCAGGTGCCATGTCTGACTATACACCAGTTACACCTGGCATCCCGCAAGGCTCAGTCCTGGGACCTCTCTTGTTCAGTATATATTTGTGTGATGTGTTGTGTGCCTGTAGTTGAAGGCAATATCTGACCCAGACTTACTGGACATGCTCCACCTCAGGAAATCCGACTCCCTTGCTGCTACACACTCATGGGACATATACCTCAGCACTGATGTTAAAAGGACATGCTGGGGGGACAGATTATTATCGGAAAGCCTCCAGTCACTCCGGAGTGTAGTCCCGATTTTGCATAGGCAGAGTCACCCACTGACCACCTACAGGTGTCATCTTGACAAGTGGATGGGTGATCACATGTTTACCCATGGGATATCTTCTGGGTCCCTGCTAGACAGAGGCACAATACACTGAATGTAAATGGACTATCTTGTGTGACCTACTATTCACAGGCACAGTGCTCTGATTTGACTGGGTTGCAGTAGCCAAACATACTCTGGCTATGCTTGTACATGCCCTAGGGCAGATAGCCTAGTATCAACCTCTGAACCTATGATAATTTTCATGATGCACAATGTTTATTGCTGATACTGTTTGCAGGTTTTTATCATCTTTGCTTTCACACTTTATATGAACCGCTTAGGTATCTGCAGAACATATTTTATTATGGCAGGGTTCCACTATATTATATACGTGTCTGTTGTCATATAAGTGTGTGCACAGGGCAGATTGCTGTGTAGTGAGATGTTCCTGGGTTAACACATGCAACTGCCTGCTATGTGTGGTCCAATGCTTTACTCCAACATGGCCTAAGTGTGTGAGCATGCCCAGTTCAGACTGTCAGTGGTCTGTTGCCTGACATTTGTCTCATGTATTCAAGTGTGTGAGCATGCCCAGTGTGACCTTTCGGTATGATGCTGTCTGAGGTCCACTACATTTGTTGATGTATGTCTACATGTCCATTATTAACATTTGTACTGTGTGTGTTGAAAGTCAGGTTCTATTCTTACTGCAGGACTCACCTTTGTGTCATAACTTGACAGGGATTATGCTGTACCTGCAGGGTTTCTGTGAAATACTTTGCATAGACTTATCAACATTTCTTCATACAGGCTAACCACTGCACTACTGTCATGATTTAGTGGTTCAGTACTATGATTACAGTGCACAGTATCATGGGTTTGAGGCCCATTGCCGCTTATATTTTCATACTGAGCAGACAAGACTGCTTAGGGGCCAGTAGAGTAAATATGAGCATGTTGGCTTTTGTTCAGCTATGCCCTACTTAGACCCAGCTTGTCCAACATTGCTCAATATTAACCATCATTGCTGGACATTGCCCAATATTACTCTACATTGACCACATTTGTAGTAGTTGGTGTGTGCGATTTTGTTTATATTGACTTCATGATGGTAAATGCTGTTTAGCACTGCTTTATGTTGCTTAACACATGGCAATCATGCCTCAGGTGTTGATGCAGGGCTGCCTATGTCGGATGCACATACTACATTCCCTATACATGTTTGAAAGCAGGTAGTGTCAACGTAGGCATCCCTTTTACTATATGTGCGGGTCAGAGAGAGGTATCATTTCCAGAGTTCCTACTGAGCCAGTGTATGTGCTATGCATTGCCTCTTTGCCAAGGCCAAAGCATACTGGGCATGCCTACTTCTGCCTACTGGGGCAGGCTCAGGTTGTTCCTCCTCCGAGTCACGCTCTGCCTGTGATGGCCTTGGCAATGGTGGGGGGCTGCTTGGCCCAGGCTTATGCTTGTCCTGCTGCAGCTGTTTTCGCAGGATCATATTATGTAGCATAGCACATACCATGACAATTTGGGTACATGTAGTTGGTGAGTACTGCAAGGCTCCACCAGATGTGTCCAGGCACCGGAACCGTGACTTGAGCAGCCCAAACACATGCTCGATTACATTTCATGTTTGTGCGTGTGCCTCGTTATGGTGTTCCTGTTCAGGTGTGTGTGCATTTCTGATGGGTATCATCAGCCATGGCTCCAGTGCATAGCCAGCATCCCTCACTAGGTGACCATGTGGGATGTCCCCATTGGAAAATGTCTGGTACAGCTGCATCAGATGCCAGATATGGGAATCATGGTAACTTCCAGGGCAGCCAGCACACACATTCAGTATTATGCCCTGGGCATCGCACACGACCTGGCAGTTGATGGAGTGGAAGCCCTTGTGGTTGAAGTATACCCTACCCCGCTCACCGGCTGGTGCTTTGATGCATATGTGAGTGCAGTCTATTGCACCCACTACCTCAGGGTATTCCGCTATTTGCTGGAAGAGATGCATATTGCTGGCCAATACCTCATGGGAATTGGGGAAATATACATGATCACTGACATGTGCTGACATGGCATCCAGGAACTGGTGCAGTACCCTGGATGCTGATGCCTGTGATATCCCCATCATATCACCAGTTGGTCTCTGGAAGGTACCTGTTGCTAATATTCTTAGGCCAACACATACCTTAGTTTCCACTGGGATAGTTTCCTCTCTGTTGGTTCTGTGTGTGAGGTATGGCCTGCACAGCTCAGCAATTTGCTGCAAGAGGTCTCTGTCCACTCTATAGCGCTCCACTATCTCCAGCTCATGTAGCCCCTGGTAGGTAACCCTGGGCCTATACACTCTTCACTCCTCACTGTGGGTTGTCCAGCAGCATTTGCATTATCACCACCCTCAGCATGTTGCATATGTCACCTTATAACAGCAATGGCAGCCCCTAACATTTTTGTGTCAGTGAAGCCTTTTCAGTTTTCACTTCTATTAGCTTACTGCAGTGTTGCAGTGTCTCTTGAGAGAAACATAATGGATTGTTGTTTGCAGAGTTTTAAGTGCTGGGCTGGGCTGGGCTAGTGTTTTGCCTGGGTAATTGCCTGATTCTGATTGTTTTCACCTGCTAGCTCTGCTAGTACTCCCTAGTAACTTACACTGTTTGGTGGGGTTCCTTTTTCCTTACTGTTTCCTCGTGGGGGGGGGGGGGCGCCCCGCACACAAGCACAAACACGCGCACAGCAGCTAACATGCACGCACACATGCTTACATGGACTAAAGTTTGCTTATTCTTCTTAAAACGTGTGCACAGCAGCGCAAACACACTTACAACTGTTTACACAGCCTTACATATGCTTACTCAAGCCTACACGCGCGCACACATGCTTACACGCACACACACTGTCTTACTCGGGTTTACTGGCACGCACATGCGTGCATGCACGCTCAGTAGGAAATTTTGGTGTTATCCACGGCATACACCTTTGATTTCTTGACTTTACCTGGCCTACCTGTTGACACACCTCTTTCACTATTATGTAAATGTAAGCTGACACATGTCACTCTGCTCCAATGAGCTTCACTCCTTTCATACATACCCCCCTCGTGATGTCACCTATCTTCTACTCTGTTACTCTCCTTATCCTACTCCTACACTCCACTGACTGTGCTCATTTGCTATGTAAACTTGTGATTCACTATCTTAACTCTCAAGCACTCCTATATTATACAAATCCCTCACTTGCAAAACCCCCCAGGAGTGCCCACTTCCCTGCTAAGCCCTCTACTTTTCTGTCTCATACCAACTCATAATTCTTTCTAGCATGTCGAAGGGTCAGATGCTGGCATCCTCTCCTGCCCAGTTGGTGTATCTGGGAATTCTGAGGCAATGTTACAATTGCCTCATGTACACGGACAACCCTCTCCTCCTCCCACATAACACTAACACTTGCAAGAGATGCAGCTATTTAGCCAAACTGGAGGCTGAGCTCTCTCAACTCAGGACTGGCAAGACCAGGCAGGAGGAGAAGGCAACTACACACACCACAATACAAGTCTCACATAACTCAACCACACCAGTGAATCAAACACATAAACACACTAAGACATACTCGGAGGCTCTGAGTAAAAATTTACCTAAACAGCAAAGGCCTCCAAAGCAGACACCCAAGCAACTGTAAACTCAAGACACCACACAAACAACACATAAAAAACAAAATCAGTGTGCAAAGCAGTCACTGCCCTTAAGGCCAAATACAACACCAAACATACTTGTCATAGGGGACTCCATAGTCAGACACACTGACGTCCCACTCACCAGGCTGAACAAGGAGAAGGTCACGGTAAGCTGCCTATCGGGCTAGAATCCGCCACATAACACAAGCACTCAGGTCACTCCACGGCAAGTACAAGTATGACACAGTCATTGTCCATGCTGATGTGAACGACCTGAGACGTACCTCCCTGGACTACATGAAAAGAGACATAGAGGAGCTCTCTGATTATGTAGCCCAGGCAGGTATGACCCTGACCCTGAGCAGTATCCTTCCTTCACCACGAATAATGCCACAATATAGTGACAAGATGATCAGCTTTAACAATTGGCTTAATTTCTGGTGTCATTCAAAGGGGATCCAGTGTCTGTCTGCTTGGGATGACATGCTTGACAAGCCACGCTGCTTCGCATGAGGCGGCTTGCACCTGTCACCCTGGGATTCGGATATTGGCTAAGGCTCTTGCCACCTCCATAGTGCCTTTTTTAGGCAAGGCTCAAATTCTAAACCTACCACCCTAGAAAACAAAAACGGGAAGAAACTAAGGGTAATGCTGCTCAATGCCAGAAGTCTAAATCTCAAAATGCACGCACTCGAGGCCCTTCTCAGTATGGAGAAGATCGATGTCTGTGCTGTGACTGAAACCTGGTTCAAGGCTCCTGAGAGCACCCCGGCACTATCAGGTTTTACCTCATATCATGCGTTCTGGCCCCAAAACCTGGACCATACCACAAATGGAGGGGGTGTATCCATATTCATCAAGGATACCCACACCTCTAGGTTGGTGGCTACGCACAAAGCATCGGAAACCATCCAGGTGCAATTAACCATAGGCAAAACTGCTCTACAATTTGTAGCATGCTACAGGCCACCCTCTCAAACTCAGGAAACCCACACAGCCTTCCTGAAGACACTGGAGGGTATAAATGTATCACCAAACGCCATCATATTGGGTGACTTCAACTACTCGAATATAGACTGGGAATATTACTCAAGCCCCAACTTTCTAGCCCAAAGTTTCCTGGAGTTCATAAATTCAAATGCCATGGAACAACTAGTCACCGTCCCCACAAGAGGAGAAAATATACTAGATCTCATCATCACAAACATGGAGACAAAATGCTCCACACCGGAAGTATATCCCTCTTTGGTGAGATCAGATCATAAACTAATCTCACTAGAAATCCACATCCCGCCCCCACCCCAAACAAAAAAGACCACAGTGAAGAACTTCTCTAAAGCAAACTTTACACTACTCAAGACAGGTGTGGTATCCTTCAAGGCCCCCGAGCCAATAGAAACCACAACCCAAGCTGCGGAAGCCCTTACAAATGCCTTCTATGAACACCTTCAGGGCTGCATGGATCAGGCAATCCCAAATAAAACCAAGACTCTTTCCACCAAGGGCAAACGTCCAGTCTGGTGGACCCCAGCCATAAACAAACTTTACAATAAGAGGAGAAAGCTATTACATGATAGAGCAAAATCCCAAAAAGGGAAGGCATCTTTGATCAGTACTAGCAAGAAACTACGATCCCTCATAAAATCATCAAAGGCCAACTTTGAGAAAAAAATTGCCATAGATTCAAAAGACAATCATAAGGCCTTCTTCAGCTATGTCAGAAACCTGGGTGGAAACTCCCAGATATGCTCAGAATTAGTCCAAAATGATACAAAAATCACTGAGCCCACATACATTGCCAACATACTGGCAGACAGGTTCAGCGCAAACTTCACCCCCCTCTCCCCCCCAAAAGGAGAGATAACTATCCCAACAGAGTGTAGCCTCCCAGACATCTCAAATGCGCAGGTGAAAGCTGCTCTCTCTAAAGCTAAAAACACAGCATCAATGGGACCGGATGGTGTCCCCGGCTGAGTGCTACATGAACTCAATGAAGAACTAAACCCGCACATAAGGCAGCTGTTTAATCTTAGCCTTACCACAGGATATGTGCCCAAGGAGTGGCGTACGGCAACTGTGGTCCCACTCCACAAAGGTGGTGCCTCTATGGACCCTGGTAATTACCGCCCCATAAGCTTAACAAGCCTGGTCTGCAAAGCTATGGAGAGGATCATAATGGAACTCATAAACAAGGACATAGGGGACTTGCAGACCTTGGACCCAACCCAGTTTGGCTTTGTCAAGGGCAGATCTTGCCTTTTGAACCTGGTCGACTTCTTCAAAACAGTTACCAAGGCCATTGATGATAGAAAGGCAGTCCATACAGCCTACCTTGACCTTGCAAAAGCTTTCGACACAATACCCCACTTGGGTATCATAGAGAAACTTACCAGCTTAAATGTAAACCCATATGTCACAAGATGGGTTGCAAACTGGCTAAAGGACAGAACCCACAGGGTTAGAATTGCTGGAGCCATGTCAGACTCCAAGCCGGTTACAAGTGGTGTCCCACAGGGCTCAGTCCTTGGCCCCCTATTGTTCGGCATCTACTTCTCAGAAGTACAGGCAAACATAGGAGAACTATGGCTGACCAAGTTTGTGGATGACTGCAAATTGGGTGCCATAGTGGATAGTACATCGGACACAGACATCCTTCAGAGGGGCCTCACGGAAACTGATAGCTGGTGCCAGAGCCATGGCCTGAAGTTAAACGCAAAAAAGTGTATAGTCATACCCTTCGGGAAAAACAAGGTAACCCCAAGCTACCATATAGGTGGCAACCCACTAAGCACAGAAGAGGTTATCAGGGACCTGGGTACCCAGGTTGACAGTGGCCTCTCGTTTGACACTCACGTTGCTAAAGTGGTTCGAAAGACCTTCTACATTGCCCATCTGATCATGAAGGGATTCACATCCAGATCAAGTGAGGTCATTGTTCCCCTGTACTCTTCACTTATCAGACCAATGATCGAGTACAATGCCCCATTCGGGATGTATCTCACCCGACACCTGCAGCAATTGGAGAGACCCCAAAAGTTCCTCACCAAAAGGATAAAGGACTCCAAAACCTGTCATATACTGCCAGACTGAAGAAACTCCAACTCTATTCAGTTGCATACCGTCTGCTCAGAGGTGACCTGTGCCTGACATACAAGGCCATGACCAACCCGCAATTAATGGACTTGCTCCACCTCAAAAATCCAAATCCACCAGAACCACTAGAGCAAGTGACTTAAACCTTAGCACGGATATAAATAGGACATGCTGGAGGGATAGATTTATCACCCAGAGACTCCCCATGCTGTGGAATAAAATCCCGGCCCATGTGAGGCAGAGCACCTCGCTGGCTCTGTTCAAGAGAAATCTTGACCGGTGGATGGGAGATCGTAGGTTTACCCCGGGAATCATCTCTGTGTCACTGCTGGACAGAGGCACAACAAACTAATGGGCACATTATTTCTAACATAAGGGGTGGCGTAAGCCACATAACTTTGGGCTAGGCTTATAAATGCCTTAGGGCAGATAGCCTAGTATAAACCTATGAACCTATGAATCTATTTGCATAGGATTGCCTACTAATGCTTAGTTACAGATCTTAGACTGAGCTTCCCCCCTTAGCAACCTCTACTCGGTGGCCATGTTGTCTTCAGCCTGCCATTCCCTTGCATTGTAAATTAATTTTAGCTATAAAATCCACATTTGTGGATCTTAATTATTAATTTTCTGCTTTTTAGGGTGCAGCGTGTTTGCGCAGCGCTGTGCTACGGTTAAACCCTGGTGATCAGGATAAAAAAAAAAAGTTATTTTATTTTTGATTTGCATCACTTCCCATTGCCAATGGCCATATTTTTGGCCATTGGCATGCTTCCTGCTGTGAATGCATGCTTTTTTTCCAGCTGACACGGCTCCGTTTTGCTATTTGCAGAACGGTACTCAGTTATCAACTGAGTACATTTCTACAAATAACACTGCTCCTACTCGGACAGGTTCGGGTTTCCTGGATCACAAATTTACCTCATTTGCATGGCTTTCGCCTGTAATTGAGGTCATTTGCATATCCCAGCCCTGTCCATGTAGGAATAGTTTGGAGAGTTCAGTTGCATGCCCCTACCGGCTGTTCCTGGATCGCTCAGTGGACATGTTGGCTGCATGGAGTCTTACTCTACTCTAAGACTCCATGCAAGCCTTCATGAATCCAGCCCAATGTATATTACATTTTCTTTTCTTTTTTTATTGCCATGTTTTAGTCTGAATTATTTCAATGTATTTTGTTTAATTTGCTTATTCTCCTAAAATAGAAACTAATAATAAATTAATATTTTGATTTTTAGTCAAAATTAGAAATGTATTTTTATCATTGTTAAAGTGTAAACCAGAAATGCTTTTAAAATGTTGGATTATTCTAAAAAACATCTTTTACTGAGCTATTTATTTCATTAACAGTCAACCCTGTGTCATCTGCAGATAGCATTATTATACAGATACATATTTATCTTCCAGACTTTTTGTCTTATTAATGAAGCTAAAGTTTCTATAGTCAATATTTTATACTCTTTGTATCTCTAAAGGTTCAGAAAGAAAAGTTCCTCATTTAACAAATGATCTATTATAGTATATGGTTTTAAGTAGAGAAATACATTTCTTTGGTATATCATAAATATCCAATATTTTCAAACAGGTAGTCCTAAACGTGTCAAAAGCTTTTTTTTCATGCTCAAACTTATGAAAACAGTTTCCTTTTTATTGGCCCTAGGGCCTATACAAGCCTTGCCATATCAATTCCCTGGCTATTTCTTCCCAGAATATTTACTTCCCTGGTCCCCTCTCTAGCAGGGCGACTGATGTGATCCCTGGGGTGAATTTCCTATCTCCCATCCAATCATCAAGGTTCCTTTTGAAGTGGGCCACAGAGGTGCTCAGCTTGCATGTATGGGCAGTATTTTCCAGAGTATGGGGAGTCTCTGGTTCAGGAACCAACCCCACCAGCATGTTTTGTTCATTGTGATGACCAGGTTTAGATCTCTGGAGCGTGTAGCTCTGAGGGATTGGTATTTCTTTAAGTGTAGCATGTCCAACAGCACCGGGTTTGACATGGCTTTGTATGTTAAGCAGAGATCGCCTCTGAGTAGACGATATGTGACAGAGTATAGCTGGAGTTTTTTTAGATGGTCAGCATAGGGCATCTGCTTTAGGCCTGTGATTCTTTTAGTGATGTATTTCTGTGGCCTTTCCAGTTGTTATAGATATCTTGTGAGGTACATACCAAATGGGGCATTGTACTCTATAATGGGTCTAATGAGGGATGAGTACAGTGGGACAATGACCTCCTTTTTTCTGGATGAAAAGCCCTTAGTGATGAGGTGTGCAACATAGAAGGATTTCTTGACTGTTGTGGCTATGTGGTTATCGAAGGTGAGACCACAGGCCACCTGTGTCCCTAAGTCCCTTATCACACTTTCAGTGTTTAGTGTACTACCACTTATCTGGTATTTCAAGGGTACATGTTTTTTCCCAAAGGGGATAACTATGCATTTCTTGGCATTGGGCTTGAGCCCATGGATCTGGTACCAAGTATCTGTTTCTGTAAGGCCCTTTTATAGAATATCCACATAATTTGGGGATTCAATAATGGCTCCCAGTTTGCAGTCATCTGCGAACTTTGTTAGCCAGAGTCCCTTAGTGCTGGCCTATACTTCAGAGAAGTAGATGCCAAACAAGAGCGGTCCCAGGACTGAAGCCTGAGGTACTCCGCTTGTCACTTGTCTGGAGCTGGATTTTGAGTTGGCTACTGTTACAGGATGGGTTATGTCAGTAAGCCAGTTGGCAACCCATCGAGTGATGTAGGGATTAATGCCCAGCTTAGCATGTTTATCTATGATTCCAGAATGGTGGATGGTGTTGAAGGCCTTGGCGAGGTCCAGATAGGCTGTGTGGACCGCCTTACCCTTGTCCATGGCTCTGGAGACTGATTCGAAGAAGTCAATCAGGTTGAGGAGAAAAGATCGTCCCTTTACAAAACCAAACTGGATGGGGTCCAGTGTTTGAAGGTTGCCAATGTCTTTGTTTATAAGTTCCATGATAATGCATTCCATGACTTTGCAGATCAGGCTCATCAGATTGATAGGACGATAGTTCCCAGGATTCAAGGTGGATCCCCCCTTGTGGAGTGGGATAATTGTAGCTTTGCATCACTCATTGGGCATGAAGCCTGAGGTGATGCTATAATTAAACATGACACTTAGGTGAGATGCCAGTTCATTTTGTAGTTCATGTAGTACACAGCCCGGGATGTTGACTGGTCCCATGTATGCTGTATTCTTAGCTTTGAAGAGTGCGTTTTTTACCTGTGTGGCCATGAGTGCCGGAATTTGGCAATCTTTTTGTGTTGAGATTGGCCCTTTAGGGGGTGAGAGGGGGGGTGAAGTTGGCACTGAATCGATCTGCCAGGATATTGGCAATATCCTTGGGATCAGTATATTTAATGCCATTCTGTTGTAGCTCAGACCAGATCTGAGAATTGCCATTTAGATTCTTGACATAACTATAGAATGGCTTGTGGTAGTCCTTAGAATCTTTGGCAATTTTATTTTCATAACTAGCTTTGGAGGATTTTATGAGGGAGCTCAGCTTCTTACTGAGGCTGGTAAGGGAGTTTTTTGCATCCTGGGATTTTCCTCTTTTCTGCAACAGTTTCTTCCTTCTGTTGTATAGTTTGTTTATGGCAGGGGACCACCAGATTGGGTTCCTTGTTTTGGAGGAGACCATCTTGGTTCTATTTGAAATGGCATGATTTATGCACGAGTGGATGTGCTCATACAGTGCCTTAGTGTAGGATTCAGTGGTCGAACTTTCAGTTCCCGTCTGCATGGGTGTCATTTATATTCATTGTATCTATTAGTGGTAGGACTCTAAATATTATATTGAGTCCGTATTTTGTATGAAACCAAATTGACCATTATTTGTAAGATTTAGGACAAACTGTTTCATTCTTATCTGCAAAGATTGACATAAATATTTTATAGCCCACATTTAGCAATGAAATTGGTCTCTATGCAGATCAATCTGAGAGATCATTATTCTCTTTTGGACTCAGAGGATCATTCAGCATTTCCAAGATGATGGTGCTATTGGTTCTGTTTGAATATCTATTAGAACATTATGAAAGAGAAATATTACATTCATAAGAAAAGAATTATACAATTGTGGTACAATACCATAGTATTACATTCATAAGAAAAATATTATACAATTTTGGTATAACACCAGCTATACTGGGAGACTTGTTAATTTACATTCGTTCAGTTTGCTTACAATTTCATTCATTTTGACTTGCTTTAAGTAGCCTGTTCTTTTTTGATATTGTGATATTTGGTACATTTAAGCCATTAATAAAATCTATGAAACATGAGTCATCTGTGGCATTGTTTTCTATATCCTTATTTAATTTATTGCAATAGTCCATGAATTATGACAACATGTTTATCTTTAGTATTTTTAATTCCCTTAATATGATTAGTTATTGTTATTTTAGCTCTATTTGCCAAACTATTCATTCCTTTAGGAGAGATTGTGTAAGAGTTACTTTTTAGTTTTCAAGAGGAAAAGCAGTTTTGTGAGATAAAATATCTTGATATTCTTATGGTCACAGCAGCAAGAGATCCGAGAAAAAGTTTTTAACGTGTGAGCACTTTCGTTCACAAACAGGTAACCATGAACTTTTTCAGACACATTTACTAAAATCACCCCTCCCTTAAATACATTTAAAAATCACATGCCAAAAACAATTAAAATCACTTACAGCTCTTAAAGGGCACTTGGCATTATAACTTTAAAACTACATACATTATTTAAAAATCATGCATTATTTGTATGACTTTGCCATGTAATACAGGATAGAAAATGCATTCATCTCTCAGGATGTCACTTATTGGATAAGTAATTTCAGGATAATTGCACATCTTATCTCAGATCACAGTGCTTTATTTTTTAAAATTTCAACTAAGTTTAAAAGACTATCAAATATCTCTAGAATATCAACATATTTAATTAAGCACGCCAAATTTAAATCATGGCTTATTAAGTAATTAGACATTTTTATGGAAGTCAGGGGGAGAGAGAAGATATAAGAAAAATCATGATCTGGAATATCCTAAAAGCTTATATATTTGTAAAAAGGTTTACATTAGTGCAAAAATCAAATTAAACAAAGGGGAAATTAAATATTGTATACACAAAGCAAATTACAGAAGAGTAAAAATGAATTTCAAAAAGGCAATGCAACTTTATTTGAACAAATAAAGTAATTTTAATTGTTCTTGGCATGTGATTTTTAAATGTATTTATGGGAGGGGTGATTTTAGTAAATGTGTCTGAAGAAGTTCATGGTTAATTGTTTGTGAACGAAAGTGCTCATACATTAAAGCATTTTTCTTGGATCTCTTGCTGCTGTGACCATTTGTAATTGTATTGGTGTAGTCTATTTGTTAAAGTTTTGGGTTTGATCTTGATATTCTTTATTTAAAATATTTATTTGTTCAAATAAAGTTGCATTGCCTTTTTGAAATTCATTTTTACTCTTCTGTAATTTGCTTTGTGTGTACAATATTTAATTTTCTCTTTGTTTAATTTGATTTTTGCACTAATTTAAACCTTTTTACAAATATATAAGCTTTTAGAATATTCCAGATCATGATTTTCTTATATCTTCTCTCTCCCCCTGACTTCCATAAAAATGTCTAATTGCTTAGTAAGCCATGATTTCAATTTGGCGTGCTTAATTAAATATGCTGATATTCTAGAGATATTTGATAGTCTTTTAAACTTAGTTGAAATTTTAAAAAATAAAGCACTGTGATCTGAGATAAGACGTGCAATTATCCTGAAGTTACTTATCCAATAAAGTGACATCCTGAGAGATGAATGCATTTTCTATCCTGTATTACATGGCAAAGTCATACAAATAATTTATGATCTTTAAATAATCTTTTCCTTTTAAGATTAGAAATTTTGTCCAGTTTTTAAGTACCTTGGCCAAGGTTGCTATTCTTAATTGCATTTTTACTGTTTTCTCAAAAACACAATTAAAATCACCTCCTATAATTATACTACCTTTCATATTGCTGAAAATTATTTCAGATGATTTTGTTTTTTGCTGCCCCCATTCCAGGGGACCAATATAAATGATCATTGCAAAATATCATCTTGATCCCCATTTTAATACTATTTTGTCATTATTTCTCTTTTCCACAAAACGTTTCTGCATTGTTTGGTGTGTGTCTTCTGCAGATGTATTACCTGTGCCTCATTAGTGCTAATAAATTTCACTAGCTTCTCTCTTTTAATGTTACTATTTGGGCTGTTAATATTTATTGACGGAAAAATTTGATCCATTTACATTTGTTGCCATATTCTGATATATTTGAGATACCTCTGAAATACATTTTTCTTTAGTCAAATCTTTGCAGTGTCCTATGTTAAAATATTTATTCTAATATTAAGTTTACCATATTTGCCATTGAAGCTATCTTTAATTTCAAGTGTTCAGAAAGAACATATTAAACCAAAACCACAAGAAAAATGAATTAAAACTATACAAATACAGCCTGATTCTTAGCTTGAGTAGAAATATGTAATCAAGCTACTGCTCAGTCAAACCTTCAG
Source organism: Protopterus annectens (assembly GCF_019279795.1). Taxonomy (NCBI): domain Eukaryota; kingdom Metazoa; phylum Chordata; order Ceratodontiformes; family Protopteridae; genus Protopterus; species Protopterus annectens. Next base: position 1,957,037,398 of record NC_056741.1, on the reverse strand, counting down.
AGCATCACAATTACTTAAACACTTTGAAATACAAACTTAATGAAGTTACTGCAGTACAACTATAGTTGTCAAGGATTAACCATTCTAGTGTGTTGGCAAGTTCTATTTTTCTTCATATGCATGGTTATAAATATCCACAATAATATTATTCTATCTAGATTAACTGAGAGATATGTCTATAAAAACAATTATTCTATGAAAGTAATTAGAGATATTTCATATAGATTATCAATTCTGAGTATACAGTCTATATAATTTGATGAAGTCATAAAACATGTTAATTTGTCTCTCCCCAAGTGCCTTATAAAACATCAACATATGTTGTCTTCACTACTAGTGTCCTATAAGGTTTTGATGCTAATAACTAATGGAACATTTCTTCCCTTTATGCACCTACTCTGTATGAGGAGTTATCTTTTAGCTCAAAATTGATGATAAGCAATGGTAACATCTTGTTCAGAATCTTCCCCTACAACTTTCATTATATTCTCTCTTGCATCACTTAAGGTATATTGTTCCATTGTGTATATTAAAGTTTATGTGGCTTCTCTGTAAGTCCACTGACTCCAGGTTATGTTATTTTGTAACCAGCCTCAAGATGAAAGGTGTTGATTTTTCCCCAAAAGACACTGCCAATTCAACTTATTTTATGTCTCCTTTGTTACAGTGGACATTAAGGACTTGTTCTTAACCACATAGACCAGGCTTGGAATTGTGTCTGTAATTTCTCACTGAAAATAGTGAGCTTTCAGGCATGCAGATTAATGAGATTCTGACTTTATTAAATATAGCTTTCACTTCCAATATTATATTTTGAAGGAACTTACTTTGGGCAAAGAGGGTGTCACCTGTGCCCATCTGTTTGCTAATAATGTGATGGCCACTTGGGAAAAGAAGTTTGTGTTTAATTCAGATTTTTTTTAGATCATGGTCTTTCTATACCAGACACCTAGATCATATTTGCATCTTTTGGATTACCCACTCAGGTTGAATAGGGGGATTTATAGATTATATTAAAGGTACTACATCCTTTCTTAAGTTTACATGAACTAGGTCTTCAAAGGTTTTACACTATTTGGATATTGAACTATAATAAAGTTTGTATCACTGATTTATAGGAAGCCCACTTATTCAAATTCTATTTTACATTTCACCAGCCACCACCCTTTATACCAAAAGAAAGCTATGGTAAAAGGACATGGTTAAGGCAGCTAGGATGGTGTAGGAACTCATGGACTTCATTTATGAATATAACAAACTCAAAGATATGTTTCTGAGGAGCGGCTATCCTAATGGGTTTGTTGTAGTATTATTAATGAAGTACAAAATAAAAAGGGAGAGACTCTGGGTTTTATAATGTTTTGCTGGAGGTAGATCCATGGGTTAAGCACAATGTTTGTATTGAAAAAGAGCACAATGTGGCATTAGGATGTATTATGACCTTTAGTGTCATCTACATAGGCATTAAAATGCATTGAAAGAAATTGGGGCATTTTCAATTACTTTGAATAAGTTAATAAAAAGGTTTGGCAATTCACCCAAATTTGTCAGTGGTGGATCCAAATCAGGTATGGATGGGGAGCTATTGTAAGTCAAACATCAACTGTACTTGTTACTCAGTTCTGCACATCCTAGGTTAAGGGAGAATGCAGCGTACAGGTACAGAAATATTAAGTTTACCACTGATTTCCACAAAACCAATGAACGTATTCCACAAATTCAGCTATGAACAAAAACTGTGGAGAATTAAGAACTTAAAATCTAGCTCAAAAAGGAGTAAAGAAATCGGAAAAATATGATGCAGTATAGGAAAAGGAGAAACACATATCCCAGGTGTAATGGAACTTCACATAATTTTCTCTTTTGTTCAGAAATGGAATTAAATTGAACACTGTTTTTTTACAAAATTAGTAAACAGTAAGCTTATTGTATTAATGAGGTTATGGACAGAAATATTGCTAGATCCTGTACAGAATTCATTTTATTTGTAATATAAAAAAAAAACAAAGCAGAAAATTAAAGGGAAACATGGAATTCAAGAGGAAAATAGGATCCTAGTTAGGCATAACACAACTCAATATTTCTGCATATATTCAATCCACTACACACATCTGTGACCTGTACACCCAAAGCCAGTGCACATCCAAGTAATTGTATTAGCCTATGGACTCAAATTCTTAGCAAACCAGAAGTCTCAGTTTGTAAGTTGTGGCCCTAAAGTCACTGTTTATGTAGTGCAGGCCCAAAGTCATAGCATATCAAAGCCTTCATTTGTAGAATGTGGAATCAAAGCAACTGCAGACTTTGTTAGCTGTGAACCTAGTTATTTTGTACCTTAAGCAGCTCACAATTTCTATGTAGTCCTTGTACATGCCCTCTCCCAGTCAATGTCACAATTTATAATATGAGGCAGTACAAGTCTTCTTGGATGCCTCTTACCAAATTCATGTACAATGTCCACAGCTGCTGAAATTCTGTCACTGTGTGCATACATCAATACCAAAGCAGTCAGCCTGTCTTCAGTCATATTTAAATGCATGTATGTCTTGATAAGTTGAAGTCTGTTGACTGCTCTTTCACATTCACAGCTAGTGATGGGAAATGTCCCACAGATCTTTAGAAGTATACTGATGTTTGGAAAGAGACATGGGTCACAGGTTTTTTAAAGAATTAATAATGTTGTCTGGAAGCACATCAAAATGCCTCCACTTGATGTGTCAAGTGTGCAGTCAGGCTGAGGCAAGTCATCCAAGAAGAAGCTCACGTCCGATGTTCTAATATCAAAGTTATGCTGCTCCTACATCATTATTTTTGGGATGAGCTGTAGAACAAGTGTTGCTCTCAGATGCAGCTGGGAAAACCTGTCATTAATTTCTGAAATTAGGTGGTCTACAAAAGGAATGGTCATAGCCCTGCAGAAATACTCTTCAGGATACTCTGCTAGTACATTACTTCTGTATGTCTGCTTTGCTATTGTTCTGGATTTATTTGGCAGTACTCCTATTTCTGATGCAGTTGTTACGGCCTCTTGGTACCACATGGAATGATGTTGTTCAATATTCTCTCGAACATCTTTAAAGGCAGCTCTTGAGAAGTTAATGTAATTTATGGCCTTTACCACATCAGTGGCTGATCCCTGCAGTGTAATACTCAAGGCTCACAAATAATAAAGACATTTTGCTGTAATAACAAGACAGTCAATGAATTAAAAACTTGAGATGTTCTTTACCATGCCATTTGCTTGTGCAATGCCTTCACATCAACTCGACTACTCAGCAACTTGTTCCAAGGCACAGACAATTCCTTGGTGCAAGGAAATAAAGACTTCAAAGGCATCATATCATTCAATCCATCTGGTTTTGGCAAAAACTCTGCAGTTTAACTTTGCTGGCATGTACAATCTCTTGTTTTAGTATAGCTTCTGTCTTTGGAGAGTATTCAAAGAGTTGCACAATCTCATCTCCTGCTCCCATCATATTGTGAATTAACTGATTCTCACAGGCTGCTATTATGCATCTGTTCAGCTGATGGGATCCACACCAAAACCACAAGGCCTTTGGATACTGTTCTTGAACTCTTGGTCCTGCACCTTTCCATTTCCCACTCATATTGCCAGCCCCATCAGAACACTGAATCCTCATCTTACATGGATCCAGGTTTAATTTTTCAAGCTGTAGCAAGATTTCCCTGCAAATTCTCTCACCAGTATTGTCACTGCTGATGTCAATGTATGTAAAAAACTCTTCATGTATGAAGAAGTTCTCATCCATAAAACAGAGAGCAAAAACCAGCAGCTCCTTATTGCTGATACCATGGACTTCATCCATCATTAATAAAAATGAAGAACAAGCACAGACCAAACCAGAAATAAAGAAACCAAGTGAAGTAGCTGGATTGAACCCACTCACAAGTAAAGATAGATGAAAGACTCTGTTGTAGAAAATGAAATCCACTTTATTCACTCCACAAAAACACATGAATTGTTCACCAAGGATAAGCGCTTTCATCTAGAAGATCTAGACTTCATCAGATCACAGTACCACCCACCAGCCTTCTTGATGTCTGCAATAATTTCCTTTTGAATCATGTGTCCAATGACAGAAATCATTTCATTCTGAATAGTCTTGAATCTGTAAGTAGCATTTTTATTTGCAGAATCAAAATGCTGTCTCAGGATGTCATCTCCATTGTCAAGGCTGAACCACATTTTGCTTTTTAACCATTCAAGTATATGGCATTATCCCTGTGTCCTTGAAGGGGAAGCTTTTGCGTACCACATAAAACTATGTTTTTTGCAATAGAACTTAGATTGATAAGGTTCTTCCTCCTCCTCCATTCTTCTAGTCTTTCGTTGCACTTAACCACAATACTTTCATCTCCATGTAGCGTAACTCTCTTGAAATTGTCTGGTCTGATAGCATAGGAAGCATGGATTTCATAGCCTGATCCACCATCCTTAGGATTGGTACCATGCAGTTTATTAAAAAAGTGTGCATCAAAAGCAAGCATTGCCTTTCTCCAGTTCTTGTATCCTGCTGTTGCAAGTGCACCACTTTTTTGGTTTGAAGTAGTAGTGTCAAATAGCGTGCAATGCAAGCAGAATGCAGCATCAAGTGAGGTACTGTATATCAGTGCAGGGTAATTTGCAATCCATGATGGCTGAAAGTAACATTTCTGTTTAACAAACATGGTTGCTGGCATCTTTTCACAGTTCCTGATGGAATAGTCAGCTGTCAGTTATTGTTGTTTTCTTTCGGCTTTTCCCGGTTAGGGGTCGCCACAGCGGAACTCCGGTCTGCTAATGATTGGCAGTTGATTTTTATGGTGCTGAGGTGCCAGCCCAATGCCCAACCTTCAACGAAGGCATGCTCATTCACTCATGTCTTTCGAACGCCACTCGACTGTGGGGAAGACATGCAGACTCCACACAGAAGGTGCTCCAGCCAAGAATCGAACGGGAGAACCTCTTGCTGTGAGGCGACAACGCTACTGCTACACCACCGCAGCTGATAGTCAGCTGTCAGTGATGTAAGTTTTTGTTGCTCTATCAGCTTGCTGCATAAATAATTTGCAATGTCATATTGACAAATCATAAATGTATATGTAGATACAAGGACACTGATGACTGTTCTGGTTGTGGGGTTTCTGCAGGATCATAGTCATTGCACATTGGTTGCTGTAGACATATAACTGCTTCTTTTTGCTCACTCTCTTGACTTGATTCTGGGAAACATCTGACATAATCAAGAGATCTAAGTTATACAGAAAGTTTAAACCCATGTTTTTATGTGTAACATTACCCCTTAAAGTCACTACATTCCCCTTTAACCTGTACGTAACTGTATAAAGTATCACAGAAGAGGGTTGCATCACTTGAATTTATTATAGCGTTCACCTCATTCATTAGTGATCACACTAGGCTTACCACAGCAGCATTAGTAAGCTAAGCTGTACCACCACTGAATCAATGTACACTTTGATGTATAACATTTATGACTTAAAATTTCAATCTGCTGTTATAAATGCATACTAAGTCTATTACCCTGACATTTTATCCACAAATACTAAATCTGCAGTTAGCAGTAGACAGTTACCTCAAAAATTTATACTAAGTGATTCAATGTCTCATTTGATTATATGGTTGCTGTTGCCTTTACTGGTTACAGCTTACAGATGTGCATAAAACCCTATGCACCTTTTCAGAACATTTTCTAATGGCTGGAAGACCTACATGATCTTGGAACTTGTGTTCTTTGACAAAATCATTGTTTTGATTTGAGGCAAAAGGTAGACCAGTATTGCAGTTGCTAATGAATTCCAATAATGCCCTCAATGTCCTGTAGAATAAACAGGCAGAAAGATTGTTAGCCACCATTTGTTTTTCACTTATAACCTTCCTCTTCACCATCCACAGTGTTCTGTCTAGTACAAGTCCATTTTGTAATTCAAATGTGTTCACCACAGTCATAGTCATAGTTTTATTTACTTATTCTTTAATGTGCAATACACATTCAAGAAGAAGGGAATGATATAGGTTCATAAGTTCATAGGTGTTTACTAGGCTAACGACCACAAGGGCTTTTTTAAGCCTAGCCATGCATCCCAAATTTCTGACAAGTTCTGATACCCTTGATAAGTGTAAGCATGGGTCTAGGAGATGAACCATTTACATGTTATCTGTGTCCTAAAGAGACATAGGTGCCAAACCAGGGATGAATTTCCAGTTCTCATCCAATTTCCCAAGTTGCACTTGAATTAGTTTAGGGAGGAACTCTGCTTCACATGGATGGGGAGCCTGTTCCATAGATGGGATAGTCTCTGGGATATATACCTATCTCTCGAGCAGGTCCTATTTATATCACAGGCAAAGTTTAAGTCTTTAGAATGGGTAATTCTGGTGCTGTTTGTTTTGTGGATATGCAGAAGGTCCATCAGAGTGGGGTCTGACAATGCCCTGTATACCTGGCATACATCTCCCCTCAAAAGCCTGTAGGAGACAGAATACAGGGATAGGGCCTTGAGGCTGGCTGCATAGGACATTTTACTTACTCCCTGTATTCTTTTAGTGAGGCACCTCTGTGGACATTTTAATTGTATATGCCTGGTTAGGTACATACCAAAAGGGGCATTGTACTCAATGATAGGTCTGATGAAGCAAAATGTGGGGACTCTCAAGTTCTGCTGGAGCTTCACTTTGGCAGTGGTGATGAACTGCAACTTACAGATCTAAGACCATCCAATTGTTGTCCTCTGGTAGTCATCCTCTTGCTTCATTCCACAATAGTAAAACATCTCATGTTACAGACATCCAAACAGAAATCACTAAGCATTCCCTTCCCCTGCCATCCTTTGCTCTGACTATATTTGATATCTTTAGATGACCTTATTAGAAACAAGTCATTCTCCACATGACAGTATAATGTTCTCTCGGCCTCCCATTCATGTAGCCTGCTTTATAAACTTCACATCCAAAGAATACTAAAAGCACCAAGTAAGCAGCAGCAAATAGCATCCTTTAGTAGCTGTACTTCACACAGATGCATTGTTACACAGACATATTCTAAGTATTACAGAAATTGGATTAGAACCAGCAAAGGCACTGAAATATATAAAAAATAGGCATTTAAGCACATATAGAATTCCAAACACCAAAGTGACAGAGACAACAAAATATAGTATACACAAATGTTTAAAGATTGAAGGAAAAAAAAAACAAGCAAATGCCCTCACAAGTGACCTTACCTCCCAGGTCCCCTTACTATATATACTAAGACCCTGGCTACACAGATGCAGAGTAGTAGGCAGCCACTACAAACTGTATTGTTTGCAATTATCAGTCCATTTCAACAGAAAGTCATTGAAAGCACTTTCATGAAGCAATGCCTCAATGTCTGAAATGTGGCTTCAATATAGTCAACAATCAGCTATTCATACACATTTGTCTTTACTATTGTATATATGAGAATGAGTGACCAACTGTATTAACATGCATATCTTGAACAAAACTAGGAAAACATATAAAGCTTGTTCTATCCACTACTCCTTTATAAAATCATGAAACCCAATAAATAATACTAAACCTTCAAATTACAGCTTAGACACCTAATTCATTAGTGATCACACTAAGCTTACCACTGATACACATAAATAATTCTATTTTAACATACCTATTGTAAAATCCCAATAAAGAAAATTATTCTAATTCATTACACAAACAAGATATGTATCACAATGTCTGTAAAAGGGTTATCTGTTACATGCCAAAACAAATGGTAACAATATAAAACCTTAAGGACGATTTTTATGTCTGTCCTATGGGATGCAGTAGAAGAGGATGAAGTAAACACATACAGTTATGTTCTCAGAAATGTTTGTCCTGACATAAGAATGATGCTACACTGCAGAGACCAAAAAGTATTTATGTTTAGGATCTCACAAATTATTTCTAAAACTGGTTTTAAAATTCAGTATAACGTCATATTTAGCTTATCAAGTTTTCACATTTAAATGCAAAATATAAAGCAAAAATTGAACATCACTTTTTGGGGGGAATGATTGTAAAATCAAATAGGTAATCACAAACCGTATCAGCCTTAAAACCACCTAAATATATATAAGCAACCTAGCAAGACATAGGAACTCCATGTGGAGGAGGTAACTAACCAAAAGCATGTCACCATATGAAACAAGTAAAATCACAACACAATGCATATCACTTAATTTTTCATTTACAGACAGAATAACATGGAAAGCCTGAGACCCGGGTTTACTTCTAGTGAAAAGTAGTGTGACTGAGGAAATTATGTTCAAATAAGCATGTATGTAAATGTACATATACAATACAGATATTGACAGGCCTGCTATATTCCAAGAGCAGATATTGCATAATTCGAAATGGGGAAGGAATACATGCAGTGTGCTGCTTTTGCAAAACATTGTGAATTGGAAATGGCATTCAGTCACATGATGGAAATCCATACCTACCAAGAGAATCTGGAAGGTATATCCCTTTATTTAGGGTCTTATAGACTTTTACAGGGAGATTTCTGTCTCAATTACTGTACGATTACAGACCCAGCTGTCCTGGAATGCCTGTTTTTCTGCAACTCGAATATCTACACCAATACTAAAACTAGGAACCTAAATTTTATCCATAGATATATTAAACATGATGGAGGGAAAGTTCATAATACAGCACCTCCCAAAACCCTTGAATAATTTCCCGCTGCATGTTAATCATTGTGACTCTCTATATTCCTTAAACATAAACTAGATGATGTATCCACAAATGCACTACTGGATTGATTTGTATAGCCTTCCTGGAAAAAGGAGGATACTAGGCAGTTGTCAATTTTCAATTTTTGCATTTCCACAAAATTGAGCAATGCCAAAACAAAATAACCAAAGCTGCAGAAAACTATAAAAGTAGAAAGCATCATTACATATCCAGAGAATTAAATTGATTAGAAACACCATATCACATAGCTCTTTCTCAGCTAACTGCAATGCACAGACTGAATGAGAAAATTGCCCTTAACTTAATAAAATACTGCTACACAATACATGTGACCTGCCAGCACAGCTAACTGGAATTTTGTAAATAATTATATGTCATTTGTGAATATCAATCTGATTTATACAACATGCTTGTGTTACAAATGTATTAGAACTGTATGTCATACAAGATGCTGATGTTACAAATCTATTAGAACTGTATGTCATATGTATATCAAGCTGATTTGTACAGATGTTTGTGATGAAAAGGTATTTGTAAAGTTCTTGTGTTTGAAATGTATCCACAGTGTGCCCTACTGCAGAGAACAGAAATGTACATGCACTATTATAACTGTTAAAGGTATATGTTTTAACAGAGGAAACTGGGAAACTGGAGGGTTAACCTCAATCCAGAAAACTTTAGAAAAATAACTGAAATTAAATAATTTTAAAGGCTAAGCCATAAAGATGCTTTCTCACATGTTTCAATGCAGCCAGAGAAACAAAGTATGTACTAGGAAGCCTTCTGTATTGTCTTTAGGGTGAACTAATCACTACTCTGGAAGTGTGGAGGTATGCAACTGTTTTATGACTTCCAGCACATGCCAAAGATCTGAGCAAAAGCCATTGTGTGTGTGTGTATTTTTACAGGCAGGTGCTAAGTCCTGTCAGCTTCCAGCAATGGGGTTTTTGCATGGGAACTAGAAGTCAGATGACCAGAAGTGATGTCATTCTGCAAGCTATCTCATAAGTAATATTTTAGATATTATTTTGAGAAGTCTCTTAGTGAGACTGAGCATTCTGTATTCTGTGTGTGTGTAAAACAAATCTCCAAGAGTGTGTGTGTATGTGTGTGTCAGCTACCTGAACAGGCACACGAAGCAGTAGTTGGACAACAAGAGTGTTGAAGAACTTGGCTTGGATCCCTGGCTAAGGACTGAGCTCTATAGCTATGCCATTGCAGAGTCTTATTGGGGATTTGAAGAAAGAGGGAGAAACCAGCCCTGGACTGACTGTGGAATTTGTGTGCTCTTAAGGGAAATTGCACTTTATGCAGAGAGCTGTATCTGGAGATACTGTGTGTGTACCTGTTATCCTACCACTGAACATTCCCCACTGTTGCCAGAGGTAAGGATTGAGGCTCCTTCATTACTGGTCCAGGTGGTAGGTTGTCACATATTGGTTGACAGTGGTGGAATATCCACATCTCATATTGGTTGGCAGTGGTGTGATATCCATATCACATATTGGTTGGCAGTGGTGGGGTATCCACATCACATATGGGTTGGTAGTGGTGGGATCACCACATCACATATTGGGAATCAGTGGTGTGGATATTGAACTCCTGTAGTATGTAAACAGTGATCACTAAAGAAGGTGTTTGTACTCTCAATAGTTTTGTTTTTTGTTAACTTAGTCGAGGAGAGCACAAGGATGTCAGCAAAGGATTTTGGCAAGTTGACAAGGAGCCAGTTGGCTGAGATGTGCCAAGCCAAAGGACTGGTGCATGCCAATCTGACTAAAGGGGAAATTATTGCAGTCTTAGTCACAGCTACATCATAGACCAGCAACCAGGAAGACAACCAGACTGGCCTTGGAGATGTACAACTCTCAGAAAATGGACAGCTCAACTTTTCCTCAGAGGACTTAAAAATCCATCTGGAGTTAAAGAGACTTAAACTGGAGGCCAAACATTTGGAACACGAATCAGCAAAGAGACTGCTGCATTTGGAGGGTGAAGAAAAGGAGAAACAGATGGAATTAGAATCAGCAGAGAGACTGAGATGCCTGGAAGCTGAAGAAAATGAGAGGCAGAGAAAACATGAAAAGGAAATGTTGACTCTTCGCCAGGGTCATGGAAGTAAAGGGGAAGGGAGCAACCATACCCTAGAAGCAATAAAGGTCAGTAAACTTCTTCCTCAGAACCAAGAATGTGATGCTTTTGATAGTTTTATTCATATGTTGGAAAGAGTATGCAAACAGTATAATGTTGAGCGAGGGCTCTGGGTACAGTTCCTCACCCTCTTACTCCATGGTAAAGCTGTAACTGCTGTTTCTAAATTGTCTGATACTGACTGCTTAAATTATAATACAGTTAAAATTGTTTATTGCACTGCTTTAAGTTAACACCTGAAGCTTATAGAAAAAGTTTTGTGAGCATAGACACAAAGCAGATGAAAGTGTGTATGATTATATTGCTGAGTTAAGCACTTATTTTTATAGGTGGGTGAGTGGGTGTCAGGTCACCACTTTGGAAGGGCTGGCAGACCTTTTGGTGAGGGAACAAGCCCTTAGCACTTTGCCTGAGGACACGAGAATCTGGTTGGCAGATAGGGAATGCAACACCGCAGACGACTTGGGGTAAAAAGGAGACCTATATCTAGCAAGCAGGGCATCACTGCACAGGAAAGGGATACCAAGTGCTGCACATGGGTATAAGGGAACCCAAGATGGGCAGCCAAAATCACCCCAACAGAGTCTGCCAGTAACAGGGGAAGCCATTAGTTCAGGTACATGGCCACAATCTATGGTTAACTGTTTTAAATGTAGCCACTGGGGCCGTGTAGCATATAGATGTCCACAGAGGCAAGGTGAGGAACAAAAGGTAGGGGAGCCAGTAAGTGGGAATAACAGAATGGTAGTGGTAATTTGTCTGGAGACCAACAAGGGTACCAAAGTACCACAGGAGGTTGTATCTTATCTTAGTAGATGGGAAACAGGCCACTGCTAAAATAGACACAGCTTCTGACCTAACCATTGTGAAGCCTGCAATGGTTAAAGAGGAGCACTACTTCCTTGGGCAGTCTATTCCAGTCAGAGCATTAGAAGGAATCCCATTCCTAGTACCTTTGGCTAGGGTTCACCTTCACTGGGAGGATGGAAAAGGAAGCAAGTAGGTGTGTTTGAGGATATGTCTGCAGATGTCTTGATAGGGAATGATTTTGATAATGCAGTACCTTGTATGCATTCAGTGGCACATAGTCAGGCTTGGAGACAGGCATGTGGGTCTGGTAGCCTGGGTGGGCCCAGGCAGACTGCACACTTTGTGTCAGGTCTGCTGATGTGGCTTTTTCAGGGAGGGAGCTACCCTGTAGCAGTGAGACTGAAGGTGGGCCACAGCTGCTGGTGGGTACTGATGCTCTTTTGGACAGAGTGACTGCAAGGGCAGAGGTGGATAGTAGTTCCCAGGCTGACAGTGAGGCATCTTTGTCAGAGGATACCAGACATCCTGTGGAAGGGGAGCTGGGAAGGGTTACAAAGAGAGACCTGAGACAGGCTCAGTTCTCAGACCCTGCATTACAAGGCTTGAGGGAGGTAGCTAGGGAGGTGCCTGATTCTCAAGGAAAAGGGATTCTGCACACTGGAACAAAGGGTTACTGTATACAGACTGGACCCTTGAGGGAGGGCTAGAGGGTGAGAGGATACAGCAGTTGGTAGCGCCCAGAGGGCTACATGGTGAGAGGATACGGCAGTTGGTAGTGTCCAGAGCCTACCATCTCGCACTTCTAGCCATAGCCCATGGCATTCCATTTGCAGGTCAAATGGGCATAAAGCATACCAAGAGATGTATTATGCAATACTTTTACTGGCATGGGATTGCAAGGAATTTAACAGGGTACTGCAGGACCTGTGAGCAGTGCCAAAAAGTAGGCAAAGCAGGGGACAAGGTTAAAGATCCTTTGATGCCTTTGCCTGTGATTGAGGAACCATTTCAGAGAGTAGCTATGGATATTATGGGGCCTTTGAGTACCCCAAATTCCACAGGGAAGAAGTATGTCCTAATGGTAGTAGATTATTCTACCAGATACCCTGAGGCAGTGGCCCTGTCCTCCACTGAGGCAGAAAAGGTTGCAAATGCTTTGTTAGAGATTTTCAGCAGGGTAGGTTTCCCAAAAGAAATACTGACTGACATGGGTGCCAGTTTCATGTCAGACCTGTAGGCTTGTCTATGGAACCACTGTGGGGTGAAGCACCTAAAGAGCACCCCGTACCACCCCCAGACTAATGGTCTGGTGGAGAGGATAAACTCTACACTAAAGACTCTATACTCTGATATAGCACTTTTTATTATACATAGCACCCTACCAGCCTAATACCCCTTTTTCGATCATCCACACCCCTTTAACTCTTCTCAAACCCATCTACACAAAGTTCTTAACTTTACCTTCTAGCATGTCTCGGGGTCAGTTGCTAGTGTCATCTCCTGCTCAGCTGATGAATCTGGGAATATTAAGGCAATGTTACAATTGCCTCATGTACCTGAACAACCCTCTCCTTCTCCCACAAAACACAAACACATGCGAGAGATGCAAATATATAGCCAAACTGGAGGCTGAGCTCTCTCATCATAGGACTGGCAAGACCAGACAGGAGGAGAAGGTAACCACACACACCTCAAACCCAGTCTCACATAGCACTAGCACAACCTCATATCACACACACAAACACATAAAAACATACTCGGAGGCTCTGACCAAAAATCTACCAAAACAGCAGAGGCCACCGAAGCAGACACCCAAACAACTACCACCACAGACCAAGACACATGCAACACATAGACCACAAAGTCAGTGTGCCAAACAGTCACAGCCCTTAAGGCCAAACACAATGCCAGATACTCTTGTCATAGGTGACTCCATAGTCAGACACACTGACGTCCCACTCACCAGATTGAGCAAGGAGAAGGTCACAGTAAGCTGCCTGTCGGGCACTAGAATCCGCCACATAACTCAAGCACTCAGGTCACTTGACAGCAGGTACAAGTATGACTCAGTCATTGTCCATGCTGGTGTGAACGACCTGAGATGCACCTCCCTGGACTACATGAAAAGGGACATAGAGGAGCTCTCTGATTATGTAGCCCAGGCAGGTACGACCCTGACCTTGAGCAGTATCCTACCTTCACCAAGAATGATGCCACAGTACAGAGAAAAGATGATCAGCTTTAATAATTGGCTAAATCATTGGTGTCATTCAAAGGGGATCCAATGTCTGTCTGCCTGGGATGACATGCTGGACAAGCCACGTTGCCATGAGGGACGGCTTGCACCTGTCACCCCTGGGCTTCTGGATATTGGCAAAGGCTCTTGCCACCCCCATAGTGCCTTTTTTAGGCCAGGCTCAAATTCTAAACCTACCACCCTAGAACAAAATAAAGGAAAAAAACTAAGGGTAATGCTGCTCAATGCCAGAAGTCTCAACCTCAAGATGCACGCACTCGAGGCCCTTCTCAGTATGGAGAAGATCGATGTCTGTGCTGTGACTGAAACCTGGTTCAAGGCTCCTGAGAGCACCCCGGCACTATCAGGTTTTACCTCATATCATGCGTTCTGGCCACAAAATCCGGATAACACCAAGAAAGGAGGAGGGGTGTCCATATTCATCAAAGATACCCTCACCTCCAGGTTGGTGGCAATGCACGATGCATCAGAGACCATCCAGGTGCAATTAACCGTAGGCAAGACTGCTCTACAATTTGTAGCATGTTACAGGCCACCCTCTCAAACTCAGGATCCTCACACAGCATTCCTGAAAACTCTGGAGGGGATAAATGTAACCCCAAACACCATCATACTAGGTGATTTCAACTATCCAAACATAGACTGGGATCACTACTCAAGCCCCAACACTTTAGCCCAAAGGTTCTTAGAGTTCATAAACTCTAATGCCATGGAACAACTAGTCATCATGCCCACAAGAGGTGAAAACATACTGGATCTCATTATCACAAACATGGGGTCACAATGTTCAACACCAGAGGTATACCCTTCATTGGTGAGATCAGATCATAAACTAATCTCACTGGAAGTCCACATCCTGCCCCCACCCCAGATAAAAAAGACCACAGTGAAGAACTTCTCTAAAGCCGACTTTACACTTCTTAGGACTGGTGTGGTCTCTTTCAAGGCCCCAGAGCCAGCGGAAACCATCACTAAAGCCGCTGAATCACTTACAAATGCCTTCTACCAGCACCTCCAGGACTGCATGGATCAGGCAATCCCAAACAAAACAAAGACTCTTTGTACCAAAGGCAGGCGTCCAGTCTGGTGGACCCCAGCCATAAACAAGCTCTACAACAAAAGGAGAAAGCTACTACAAGATAGAGCAAAATCCTCAAAAGGGAAGACACCCTTGATCATCGTAAGTAAAAAACTAAGATCTCTCATAAAATCCTCCAAAGCAAATTTTGAAAGAAAAATTGCCACAGACTCAAAAGACAACCACAAGGCCTTTTTTAGCTATGTTAGAAACCTGGGAGGAAACTCCCAGATATGTTCAGAACTGGTTCAAAATGATGTAAAGTTCACTGAACCTACAGACATTGCCAACATACTGGCTGACGGGTTCAGTGCAAACCCCCCCCCCCAAAAGGAGAAATATCTATACCAGAGGATTGTATCCTCCCAAACATCTCAAATGCTCAAGTAAGAACAGCTCTCTCCAAGGCGAAAAACACAGCATCCATGGGACCAGATGGTGTCCCCGGTTGTGTGCTCCACGAGCTCATTGAGGAATTAAATACGCAGTTAGGGCAGCTGTTTAATCTTAGCCTCACCTCAGGATACGTACCCAAGGAATGGCGTATGGCTACTGTGGTCCCATTACACAAAGGCAGTGCCTCCACCGACCCTGGAAACTACCGTCCCATCAGCTTGACAAGCCTGGTCTGCAAAGCTATGGAGAGGATCATTATGGAACTCATAAATAAAGACATAGGGGACCTGCAGACATTGGATCAAACCCAATTTGGCTTTGTCAAGTGCAGATTGTGCCTTTTAAACTTGGTTGACTTTTTCGAAACAGTCACCAAGGCCATTGATGAGGGCAAGGCAGTCCACACAGCCTACCTTGACCTGGCCAAGGCCTTCGACACGATACCCCACTCAGGCATCATAGAAAAACTCACCAGTTTAAATGTGAACCCATACGTCACAAGATGGGTTGCAAACTGGCTAAGTGACAGAACCCACAGGGTTAGAGTTGCTGGCGCCATGTCAGATTCAAAGCCTGTCACAAGCGGTGTCCCACAGGTCTCGGTCCTGGGTCCTCTCTTGTTCGGCATCTACTTTTCGGAAGTACAGGCAAGCACAGGAGGATTATGGCTGACAAAGTTGGCAGATGACTGCAAACTGGGCGCCATAGTTGAAAACACATCAGACACAGATATCCTTCAGAAGGGTCTCATAGAAACAGATAACTGGTGCCAAAGCCATGGCCTAAAGTTAAACGCTAAAAAATGCATAGTCATACCCTTTGGGAAAAACAAGGTTACCCCTAGCTACCATATAGGTGGCAATCCACTAAGCACAGAAGAGGTTATCAGGGATCTGGGAACACAGGTTGATAGCAACCTCTCATTTGACACCCACGTGGCCAAAGTTGTTAGGAAGACCTTCTACATTGCCCACCTGATCATGAAGGGTTTGACGTCTAGGTCAAGAGAGGTCATCATTCCCCTGTACTCATCACTCATCAGACCGATGATTGAGTACAATGCCCCATTTGGAATGTATCTGACCCGACACCTACAGCAATTGGAAAGACCCCAAAAGTTCCTCACCAAAAGGATAAAGGGACTCAAAAATATGTCCTATGCTGCCCGACTGAAGGAGCTCCAGCTCTACTCAGTCGTTTACCGCCTGCTCAGAGGTGACCTGTGCCTGACATACAAGGCCATGTCCAACCCGGAATTAATGAACATGCTTCACCTCAAAAAATCTAAATCCATCAGATCCACAAGAGCATGAGACTTAAACCTTGACACAGTCATAAATAGGATGTGCTGGAGGGACAGATTCATCACCCAGAGACTCCCTATGCTGTGGAACAAAATCCCAGTACATGTAAGGCAGAGCACCTCGCTGGCCTTGTTCAAGAGAAATCTTGACCAATGGATGGGAGATCGCAGGTATACCCCAGGGATTACACCAGTGTCACTGCTTGACAGAGGCACAGCAAAATAATGGGCATAATATCCTTCAATAGAAAGGGGTGGCGTAAGCCACAAAAACTCTGGGCTAGGCTTATAAATGCCCTAGGGCAGATAGCCTAGTATAAACCTATGAACCTATGAACCTATGAAGACCATGATACATGCATTTGCAGACCAGTTTAAGAGGGAATGGGACAAATATTTGCCCCATCTGTTGTTTGATTACAGGGAGATGCCCCAGAAATCCACAGGTTTCTCACCTTTTGAGTTGCTGTATGGGCATAGGGTGAGGGAACCTCTAGATTTGACTCATGATAAGTGGGAAGGTGAGTGTGAATCCTACAAGAAGTATGTTGTGGCATATGTCCTAAACCTCAGGACAAGGCTCAGGGAAATCATGAGCTTGGACCAGGAGAACCTGGCAGAAGCCCAACAGCAGAAAATGGTCTGGCTTGACAGGAATGCTCAAGACAGAGAGTATGCTGTGGGGCATTACGTTATGGTTCTCAATCCTGTCAGACACAATAAGCTTCAGGCAGCTTGGGAGGGACCCTTCAAGGTGGCAAGGGAGGTCAGTGATTTTAACTACATGGTAGAATTCTATGCAGGAGGCAGGAGCACAAACTGTACTATGTTAGCACCATGAAACCTTAAAAATGACAGGGAGGCCCTGGTGCTAAGTATTTGCAGTAGAAGGCAGGAGGAGTCTGAGGGGGATCCATGGCTACAGCCAGCCAGCCAGCCAGGAAAAATCCCAAGTTACTATGGTGGAGCCTAGGCTTGCAGGCATATGAGATGACAGTGCAGCACTGCAGTTGGGTTAGCAATGCCAATGCAGATGGACTCTAAAAACAGGGTATGGAGTAATGTATTCCAAGATAGGCTCATCTCTCTAAAGCAACGTTTCTCAAGGGGTACTTGAAAAACTAGCTTGAGTCTTTGAGGGGGGGTGATGAAAGGAGGTACTGCCAGCACAGCTAACTGGAATTTTGTAAATAATTATAAATCATTTGAGAATATCAAACTGATTTATACAAGATGCTTGCTTTACAACTGTATTAGAACTGTATGCCATGGGTATATCAAGCTGATTTTTACAGATGTATGTGTTGAAAAGGTATTTATAAAGTGCTTGTGCTTGAAATCTATCCATAGTGTGCCCTACTGAAGAGAACATAAATGTACATGCACTATTGTAATTGTTTAAATGTATATGTTTTAAAAGAAAAAACTGGGAAACTGGAGGTTTAACCTCAGGCCAGCAAACTTTAGAAAAATACCTGAAATTAAATCATTTTATAGGCTAAACCATAAAGATGCTACCTCACAGATTTCAATGCAGCCAGAGGCACAAAGTCTGTACTAGGATGCTTTCTGTATGGTCTTTTTGGTGATCTAATTACTACTCTGCAAGTGTGGAAGTATGCAATTGTTTTATGACTTCCAGCACCTGCCAAAGATCTGAGCAAAAGCCCTTGTGTGTTTATTTTTACAGGTTGTTGCAAAGTCCTGTCAACTTCCAACAATAGGGGTTTTGCATGGGAACTAGAAGTCAGATGACCAGAAGTCATGTCATTCTGCAAGCTATCTCAGAAGTAATATTTTATATATTATTTTGAGAAGTTTCTTAGTGAGACTGAACATGCTGTATTCTGTCTTGGGTCTGACAACAACAAGAAGGACCATTAATCACATCATCTGCCTTGCTCTATTAAGTAAGTTATTAAGAAATAGTGATTCTCTTAGATACAGTCAGGAATATAGTGAAGCTTAGTTTAGATATTGTTTTTCTTTATTTGTCTGAGCCTGTGTTTCAATGTTATTTTAAATACTTCCTGTGATTTGAACTCTGATGTCACCGTGAATATATACTTAGTATTTTCTTGTCCTTTTATTATTTATTATTAAATATATTTAAACATTTCATTGTGGTTGATCTTTGTAGAGATATTTATAGCACCTTCTACTTCATTCTGCTGTACATGGTATAAGAATAATTATGTAGTTTTTCCCCACTTGGTTTAAGAATATTGTGTAAGTTAATTGCATAGTCTGTCTGTCTAACATATACTAAATATGTGTATATGTGTATAGCTAATCTCTTTTCAGTTCAATTCTTTTTACACTGGATACCTTGCTATGAGTCAAAGTTTATTTTCATAACTTCTAGCCATATTATTGCACAATGTTCCAAGGAGTTTCCTGTTTGTAACTCTTTGCAAATTTGCTACTCTTTGTAAGCACTTGTTTAACAAATTTCTATTATCTTCTATTTTGTTTATGGAGCTTTTCTCCCCAAGCCTCCACAGAAAATGGGCTCATTTCAGCCCAGTGGACTTTCCTGGTCAACAAAAGCAAATAAAAATAAAAAAAAACTAATAAATTTAAGTTTTGACAGTACTTGCATATTTATTTGGTGACACTGTGTGGGCCACTCCTAATAGCCTTGCTGTAGGTCAAACTACCATTTGTATTAATATTAATATTACACAGTAAAATTGGACACTCTTTGTTAAGGGCCTTAAAGTAGCTGGTGAGGGGCTCTGGTGGCAGTGGTAACAACCTTATAGTCTGTGCAGAAGGAGGCATAACTAGTAAACCTGTGCCAGCCTTTCCAAGGTGTGTGTGTGTGTGTGTGTGTGTGTGTGTGTGTGTGTGTGTGTGTGTGTGTGTGTGTGTGTAAAACAAATCTCCAAGAGTGTGTGTATGTGTTAGCTATTTGGGCAGGGACATGAAGCACTGGTTGGACAGAGAGAGTGCTGGAGGACTTGGCTTGGAACCCTGGCTAAGGACTGAACTCTATAGCTGTGCCAGTGGGGAGTTTTATTGGGGATCTGGATAAAGAGGGAGAAATCAACCTCAGACTGACTGTGGTCTCTGTGTCCTCTTAGGGGAAATTGCACTTGATGCAGAGAGCTGCATCTGGAAATACTGTGAGTGTACCTGTTATCCTCCAATGGAATGTCCACCACTGTTGCCAGAGGTGAGGATTGAGGGTCCTTGATTACTGGTCCAGTGGTGGGTTGTCACATATTGTTTGACAGTGGTAGGATATCCACATCTCATATTGGTTGGCAGTGGTGGGATATCAACATCACAATACAATTTTACAATCTACAGTAAAAGTCACTAATCATTATAGCCAATCCTCTAATACTGCAAGTTCTCTCTATATCCTAATAGTGTAGCTAAACTATAGAAATCCATTTCACTCTCAATGAAATCCATTTAGAATGCAAACTTATTTAAAACACAAGTAAACCTTCACCTATCAATGGCCGCTCCTATATATGTCCGGGATAAATGCCACTGTTATCTTCATATTGCCATGTTGTCAAAAGATTTATCTTCATTCAGAATCCTATGCCCCACAACCTGTACTCACCAATACATGAATAGTTTTACAAAACCCTCCAAGCCATACACATAGTTTTGCCACACTGCTCACTCCCTAATCTACACTTCTAATATAAGCCTTATGGTAGGCATATATATAATTATCTATTAACATTAGCTCTTTAACCAAACAAACTAGTAAAAACACGAAAATCAGCAACTGGAGTACAAAACAGACTTGAAGCGTGAAAATAACGTTAAGCACAATGATTTATTTAAATAGGCTTTTCGTTCATCAAACAATGGCTAAAATTCATCAAACAACAACTGGAAAAACCAGCACAACTTAAATAGTAATGGATAATCACATGCTACCAACCATTAACAAATCAAATTATTATACTAATTATTCAGTTATTAAAATATTTAAAAACATAGAAAATAAGAGATATGTTATACTTCTAAAAACATATAACTGATCTATGACATAACTTCCAAAATATATTGCACCTATATAAATACCTATATTTATAAATGGGAAACAATTTTTTTATATACAAATACAATTCATTCAAGACTCATTCTAGCGTATCAAACTTCTCAATTTTAAAATGCATGCCAATGATACCTTTTCATTCAAACCAGAGACTTTATAAGACTGCAATATGTAAAGATTTGTGGGCTTTTTTATCTGTTATAAATCAGTTGCCATATTATGATAATATAAAGTTTTTAACTGTTGACGTGATGGACTTGTATTTTTCTATATGCCATAATGTAGGGATAGAATGGGTAGTAGAAAGAATGTTATACCATGGGGCTGAAGATAAAGAAGTGAGAATGGTCCAGGAACTGTTAGATATCATATTGAATAATAATTTTGTGATGTTTAGTAAGGAAATTTACCTACAAACAGTGGGTGTGGCAATGGGGTCCCCATGTGGGGCCAGCTTTTCAAATTTAGTAATGGCCCAGTGGGAACATTAGTGTGTATTTAATGATTTGGGGACCTCAGCCAAGTTTAAATTTTACACAAGATTCCTGGACGATATCTTCATTGTGTTCGATGGTGACATAGTAGAAGTTAATAATTTTATTGACATGATAAATAGTAGTACAACCTTTTTGAAATTTACCCATAAAGTAACAGATGCAAAAATAGCTTATTTAGATGTGGAGCTCTCAAAAGATTTAAATGAAAGACAATATGTAGCCAAAATTTATTTACTATGCTACACTAAAACAGAAAAACTAGAAAAGCACATAAACTAAAAAAAACAAAAAATGCGTGTAGCAACAACGACAAATTTATTACAAAAAATTAAACCAGTCTTTAAAAGCGCTTTTTTGTCAGTGTTAGTACCTGACTTCATCAGAAATTACATTCAATAAGGTAAAACCAGCCATTTATAAATTCAAATTGAAAGCCTGTTGTTACGTCAAATGCTGAACATCAAACACATTTAAAGAAACATACTGAACTATAACCAAGTCAATAAAAAATAATATTGGTAAAACTAAACTAAAACCTAAACAAGAACGTTAAATATGTATTGAATTGTAGACCAACAAGTTCAATAAATACAATAAATGAGTATATTATCTTTTAAGACTTTTCAATTTCAAGAGACTGGCAATAGAACAGAAATCATTGATGCCTGGGTAGCTGTATGCATTAAGCCTTATTTGCCAGAGTAACTCAGCTTCCTCAAGTTTGAAAGGTCTAGGGCCACCCCTGCTGTCGTAATTGACCTGATCTATAGCCATAAATTTAAAAACATGATTGTGGAAAACTGAAATGTGTTTGGCTAGAGCATTCTCAAGTTTAAGTTTTTTCATAGCATATGTATGTTCATAAATATGGTCTCTAAGCCTTCTTTCGGTCTTCCCAATATAGAAGGCAGGGCATGATGTGCACCTAGCTAAATAAATAACAAAGGAAGAATTACAATTCAATTTATGTCTTATTTTATAAGAAAAGTCATTTAAGTTAAAGTAAGAAGCTTCTTGCACATGTCTACAATAGTTACAACTGTAACACTTCCACATTCCAGCATTGTGAAATGGAGAAGGTACACTACTTTCTAAGATAGATTTAATGTTCTTCCCCTTCTTATATACAACCTTAGGTCTAGTGCCTAATTTGGCAAAGACACTGGGATACAGTTTAAAAAGTTTCCCAATTCTTGTTAATTGTGTCGATGCAAATGTTGCTACCTCTACTATATGTTGTGATAAATGTAGTTGTTGCTGTGTCTTCGACATGGTCTAAAGTAAGTTGCTCACTCTCTTGTGCAGTATTAACATTAAGGTCACATGCATTATACAGAGGACTAGGGAACCTCGTGACAGTCACAGGGAGCAATGGTTTATATATGTTCTGTCTCCTCTTGTTTGTTATTTCTTTTATTAGATAGTCCAAGAGGCATTCAGGATGTCCACGTGATGAAAACATTTTTTTAAGTGCCATACATTCATCAGTAAAGTCATCGTCTAAACTGACCATCCTAGAAGCTCTGACTAGTTGGCCTTTGACTACAGATCTTTTCTGAGAAAAAGGGTGACAAATGGTGAAATGTAAAAAGGTGTTAGAATATGTCTTCTTACGAAAAATCTTTGCAGTGTAACAGTTAAACTCAATATTTTTACTTAACAAGATATCTAGATAAGCTATACTGTCAATCGCAAAGGAATGTGTAAATTCTAAAAAGTTAGTAGTGTTGTTAAAATAGTGTAACACCAATTCACTAGTCAACTCGTCAGCATTAATTAAAATGAAAGTTTCATCAAGGAACCTAGTGTAGAAAAAAAACTTGTCACGATAGCAATTGTTGTCAGAAAATACGAATTGGGATTCCAAGTGGGCCATAACCAAATTGGCTATGCTACCACCACATGGGGAACCCATCGCAACTCCCACTTTCTGTAAATAAAACTCACTAGAAGACATAAAGAAATTGTAAGATAAGACAAGATCACTAAGTAACGTCACATGGTAAATGTCTCTGTCAGGTGCATTATGTTTCTTTAACGCGAGACTCACTCATTCAAGTGCAATATTATGTGGTATACTACTATACAAGTCCTTCACGTCAATAGTTAAAAAAATAGTGTGGGCATTGTATTCGACAGATTTAATGCTCTCAAGAAATGACCATGAGTCCCTACAGAGCTGGTCTTCCTTGAGAATATACTTCTGAAGTATATTGTCAATGATTTTAGCACAAGAATAAGTAGGTGAGCCCCTACGGTCGACCAACAGTCTAAGTGGGGGGTTATCGATACTTTTGTGTATTTTTGGAATACCAAAAACACACGAGTATCTAGGAAAGGAAGTAGTTAAATACGCATATGTTTTCAAATCAATTCTACTTTCTATAAGTAGTTCCTCAATACAATCTCTAATTATCTTGTAAGCACTGTTGACTTCAGATCTTGAACTGTGTTCATAAGTGTCATTGTGTAGTACTTCATTTAACCGAGTCTGATAATCAGACGTACTAAACACAACCAACCCACCTCCTTTATCAGGTTTACAAAATCTTAAATTTTGAGATTTAAAATAGCATAAATACTCTTCCTCTGTTTTCGAAACATTAAATGATGAATTCTGAAAAGAGTTTTTAAAACTTGAATACCTAATATCCAGTTCACAACATTTTTCAAAAAACTCAATGGTTGGATGCAGTGGGGGGTTGTAAGTACTAGATACATACAGCTGACCATATTCAGTATATGTAGAATTGTCACCCATTAACAAAGTAAAATTCAGTTTTTTGGTGAAAAGCTTTATGTCCAAAATAGTAACTACAATATTCAGAGACTTTGATGGGACAAATGTTAAACCCTTTGACAAAAATTTGACCATATCACTGTCGAATTTAGTAGAACTAAAGTTGTAAAGTTTAAAGTCCCCTGCTTTATTGCTAACAACTTCAACATGTGCTGATTTCAGACTGTAATCAGCTTGAGTGGAATCAAACTCGTCTAATCGTAGTATGTCAGCAGTCATAACCTCATCCACAAGGCATTCAACAGCTGAAATCTGCACACAAGGTGGAAAGTTGAAAACAGGACCTAATAATGACCTGTAATGGTTTATTTGTTGTTCCTCCACTTCGTTGTCTGTGGTTGGTGAAAGTTCCTGGTTTTCTGTCTTGCCCCCGTGAAGGGGTGCTGCTGAAAATTTGAATATTGATTTGACAAGTTCTGATTATTATGTCCACTCCTCAGTCTTTCGCTCCATGGTGTACCAATTGGTGCACACACTCTCGAGTCACTACCTGACGAGTCATCAATGTCCAAGTTGCACTGAGATGGACCAGCATTAAAAAGTGGAAAGTCCTGGGCCAAAGGGCTATGTTGCCCTACCCTAATAGCAGTACTCACATTTGGAGGAAGTATACCCTTTCTCCAAGTTTGACCTAGTGGTGGGCTAGGGTAAGCTGAACCTTGCTTGTAAGCATCACAGTCCCTCAATAATTTCTTTAATTTTTGAGACTGTAACTTGATCATATGATCATCAATGCTTGCAAAAGTACAGTCGTATTCAAACTTGTACCTATTAAACTCAAAGTCATTAGTAATAGATTTGTTTAAGTCAGTGATGTAATGAGACAGTTCTTCTATCCAAAAGTTGTAATGTTTCACAATTAAAGCAATCAGCTCCAAACCATGCTGGTCGAACAAATTTACCAATTCAGTGTGAAACGCTGAACCGGCTTCAAGGCCGGTTGGATACGAAGAATGTCTCAAACCTTTAGGGACTATCTTCAGCGCAAGACATTCATTGAAGTATGCAACTTCAAGTTGCAGCTTCTTTAGTTTAAACAGACAGATGTCAAAAGTTTTTAACTTAGAAGAAATAGTATTCGACCCATCATTTAAACCATTACTGTCAATAGGTACATTTCTGTTTTGACTAGTACCAGACAAAGATTGTTTTGAAAAATTAAAACAGTTATTAAGCCAAGCAGGTACTCTCGTATTACTGTCTTTACCTTCGTTCCCATGGATTGAATGTGGAGGCACAATCGGTAGTATTTTATCAGGACTCACAGCATTCAATAGAGGCCGATTAGTTTGTCCATCAGTAATGAAAAGAGTGTTACCCGGTGCTGGTCTCTTCCGACCATAGGCAAAGGGTAATCCAGAACCGGTGCTGCATTAGCGTCGGTGGCAGTGGAGGCAGAAGGTTGAAGACACTCCATAGTTGTCATATCATCCCCGTCAAGATTGTAAACGGGGGGTACAATGTGCTCCGGACCCTTGCTAATGTTATGCTGCCCTTTAATTAAATTGACCGCAGACAAATATACCTCACGAAAATCACAATGTTCAGCATCAATCTTGTCAAGTCTATGGAACAGTATTTCAAGCTTACTGTTGATTAAATCAAAACAACTACCCACGACCGGATTGTTTGTAGTATCCAATAAGTCCCCGGCAGAAGAACTTGGTTTAAGAATTGCCCCTTCATGGGGGCGAGACCGAAAACCAGGAACTTTCACCAACCACAGACAACAACGAAGTGGAGGAACAACAAATAAACCATTACAGGTCATTATTAGGTCCTGTTTTCAACTTTCCACCTTGTGTGCAGATTTCAGCTGTTGAATGCCTTGTGGATGACGTTATGACTGCTGACATACTACGATTAGACGAGTTTGATTCCACTCAAGCTGATTACAGTCTGAAATCAGCACATGTTGAAGTTGTTAGCAATAAAGCAGGGGACTTTAAACTTTACAACTTTAGTTCTACTAAATTCGACAGTGATATGGTCGAATTTTTGTCGAAGGGTTTAACATTTGTCCCATCAAAGTCTCTGAATATTGTAGTTACTATTTTGGACATAAAGCTTTTCACCAGAAAACTGAATTTTACTTTGTTAATGGGTGACAATTCTACATATACTGAATATGGTCAGCTGTATGTATCTAGTACTTACAACCCCCCACTGCATCCAGCCATTGAGTTGTTTGAAAAATGTTGTGAACTGGATATTAGGTATTCAAGTTTTAAAAACACTTTTCAGAATTCATCATTTAATGTTTCGAAAACAGAGGAAGAGTATTTATGCTATTTTAAATCTCAAAATTTAAGATTTTGTAAACCTGATAAAGGAGGTGGGTTGGTTGTGTTTAGTACGTCTGATTATCAGGCTCGGTTAAATGAAGTACTACACTCTGACACTTATGAACACAGACGAACTAAAAAAAGCACAAAACGACAAACTAGTAAAACCAAAGAGCAGAATGAAGAGGCACACTCAAAAAATATTGTGAAGCGCTTTTCGTTTATGTCACAAACATAAACTTCATCAGACGTTTTAAAAACACAATTAATACATTTAAATACAAAAGAGTAACCAATCAGGATAGGTTTAGACATAGCTCTAATTTTAAAAAGACAGTATGTTAAAACAATGAATGAAACAATGAAACAACACCACCTTCTAATCTAGATATGTAGTACTATAAACTTTATGTGGAGTATAAACCTAGTATATTTACAAAATGTAAATGTAAAAAGTATATATTTACATAAAAAAGTTTTTTTAACGTTTTAAACTTCTTAGTTTTAAAATACTACTGATGACACATCCTTCATTTAAACCTGGCAAATTATAGGCATTAAGCCTAATTTGCCAGCCTAACTCCAACTCTTCAAGTTTCAGAGCGTCAGGGCCACCTAACATCTCTCTGCACTTGGTCTATAACTAAAAACTTGAACCTGTGGTTAGAAATTTGAGCAACATGCTTGGCCAGTGCATTTTCCATTTTCCCTTTCTTAATTGCATATAAGTGTTCATATACACGGTTGCGGAGTTTCCTCTCAGTTTTGCCTACATAAAATGCAGGACAAAGTTGACATAGTGCAAGGTAAACAACAAGACTAGAGTTACAGTTATTCCTCCATCTCAGTGTAAAGTGTAAATCATTAACACTAAACCTGTTGGATTCCAACATATACGAGCAGTAGTTACAGGATTGACACTTGTACATGCCAGGAGTCTTAACTGTAGTGTTCTTAGACTCGCAGTAGTCTTTAAGGTTCCTACCTCTCCTGTATATAACTATAGGAAAAACACCTACACTGTTTGAAACTTGCTGGTCACCTTTAAAGAGTTCCCAGTTTTTCAACAAGATCTTAACACACCTAGCACTGTCCAAGTTGTAAGTAGTTATAAAAGACGTAGATAATTCGTTCACTACTTGATCTTGTATAAAACCAGATGTTGAATTAGGTGATAAGTTAGATAAGTCACCTGTATTATTTGGTAAAACCACTTTTCTATTCAAAAGTGGAGTGTAAAACAAGGACTGGCGTTTCAACGACACTTCGTCGATGATCTCATTAATCAATAATTCAGGGTACCCTCGTGCTAGGAACATACACTTCATGAATTCACATTCATTACTAAATTCACTGTCAACTGTGATTATCCGAGCTGCTCGGACCACTTGGCCCTTAACAATAGCTCGTTTTTGGTGATGTGGGTGGCAGCTAGAGTAGTGAAGCATAGAATTACAATAAGTATTTTTCCTGTGGATTTTAGCTGTGTACATACCAAAAGTGTCATCCTTAGATAGTAAGATGTCAAGGTACGCTATCGAGTTGTAGTCAAATAAATGTGTAAATTTTAAAAAATGAGTAGATGAAGTTTATGTTTGTGACATAAACGAAAAGCGCTTCACAATATTTTTTGAGTGTGCCTCTTCATTCTGCTCTTTGGTTTTACTAGTTTGTCGTTTTGTGCTTTTTTTAGTTCGTCTGTTTCTTTTTCACCATTGCAGCAGGTATGGAAGAAATTGGTACACCCTTTGATACGACTCCTGCTATTTTGCAAGTGAACTCTGCCGTAAACGATTCAACACCTTCCAATGAACCAACACCTTCTAACGTGATAGTTGGGTTTTCCAACCATAATTCCAACTACAACTCCAACTTTGAGTCTATCCTGCAACGTATGGATCAACTGATGAACCGGCTAGACTCGTTGGAACGCCGATTCGATGCCGGTAAAACTTTACTTCCGCCTCTAACAGGTTTTGAGGGAGAAAACAATACTAGCGTTGGTTTAAGTGCATCTACAAGCGGTGCCACTATCAACAACTCACTTATTCGCTTGCCCTGTGGTCAGAGGAACACTGTAAATACCGACTCTTCTAATAGTTTACCCTGTGGTCAAAGGATTAATTTAACAACATCGAGTGCTGGTACTTTGCCTAACAGCAGTTCTTTTAGTAATGTACCATCTACGAGCATTCCGTGTGGCCATGTTTCAAGAGCTACACCACTTGGTGCTGTTCTGGTTTATCATGCAAGCACAAATATTGCCGACAGCAGTGCTAATATTAATGGTTTATCCGGATGCGGCGACGTTTCCAACACTGGTTCTGTCTTTAACAATGCAGCACCTGCAGGTAACTGTTTCGACTTTAATAATTGGCTTAACAACAACGCTTTTTTGGTGTTAATAACAATTTGCAAAGGTCTAACAGTCAGGAACTTCCTACATCTGATATTTCAAGTAAACTAAAGGATATGGACAAACTGCTGGTTAAATTAAAAAAGTACCAGTTGGAAGTTGCGTACTTTACTGAATGTATCAACAGCAAAATAGTACCCAAGGGTCTTAGACGCTGGCAGTACCCAACTGGTCTAGTAGCTAATTCAGAATTTCACTTGGACATTGTCTCTTTATTTGACCGTCATGGTCTAGAATTGCTCAATTTAATGCGTAAACATTATCTTATGTTTATCGATGACCTGTCAGTTCAGGTATGCGAACTTGACCAACAAATTAAATTGGACAATGAATTTGTGAGGTATCGGTACGAATACAACCGTACCTTTTCTAGCATTGATACCTATCTTGATAAACTGAAGGCCAATAAAATTAAGAAACTTGATAGGGACATTAAAGCCTACAAAGAAGGTCTAGCATACCCTAAGCCTTCTTTATCTCAAACATGGCAGAATGTGATACCACAAGCTCATATTGGGCAAGTCAACAGCAACAATGACTTTTCTGATTGTGACCAGTATGATACTGGGATTTCCAATAGTAGACCTGCCCAAGAGTCTTTATTACAGCAAGGCTCAAGTACCAAAGTCCCAGTCCAACAAAACCAACAACAGGGCCATTACAACTTAAGATCTAATAACCCTAATTTTTTAGGGGCACGACCAAAACAACCAGTGGTATCCACGAATCAAAGGAAAAGACACAAGTAGTAGACGAGTGTGTGCCTTGTTGTTTAAACTGTACTAATAATATCCTTGATCACAGTACAATTGTTGGACTGTCTGAGTCTTGTAACTTGTCTGACATTGTTGACTTTAATGACAATTCTACTACTGATGTGGACATTTCTGTTAACTGTGTAAATGAGATTTCCTGGGAAAGTTTACCTTCTATTTTATACAACACTAGTGGGGACTTCACAGTGTATAATTTTTCTAAAGTGGAAGTTTCCACTGACTTAATAGCTTTGCTGTCTAAGGGTCAGACTTATGTTCCACCTCACAGAATGAACCTGGTTGACACTATCATTGATCTAAAACGATATACCAGGAAACTTAACTTAAACTTATTGATGGGTGAACCCTGTGGTAATATAATGGATGAATTTAGAATTCCTAGCACATTTAATCCACCTTTAAATCCTACTATCAAAACATTCGAACAGTTCTGCGAATTAGACATTCGCAATCTAGCTATGAATAAAAACGCTGGGTTTTACAACATCAACAAAGACTTTCTGGTGGAAAAGGATTGCTTGAATTTTGCAAAAATGAACGACATTAGAATCTGTAAGCCAGATAAAGGGGGTGGTGTGGTCATCTTTGACAACACAGATTATTCACATAGAATGAATAGTGTATTAAATTCTCCCTCATACACCACTAGTTCTATTTCAGAACTTAATAGTGCATATAGTTTAATCAGGAATGTCATTGAAGATCTTTATTTAGAAGGTAGAATCACTCAAGCTGTGTACAATTTTATGTCTATTTCTTATCCAAGAGTTCCTTGCTTATTTGGTATACCTAAAATTCACAAAAATGTGGCAAATCCTCCTATGCGTCCGTTGGTGGACAGTAGAGGCTCTTTGTCATATGCATGTGCTAAGGTTGTGGACTTTATTCTTCAAAAATATCTGACCAACATTAAACAAATTTGCAAGGACTCTTGGTCATTTTTGAGAAGTATCAACGAGATAGACTATAATCCTCGTTATAACTTCTTGACGATAGACGTCAAGGATTTATATACGTGTATTCCCCACAATGAAGCTGTCGAGTGGAGCAATGAGGTTCTTAAACTGCAGTGATGCCCCCCTGACGAATGTTTATTGGTCGAGGAACTTTTGAGTACCATCCTTGCCAATAAATTTTTTATGTTTGAAGGGGTTCTTTTCCTTCAAAAAATAGGTATAGCCATGGGGTCCCCCTGTGGTGCCAGCGTGGCGAACATGGTTATGGCCTACTGGGAACATCTGTTCGTTATGCAAAATTGTGACTTTAAGGACAATATTGTGTTTTATACACGTTTCCTTGATGACATCTTCATCTTGTTCGATGGCGATGCCGTACTTGGCGACAGTTTGGTTGACTACTTTAATTCATCTACTCATTTTTTAAAATTTACACATTTATTTGACTACAACTCGATAGCGTACCTTGACATTTTACTATCTAAGGATGACACTTTTGGTATGTACACAGCTAAAATCCACAGGAAAAATACTTATTGTAATTCTATGCTTCACTACTCTAGCTGCCACCCACATCACCAAAAACGAGCTATTGTTAAGGGCCAAGTGGTCCGAGCAGCTCGGATAATCACAGTTGACAGTGAATTTAGTAATGAATGTGAATTCATGAAGTGTATGTTCCTAGCATGAGGGTACCCTGAATTATTGATTAATGAGATCATCGACGTGTCGTTGAAACGCCAGTCCTTGTTTTACACTCCACTTTTGAATAGAAAAGTGGTTTTACCAAATAATACAGGTGACTTATCTAACTTATCACCTAATTCAACATCTGGTTTTATACAAGATCAAGTAGTGAGCGAATTATCTCGTCTTTTATAACTACTTACAACTTGGACAGTGCTAGGTGTGTTAAGATCTTGTTGAAAAACTGGGAACTCTTTAAAGGTGACCAGCAAGTTTCAAACAGTGTAGGTGTTTTTCCTATAGTTATATACAGGAGAGGTAGGAACCTTAAAGACTACTGTGAGTCTAAGAACACTACAGTTAAGACTCCTGGCATGTACAAGTGTCAATCCTGTAACTACTGCTCGTATATGTTGGAATCCAACAGGTTTAGTGTTAATGATTTACACTTTACACTGAGATGGAGGAATAACTGTAACTCTAGTCTTGTTGTTTACCTTGCACTATGCCAACTTTGTCCTGCATTTTATGTAGGCAAAACTGAGAGGAAACTCCGCAACCGTGTATATGAACACTTATATGCAATTAAGAAAGGGAAAATGGAAAATGCACTGGCCAAGCATGTTGCTCAAATTTCTAACCACAGGTTCAAGTTTTTAGTTATAGACCAAGTGCAGAGAGATGTTAGGGGTGGCCCTGACGCTCTGAAACTTGAAGAGTTGGAGTTAGGCTGGCAAATTAGGCTTAATGCCTATAATTTGCCAGGTTTAAATGAAGGATGTGTCATCAGTAGTATTTTAAAACTAAGAAGTTTAAAACGTTAAAAAAACTTTTTTATGTAAATATATACTTTTTACATTTACATTTTGTAAATATACTAGGTTTATACTCCACATAAAGTTTATAGTACTACATATCTAGATTAGAAGGTGGTGTTGTTTCATTGTTTCATTCATTGTTTTAACATACTGTCTTTTTAAAATTAGAGCTATGTCTAAACCTATCCTGATTGGTTACTCTTTTGTATTTAAATGTATTAATTGTGTTTTTAAAACGTCTGATGAAGTTTATGTTTGTGACATAAACGAAAAGCGCTTCACAATATTTTTTGAGTGTGCCTCTTCATTCTGCTCTTTGGTTTTACTAACTTATGAACACAGTTCAAGATCTGAAGTCAACAGTGCTTACAAGATAATTAGAGATTGTATTGAGGAGCTACTTATAGAAAGTAGAATTGATTTGAAAATGTATGCGTATTTGACTACTTCCTTTCCTAGATACTCGTGTGTTTTTGGTATTCCAAAAATACACAAAAGTATCGATAACCCCCCACTTAGACTGTTGGTCGACAGTAGGGGCTCACCTACTTATTCTTGTGCTAAAATCATTGACAGTATACTTCAGAAGTATGTTCTCAAGGAAGACCAGATCTGTAGGGATTCATGGTCATTTCTTGAGAGCATTAAATCTGTCAAATACAATGCCCACACTAATTTTTTAACTATTGACGTGAAGGACTTGTATAATAGTATACCACATAATATTGCACTTGAATAGGTGAGTCTCGCATTAAAGAAACATAATGCACCTGACAGAGACATTTACTTTGTGACGTTACTTAGTGATCTTGTCTTATCTTACAATTTCTTTATGTCTTTTAGTAAGTTTTATTTACAGAAAGTGGGAGTTGCGATGGGTTCCCCGTGTGGTGGTAGCATAGCCAATTTGGTTATGGCCCACTGGGAATCCCAATTCATATTTTCTGACAACAATTGCTATCGTGACAAGTTTCTTTTCTACACTAGGTTCCTTGATGACATTTTCATTTTGATTAATGCTGACGAGTTGACTAGAGAATTGGTGTTACACTATTTTAACAACACTACTAACTTGTTAGAATTTACACATTCCTTTGCGATTGACAGTATAGCTTATCTAGATATCTTGTTAAGTAAAAATATTGAGTTTAACTGTTACACTGCAAAGATTTTTCGTAAGAAGACATATTCTAACACCTTTTTACATTTCACCAGTTGTCACCCTTTTTCTCAGAAAAGATCTGTAGTCAAAGGCCAACTAGTCAGAGCTTCTAGGATGGTCAGTTTAGACGATGACTTTACTGATGAAAGTATGGCACTTAAAAAAATGTTTTCATCATGTGGATATCCTGAATGCCTCTTGGACAATCTAATAAAAGAAATAACAAACAAGAGGAGACAGAACATATATAAACCATTCCTCCCTGTGACTGTCACGAGGTTCCCTAGTCCTCTGTATAATGCATGTGACCTTAATGTTAATACTGCACAAGAGAGTGAGCAACTTACTTTAGACCATGTCGAAGACACAGCAACAACTACATTTATCACAACATATAGTAGAGGTAGCAACATTTGCATAGACACAATTAACAAGAATTGGGAACTTTTTAAACTGTATCCCAGTGTCTTTGCCAAATTAGGCACTAGACCTAAGGTTGTATATAAGAAGGGAAAGAACATTAAATCTATCTTGGAAAGTAGTGTACCTTCTCCAATTCACAATGCTGGAATGTGGAAGTGTTACAGTTGTAACTATTGTAGACATGTGCAAGAAGCTTCTTACTTTAACTTAAATGACTTTTCTTATAAAATAAGACATAAACTGAATTGTAATTCTTCCTTTGTTATTTATTTAGCTAGGTGCACATCATGCCCTGCCTTCTATATTGGGAAGACCGAAAGAAGGCTTAGAGACCGTATTTATGAACATACATATGCTATGAAAAAACTTAAACTTGAGAATGCTCTAGCCAAACACATTTCAGTTTTCCACAATCATGTTTTTAAATTTATGGCTATAGATCAGGTCAATTACGACGGCAGGGGTGGCCCTAGACCTTTCAAACTTGAGGAAGCTGAGTTACTCTGGCAAATTAGGCTTAATGCATACAGCTACCCAGGCATCAATGATTTCTGTTCTATTGCCAGTCTCTTGAAATTGAAAAGTCTTAAAAGATAATATACTCATTTATTGTATTTATTGAACTTGTTGGTCTACAATTCAATACATATTTAACGTTCTTGTTTAGGTTTTAGTTTAGTTTTACCAATATTATTTTTTATTGACTTGGTTATAGTTGAGTATGTTTCTTTAAATGTGTTTGATGTTCAGCATTTGACGTAACAACAGGCTTTCAATTTGAATTTATAAATGGCTGGTTTTGCCTTATTGAATGTCATTTCTGATGAAGTCAGGTACTAACACTGACGAAAAAGCGCTTTTAAAGACTGGTTTAATTTTTTGTAATAACTATGCTACACTACACGAGCGCCCATCCATGCCAGCAGAAAAAGAGTGTTGTTAAGGGCCAGCTGGTACGTGCCGCACATATGGTAACAGAAGAGGGAGCATTCCAAGAGGAATGTAATACATTGAAAGGCATGTTTTCTAGAAGGGGATACCCTGAAAGTTTGTTAAGAGATATCATTGAAGAGGTGCAATATAAGAGAAGAGTAGGAATATATAAGCCTATCTTGAGAAGACAGATTTGTTTTGTGAATAGGAGAGAAGTCACAAGTGATACAGTGACCACGGATGGGACCCCTATCATTCTAACTACTAATACTACATCATTGACTCCTAAATTTAATATGAGTTTTTTTACACCATTTAGTTTAGAAGCAGACATGATTAAATCAATTTTGCCTAAGAACTGGAATTTGTTTACTTTTGAAACAGGTGTTACAGAAAAGTTAGGAGATGCACCAATGGTTATATACAAGAAAGGATATAATTAAAGAACATTTTAGAAACAAATAGAGCAGGGACATACCGAATAGAAGGAACTTTTAAATGTGAGGTTTGTAATTTTTGTAGGTATATAGCCTCTGGTACTAATATATTGATTAATGGTAAGACTTATAAAGTAAGAGGAAGGTACAACTGTTTGTCTAAGTCAGTGGTATATTTAGCTACCTGTCAGTCTTGCCCTGCATTTTATGTGGGCAAAACTTACAGGAACTTTAAAGAGAGGATTTACGAACATCTGTATAATATTAGGAAAAAGAAGTTGGAAAATGCCTTGCTAGATATCGTAATGAATATACTACACATTCTTTTTCATTTAGGGTATTAGATCAGATTATTCCTAATATAAAAGGTGGCCCATATCAATTATTATTAGAATGACAAGAACTAATATGGCAACTAAAATTACAGTCTTATAAAGCTTCTGGTTTGAATGAAAAGGTGTCGTTGGCATGTATTTTAAAATTGAGAAGGTTGATACGCTAGAATGAGTCTTGAATGAATTGTATTTTTATATAAAAAAATTGTTTCCCATTTATAAATATAGGTATTTATATAGGTGTAATATATTTAAGAAGTTATGTCATAGATCAGTTATATGTTTTTAGAAGAAGTCAGTACGTAAAAAATCTACTGCCAATCATTAGCAGACCAGAGTTCCGCTGTGGCAACCCCTAACCGGGAAAAGCCGAAAGATACAACAACAACAACATGTCTTATTTTGTATGTTTTTAAATATTTTAATAACTGAATAATTAGTATATTAATTTGATTTGTTAATGGTTGGTAGTCCGTTACTATTTAAGTTGTGCTGGTTTTTCCAGTTGTTGTCTGAGGAAGTTTAGCCATTGTTTGCTGAAAAAAGCCTATTTAAATAAATCATTGTGCTTAACGTTATTTTCACGCTTCGAGTCTGTTTTGTACTCCAGTTGCTCATTTTCGTGTTTTTATCTATTAACCTTGTTTAACCCCATCTTTTAACTTTGATATTAATACTTTATACCCTGCTTAGTTTCTTCCCTTACAGACACTTCTTTGAATTTCTATGCAATAATCAAAAATTAATTAACTGTAAAATCAACTTGGCTGCAGTTGTTTGATAAGATAGTAGTTGTTGGGCTTGACTTTGTATGGAGGACAATATGCTGTGTGCCTTTATAGCTGGGAAACAGTATACAGATGAAGATCTATGAAGTCCAGCATTTGTGTGGAGCAGAGCTGAGACGTGTCATAATTGACACATATGACCCTTTAAGGACATCAAGTGTTTCAGCTATATGGCTTCTGAATGCCCATGACTTTTTACTTTTTAATTCTTTATGAATATATTCAGGCCATTAATGCCAAATGTCACTAACTGCAGGCATGCATGTTTCAGTTTTCTTATTGAATTCAGCACACACATAAGTCTTTATGGCATCCAGACACTTTTTTGGGTCTGGCTTCTTTAACTTACCAGTTAGCAATAGGCAATATTAGAAAGTTCAAGCAACTATTAATTATTAGCAAAATGATTATTAACTATTAACAAAATAACATTAAGATTGCTAATCTAGGATGCAATAGAGAAATTGTCACTTATTATTCACATTTTCATATTTCTATTAATATTTTTTTTCAAAGCTGAGAGCACTACATATTACTGAGTACTGTGGTGTAATATTGCTGTAGTGGGAGACAGGGACATTAATTTTTAATGCCCAGTTACATCACATTATATCTGATATTTGACTACTTGTTTTTTTAGTAATTATGAAAATAAATATTTACACACGAATGTAATATTTCAAAAGCTGAGTGACTTACAAACAGTTGCCTGACACAAGTGAAACCTTAGATGTTGTTTTAGAAAACTATTGTTGATATTTGCACTGTGAGGTGTACATCTTGAGATATTAATTAGTGAACATATGTTTTCATATATCTGTAAATATCTCAATATGCACTTTTAGATGGATTTCTTGCTGTCATGTGAAAGCTTGTGCCTGGTTAACAAAAATGTTCCAACAATAGATGTGTAGGTTATACAGTTTCTAAGCTATAAGAATTTGCTTGTGAAAGTTTAGCAAAAAATATGATTTGGAGTCTGAGAACATTATATATAATATCTATGGCAATTATCACTGGAAAGAATACTTCTTACTGATAGCATTTCTATTTGTAGATTTTAATAGCTTCTACTCTTCATGGTATTTTTAATTTAATTTTTTGGATAATGGGCAGGAATGCAAGGTGTGCGTAGGCTGCTAGAGGTGTGATATTCCACACAACATATGTGTTAATGAGATAACACTCTTTTAAAAATAACAGCAATCATCACATAGGACAAGACCTTGTGCTACAATTTGTACCGCTAAATTTCATTATGCATGAAATTTTACTCACGGAATCAGGGAGAGGTTGTACACTAAAAAATATTTTCCCCTTAGCCCACTTCTTATTTACAAGCAAGCTGGCTGTGAACACACAAGTAATTAGCAATCTGATTAACTTCAAGACAGAAGAAATACGACCTTTACAGTGGGTGCTCCTGAGACACAGTTAGTCAGACTCTGGGTGATCATCTCTGACAAGAAAATAAACTCTCACTTCACAAGACACACCTAGCAGTCCAAACAAAAGGAAAATACAGCAGCAAACATTCTACCATCAAAAGTGGTAACAGTAGTGCTACCGCTTTTGGCAACAGAAGGTTTGCTGCTGTTTTGTTTGTCTTTTATTTCTGTTTTGACATGTTTTGTATGCATTGTACAAAAGATCTTTTTTTAAGTTAAACATTCATTTTATAATGGACGTGAAGTCTGAAACTCATGTCATTACTTAGTCACTTTAATCTTCAGTGATTTGCTAGAAAACCACAATTTTATGTGGAGCAAAACAAAATACTAGGCAAAACCTGGGCATTCTGCAAAAAATCTGGACAGTTGAGCCTCATGTAGCAGACAGCTACTGGTGTACAAAAGCCACTTTACTGAATGTCAGTGTAAATGACTTTCTAGTTTGAGTTTTCATCACAGCCAGTAAATACCACACAGTTTTAAGTTGTACCCAGTATAGTATTCAGTTGAAATCATTTGGAGGAAAATTAAAATAAATTAATTACACACAAAAAAATGATATTCTGTCTCAGCAGAGACACAGCTCTAACATTCAGGATACAAAAATGCATCCTGCCTCCTTGACTTGAAGTGCATTCTTCCATTATAACAGCATTCCTTTAACATTCTCAGTGTTATTAGCCTGCTCCTACTTCTGCCATAGGTACAGCCTTCCTTCAAAATGTGGCTGAACCAGCAAACCAGATCTGTATTTCTCAATAGTTCCTAATTTTGGCTCAATAATTTGCTCTAGCTCCCACCTAAAATTGAATTTTTTTTGAAAAGTGGTGGCTTGGAGTAAGTAAATAATAATGAGACAAGTATGATTAATCATAGTTACAAACATTTTATTTTAGAAAATATGAATTAATTCACGTCCTGTTTTGCTAACAAATGTCTGATTTACGTATTCCAGTATTTAAATCTTGTCCCTAATTCGAGGCACTATTTCCTAATTATGTTATTATGTTTTACTTTATGCCTTATTCCAGAAGTAAAACATTGAGGGATATGCTCAATTCAATGCTGGATCATTTGTTGCTTTTTTTGATCATTTTCACTTAACAAAACTAATTAGAGTCCTTCTGGGTCTGGCGAGCAGTTGCCTTACAGTGTAAGTAGTTGTGATATCTAGATATTTTATTTTATTAAATTGTGTTATTTTTTGAAACGTGTTACTTTAGTAACTGTATAGTGCTAAAGGTGATTTGCATACAGGAAGCGCTGAAGTCAGACTGAAGTGTTGCAAGGAAGTTTGTTGATTTTCAGATTTGTAAAAAAAAAACCTAGATGAATTTAGTCAAACGTGACAGGTTATAAAAATGACCATCATCTGCAACAATGAGACAGAAGTAGCCCTCACCATAAAATTATCTACAGTTTCACA
Source organism: Protopterus annectens (assembly GCF_019279795.1). Classification (NCBI taxonomy): domain Eukaryota; kingdom Metazoa; phylum Chordata; order Ceratodontiformes; family Protopteridae; genus Protopterus; species Protopterus annectens. The sequence continues at coordinate 1,956,998,449 of NC_056741.1, read as the reverse complement.
GTGCATCCCACAAAAGTGAACTAAGAAGAATTATCAACTTAATTCAGTTATTTGAAACCTTATTTATGTTAACCTGAGCAAATCCTTTCTCTCAATTATTACAAAATACTACACATATCTTCTGTGTTATTAGGCAAATAAAAAAAAGATGGCTGAATAATAACGGTAGACTATTAGGTACAAAAATATTACCCCTTAATCTGGCTGAGGAAAAAAGTCACTTTTAGAAAACTAAAACCGGTAACATATTAACGTGAACTGAAAATAAGTATAGAATGGAAAGGCATGAAAGCGCTTATCTCCGTAATGCGTTTTCAAGCTTTTTATATAATATGAACTCAGTGGACATTTGTGGCTACACTCTGCCATGGTTGACTGGCTGGATTTTTTGATAAAGTATAGAAAATACTGACAAAATATTGGCACAGAAATTGGAAGCAACAGTTTGACCCGGAACAAAGAATAACCTTGCAAGATTCGCAAAGAAAATAATGTATTTTGATAATTTACTCAGAGACAAAATACACATAACCAATCTAGCAAAACCTACTTTCTTAAAAGTACATGTCAACAAGAAACAAAGAACAACAGCAAACAATTGGACAAATACATGTGCCTGTACATGGAATTAAATTGTGTGCTGCTAGAGAGATAGAATGCTGGAGCATTTCTACTGTTACGAATAACTTTCTGCAAAGTTGATAACAATTTGGTATAAGATTGTGAGACGCACAAGCCAAGAAGAGAATCAAACAAGAATTGAAAAAAGCAGACAAATGAAAGGAACTATAGAAAAAAAGTACAGAGCTAAAATTATTTAGTTAAAAGACAAAAATAATAGAGAGCTCACAATAGCAGCAAGCAACAGTGCAGGAGGCCTAGTTCAGAGAACAGCACCCGCATCCTAAAATTTTGGATCAGTATGGACGAAGCCATCTCTCCAACTTTGGGACTCAACACCAAGTTATGATCAAACTAAAATGTTTTATATTACTTATTCCATGTTAGTGATGGGATCATGTAAAAGGAACATCCTACATAATTAAGGATCTTAATAATCCACATCCAACATTTGTCTTTGTGCATATATACATGGATTGCTGATTGGTTACTATGGACAGGAGTTCTTGTACTGCTGCTGCAAAGACTGACAACAGTTATATCATGCTTCAGGGCAGACAGGTAATCCTGGAACTAAAGAAACTAGGATGTAGCCATACATTTATTTTCTTTCTTCAGTTTATTGGCTTGGGTGCATGACTACATATGGTCTAACCATAAAAATGATCCTCGCAGCTGAACAGATCAAATGTGTTTAGACACACTTCCATGTCAATAACTTAAAGAACAGAAAAAAGTGGTACATTTGTTTTTTCTGTTATTTTAAACTTGTTAATGTGGAAGTGCGGCTAAACACTGTTAAACTTAAAAACTGAGAGGATAAAGTCACTTCACAGGGTTAGCTTAATGCAATGGGGGAGCATCAGGCCCCCCCCGAGTAAATCCACCACTGATTTGTGGTGAGGAAAGGTAGTTGTCTGAAAAATATGGTGGAACACGAGCTCCAGTTTTACATCTGAGGGGGCAATAGATGGGTTCTTTCAAATGTGGATGTTGTCACTATTGCAAATACATTCTGGAATCAAGTAAAGTCATGGTAGGGGAACTTTTTTTCAATCACATTTTTGTTGCAATTGTGAGACAAAAGGGGTTGTATATGTGGCACTTTGCCAGGCATTTAAAGTTTTTTATATTAGCAAAATATCATGATCCCTCAGGGAAAGAGTTTATGAACACATGTATAATATAAGAAAAGAAAATTCCAATTATGCTTTAACTAAAGATGTGATTGACTTTCCCCTGTCACAAGTTTTTATTGTTTGGTGTAGAGAACAGCACCTGCACCCTAGAATTTTGGATCAGTATGGACGTAGCCATCTCTCCAGCTTTAGGACGCAACACCAAGTTATGATCAAACTAAAATGTTTTATATTACTTATTCCATGTTAGTGATGGGATCATGTAAAAGGAGCATCCAACATAATTAAGGATCTTAGTAATCCTCATCCAACATTTGTCTTTGTGTCTTTGTGCTTGCACACATATACATGGATGGCCGGTTGGTTACTATGGACAGGAGTTCTTGTACTGCTGCTGCAAAGGCTGACAACAGTTATATCATGCTTCAGGACAGACAGGTAGTCCTGGAACTAAAGAAACTAGGATGTAGCAATACATTTATTTTCTTTCTTCAGTTTATTGACTTGGGTGTATGACTGCATATGGTCTAACCATAAAAATGATCCTTGCAGCTGAACAGATCAAATGTGTTTACACATTTCTATGTTAATGACTTGAACAGAAAAAAGTGGTACATTTGTTTTTTTCTGTTATTTTAAACTTGTTAATGTGGAAGTGTAGCTAAACACTGTTAAACTTAAAAACTGCAAGGATAAAGTCACTTCACAGGGTTAGCTCAATACAATGGGGGAGCATCAGCCCTCCCCCAGTAAATCCACCACTGATTTGTGGTGAGGAAAGGTAGTTGTCTGAAAAATATGGTGGAACATGAGGGTCCAGTTTTACATCTGAGAGGGCAATAGATGGGTTCTTTCAAATGTGGATGTTGTCACTATTGCAAATACATTCTGGAATCAAGTAAAATTATGGTAGGAAAACTTTGTTTTAAACCACATTTTTGCTGCAATTGTGAGACAAAAGGGGTTGTATATGTGGCACTTTGCCAGGCATGTAAAGTTTTTTATATTGGTAAAATATCATGATCCCTCAGGGAAAGAGTTTATGAACACGTATAATATAGAAAAAGAAAATTCCAATAATGCTTTAACTAAAGATGTGATTGACTTTCCCTGTCACAAGTTTTTATATTTTGGTGTAGAAAAATCCATTGTTAATCTAAGAAAGGGTGCTGATGATTTATACTTGGAAGTTGGTGAGCAATTTTAGCAAATTAAAATAAATGCAGGGACAGCTCCTGGACTTAATTGTGTGATTTCTGTCAATTGTGTTTTGAAAATGAAATCTTTGGGTTTCTTCTAACAAGAGTTTTGTTTTTTTATATATTTGGAAATTATTTGCTACTTATTTATGGTTTTAATTGATTTGTTTTTAATTCGGTCATAATTTGATTGGATGACTGGGTCATGTGATGACGTGAAGGTTATTTAAGGTTTTGGCTGTAACAATATTTCATTCTAAAGAAGTTTTGCATTGTGAGATGAAAGAGCTAACACAATTGTAACCACTGTCGCAGCCTCCTGTTCTTGGTGTTTTGGATTGTATAGTTGGTTGTTACACCACTGTTTATTTGGTTACTCAGTACAGGGCTGTTTAATGTTTCCTTTTCTGTTAGGTTGTTCCCCGCTATCATAATGTGACTGATACTACCGTCTTACTTTCTTTTCTTTCTCTATTTTGTCCTTTCTTTATAAATGGTATACTAGAATAACATTTATGTTAGTTTTGCTTATTTGTTTATAGATACCTGCTTCTAAAAGTCTGCCTTTATTTCAATTTTTTATTTCACACTAGTAGAAATTTTTTCTATATATTAAATAGCTACATTATTAATACTGTCAATAAATTGGGTGTTACTACTTTTATTGGTACTTTCCTTATATGATAATTGTATATATGACTTTTAATATTATTTGATGTGGAGCATTTAATATGTATTATTATTATTTATCAAATCATATGTTCAAGAATTAGAACCATATATATACACAGGAGAGGATTATATGTTTCACCCGTTTAGTTCAGCAACACATTTATACAATGTTTTTTAAAATTTTAGTGTGTTGCTTTTTGTTTTGTTTTGTTCAGTGTTTAAGTTTTTAATGTTAGCTAACACCATTGATTGATTAATAGTATTTGCTGCATACATATTTTATGGGTTTAGCAGTGTATATGCTAATATATTAACAACTTGATTGTTTAATTAATGTAGTTAATCAATTAATATCCCACCTTTTTTTAGTATTTAAATGTAAGAAAGTTATCTGAAGAAGCGTAGCCCTGTACTACGCGAAAGCGCTCATCATTTTTCTCAATAAATTGGAATTTGTTTTACACAGTGTCTACTGTTTGGATTTTATGAGTCAAGAGAAGGATTTGTACATCGTGGTTGGTTATCTCACTATCTTATATTCATTTCTTCGGTTTTTTGGTGAGAAGTCCTTTCAGTGGAGAGTTTGCCTTCCTTTTTACAAACTCTGTTTCCTTTTTTTTGTTGGCTGCTCTCCGCACACGATGGAAACTGCTGCTACATCATCTAACATTCATCTGGAGTTGAGGGATCCATCAACACTTTGGACTGGGCTTTTAGCCCAAGAATCTAACCCTTTATTGTCTCTAGATCTTAGTAATGTACTGGGATTGGCTCAACCTCAAGAATCTGGTGAGAATTTGACTGATTTTTATGCTTTGTTGAAAAACTTAGAAAATAATCTGTACCAAATACAGCATTACTCATGGCAGAGATTACACTTAGATGCATGTCTGCATTTCAGAGTTGTCCCCAGAGGCATGCGGATATTTTGCATGCCCACATATGGGGACTCACATCCTGTGCTACTGAAGCAGTGGCAAGATCTCAACATTGAACTTGGTTTTAGTTATGCAAGACTAATGCTCAAGTATTTCCAACCTCTGGAAACTGAGTTACGAAACAAAACTGATGCTATTTATAAGGAGATAACAGAACGTTTTAACTCTGAATATTGTGTCAACAAGGTATGTCATGTTTTCGAACAAGTTAAAGCATTTAGTGATAGACTCAAAGTTACCAAACAGCGCAAGCTGATTAGGGATCATAATGACTTTCTAAAAGGCCAAGTGTTCGTTTGACCGAGGTCCCAATTTACTCAAGCATCCACTTCCAATCAGTTACCTAGACAACGTAACACTGTTAGCATTGCTGATGAAGCCACGCCTCCTACTTATTCATCCTTGATGCCTCCTAACAATGCAGCTATTTCTGGTCAGACTGAGATCTTATTGGCCAGTGCTGTTGATTCAGATAACAATGATTGTTTTAGTACTGACACACCTCCTCCTAATCAGGAGGCACTACAGAATAATCAAGCCATTCGTGCACTAGGAGCTGTGCCTAAAACTATTGCATTGGCAAATAATGCAGCGGTACCTTTTTTACCTTATCAGAAGAAGTTGACAAAACGGGAGCGAGGACGGTCCAACAGCAGAGGGTATCGGAAGAGGAAGCTTTCCGAAGAAAGGACTGTACAGAACAGGATAACCAGGTATTGACTTCTCTGGTTTTCAACTGTTCTGATTTTGTATTGGACAATTCGACTATCACTCTCCTAAACAGGGGTCTTAATTTTATTCCTGCCTCTCCGGCTGTTCTTACAGAGACTCTGATCGATCTGAGACTTTTTTGTCGACAACTATGTCTGAAATTATACTTTTCAGACATGAATGGTAGCTCCAATGTCAATGCTTCATCTATACCCTTCAGGAATAAAAGCACCTTTTTACCGCCTGTGCCTCCACCAGTGGAGTGTTTCCTAAAACTCTGTGAAAAAGATTATTATTCTTTGTTTTCTGTTAGAAATAAGAAAGGGAGATTCTATAATCTCACTAACTCAGAGTCTATGTCTTTGACTAATTTAAAAACTAATTCATCAATAGTTGTGAAACCGGCAGATAAGGTGTGGGGGGGGGTGTTGTGATTCTAAACACTTCTGAATACACTGATAATATGAACAACATGCTATCTGATAGCATCACATATAGAAATATAGATCATCATGAAGTATTACATATTGTACAGACAGTAAATGACACTCTGCAAGACCTTCTGATGTGTCGACAGATAAGTGTAGAGACCTTTGAATATCTATCCATACAACACCCTGTGATACCTATTATTAAAGGAATACCCAAGATTCATAAACAAGTTCACCCCATACCCATGAGACCGATTGTATCGGGAGATGGCTGGGTAACCTCACACATATCTGTCTTCTTAGAAAGTATCTTGCGACCAGTAGTGAATAAATTTTCATCCATTTTGAAGGATACTCATCACTTGCTGGATACTTTGCAGTCAGTACAACTTAATACTCTAACATCACAATACTTTCTTATTACACTTGATGTAGAAAGTTTATTCACCTCGATTCCTAACGAGGTTGGTGTACAATATATTAGAGAGTTATTAATGAAGGAAACATCATTCACTAACGCTAGGAACATACTGATCTGTCAGCTATTGGACATCATCCTAACTAATAATGTTTTCTCCTTTGGCGATATGTATTACTTACAACAATGGGGGGTAGCCATGGGCACCCCCTGTGCCAATACATACGCCAACCTTGTGGTGTATTGGTGGGAGAAATTATATTTATTTAATCATGAACAGTTTAAGTCAGTAAGATACTACAAGCGTTTTGTGGATGATATACTTATCATCTGGGAGGGGCCCATTGACATGTTTGACACATTTTTAGAATATTTGCAAACCACTACTAGTTTTCTTAGGTTCACTAAACAGTATTCATCCAAGGAGATACACTTCTTGGATGTTACCCTTAAGTTAACTAATAGTGGGACTGTTATGTCCTCACTATACAGGAAACCTGTCTGGAAGAATGCTTTATTAACATACGATAGTATGCATCCCAGGCATACTTTCCAAGGTATAGTGAGAAGTCAATTTATTAGGATTTCCAGGTTATGTGATGAACCTGATGTTTTAAGAAAGGAAGCGGATTTTTTGGAAACTCTGTTTAAGAGCAGAGGTTATAGTTCTAAGATGGTTGGGGATATAAGGCAAGATGTCTTGGGTGAAAAACATTCTGTAAATGCGGGACCCAGAGCACTAGCTCAGAGAGCAATAACACACTCAAGAGTCGACAAAACCAGGAACAGAGAAGACAAGATCAATTATATAATGAGATACACCAGTGACGTTAATAATATACGACGGGTTATTTCCAATAATTGGCATATTCTTATCATACATACACATATAGAAGACATTATAGGTAGTAAACCCAGATTTCAATACAGGAATAGTGACAACCTAAAACTGATTTTATGTAAAGATCAAGGTGTCTCTTTTGATAACAGCAAAGCAACAATGAATAAGTTGTCAATTAAGGGCACTTACCCGTGTCATCATTGTAATAGATGTAATTGTATTTCCAAAACACAGATATTTATACATCCTTGCATGGACTATACTTTTCACCCCGGCTTTTATGCCAATTGCAACAGTACCAATCTAGTTTATTTAGCTAATGGTATGATATGTCCAGCGTTCTACGTAGGTCTCACGAAAAGGAGACTACGTGATCGCATATACAATCATCTCTATGACATTCATAAGAAAGATGATAGTAATGCGTTAGCGAGACATATTATGGATTGTCCTACTCACAGTTTTAACTTTAGAGTATTGCAATTGGTTCAATACAACAAACGAGGGGGTAATGCGGACAATGAACTAGCCCTTGCTGAACTTCATTGGATAATGAGGTTAGCAGCACATTTACCCCCTGGTATTAACAACTATATTTCTATCAAACCAATACTAGTGGGGAGAAAATGAATTAAAATTACATATATATAGTTTTACATGCAAACATATGATTATATACATATTTTTTATTTTATTTTATTATATATACATTATTTGCAGTATGTCAAATAGGAACACTTAATATGTTTTTTACATATTCTATATAACAGTTAGGCTGTTTATTTCTGTGTTTTAAGAGACCTGGACTTATTTATATACACTCAGTAATTTACCAACGACCAACTAATGATAGTATTATATACATTTTATGTCTTATATTAGTGTTGAACTTTATTTGGTGGACATGTAATGATACCTTCCAATTTGATGTCATATTTGGGCATATATATACAAGATTTATTATAGATGCCAGGTTTTGATTTTAATATTTAATATTTGTAGGCTATGAGCTTTCTAATGTCTGTTTTTAAATGGTGCATTAAATGTTTGCTAAATGGAGTGGCACACATATTTTGTGTCTCACTCACATATTTTGTGTTTCACTTACATATATACATTCATATTTAATACTGTATTTATATTGATATACAAGTCCATATATATTATTATAAATATTTTAGTTTTTTGTTTATATATGCACACATATAAGTGTTTTTTAAGAGGTTTATTTAGTTTATATATGCATTATATACAGCCATTATAATAGTAAAAATTTTTTCTATATATTAAATAGCTACATTATTAATACTGGCAATAAATTGGGTGTTACTACTTTTATTGGTACTTTCCTTATATGATAATTGTATATATGACTTTTAATATTATTTGATGTGGAGCATTTAATATGTATTATTATTTATCAAATCATATGTTCAAGAATTAGAACCATATATACACAGGAGAGGATTATATGTTTCACCCGTTTAGTTCAGCGACACATTTATACAATGTTTTTTAAAATTTTAGTGTTTTGCTTTTTGTTTTGTTTTGTTCAGTGTTTAAGTTTTTAATGTTAGCTAACACCATTGATTGATGAATAGTATTTGTTGCATACATATTTTATGGGTTTAGCAGTGTATATGCTAATATATTAACAACTTGATTGTTTAATTAATGTAGTTAATCAATTAATATCCCGCCTTTTTTAGTATTTAAATGTGCTTCTAAATGTAGCTCCACAATTCACAGATCACGCCAACTAGCATGCTGATATTCTTAACGCAAGATGATTTTATTTTCCACAATATCGTATTGTGGAAAATAAAATCATCTTGCGTTAAGAATATCAGCATACTAGTTGGCGTGATCTGTGAATTGTGGAGCTATAACTGTTTTTTCTGGAAGTTTGGACTATTGTTTTGGTCTGCTTCTAAATGTAAGAAAGTTATCTGAAGAAGCGTAGCCCTGTACTACGCGAAAGCGCTCATCATTTTTCTCAATAAATTGGAATTCGTTTTACACAGTGTCTACTGTTTGGATTTTATGAGTCAAGAGAAGGATTTGTACATTGTGGTTGGTTATCTCACTATCTTATATTCACTAGTAGAAATAGGCTCAGAACTCTGCATTCTCTTGCTTAGCTCATTTTTTTCTGAGGATCCTAACTTAGGTGTTCTACTACTTTTGTGTCAGTGTTTGTGCATCACATGCAGATCTCTGTCCCGTAGTGATTCTTATTTCAGCATTCTGTAGCAGTTTACTTTCAGTTCCTATAACGATATATTTTCTGGATTTGCATTTTTGTCTCTCTTTCACTGGGCATGCTTCTGATAGCAGACAGGTTCCAATTTACTGTGTAACCGTAACCAAATTCTAGCGCTCCTTTATTAGGTTTTATATATCTACCCCCTTCTTCTGGTCTTGGTTCCAGATCTCTATATAAACATCACTTCATTGCATCCTCCATTCCTTTACTTAATGGGTGCTGCTCTACTCTTTCTTGCCAAGTGTATATGTCTGCCACTGTCTGCCTGTGGATTCTCCCCTTGTTCTTACCTTCATTTTTTTATTGGCCAGCTGTGCTAACTGATGTGTATTATACTACAGGTCCCTTGCAACATTTTTTTTCAGACTATGATATTTAAATGACTGTGTTAAAGGATGCTGGAGCATTACAGCATGCACATACACAGACTGCTGTGACATCCTGATATACATCCTGGCATTGCATAAGTCTGGAGCTGAGTGCATGCAGTTTACATCTTGAAATATCACCTCTGTAAATCAGGCCTTGGCACAATGTAGGCTTTGAGCAAGAGTATACACTCATAATTAGGATCAGTGTTTGTGAAGATATTAATGACCTTGATAGCAGCATGTTCACACTTCTGATACTTGATGCCCCTGCTTGAATAGCTGAAGGTACAATATGCATAGACCTGCTTCCCAAATACTGTTTCCATGGCAAGTAGCTTTACTCACAACAGAAGACCTTTATATCATTAGAGCAGACAGAGTGGTAAACCAGACTGATACAGTTTACCTTAAGATGTGAACTTTAAAGGACAAAACTTTGTAAGCAAAGACATTTTTTGTGTACTATAGAGCAAAAATTAGCAATGAAGCTAGGGAGACAGCAGTATGTAAACAACATATAAAAAGGTTGTGAATGGTTTAGTAGGAGATATTGCAGCATGTGAAATGAGGGCAATATGAAAAAGAGCATTTTCAGAATGAGTACTGTGGTCAGTGAACTCAAAGGAGTGGTGACTGAATTGTAGTGTAGACAATGAACATAAACAGGAGTTGCTGAAAGGTGAAAGCATTCAAGGGATTCAAACAAGCTGGCACCACTCATAGTACAGCAATACAACAGGTTTTATAGGAATAGTAATTGTGAATAGTGCATAGAGTAATGACAGAAACCAAGCAAGCATACATAAATAAATGGCAGAGGTACGGACTTAACATCAAGGAACCTCTGATACAGACACATAAGAAGGAAAAACTTACGGTGTCCAAAAAAATAGATACATTCAGAACTACATACTATAGTTAAAAAGTCCAACACATATCTTAAAAGTAGAAACAAAAGCATGGAGTGTACTTTCTGAAACAAGATGAAAGAAGGAAATAAAATAAAATTGTGTAAGGGCACAGAGTTCAAAAGATTAATCAGTTTCGAAGATGAGTAAAGGAACGAAACCTGCTTACAGCAGCTGTCATTAGAAGTCCTACACCCTGCAGCTATTATTATATTAACCTAGTATCACATATTTCCAAACATTAAAAATAATGATGACATCTCCCAGCTTCATTAACATCTTTTAATATAAATTGTAATACGAAGTTGACATCTATGGTACAATATTTTCCTTTGCATTAATTATTTTACCCATTTGTTAACCACGTAAGCTCACCCAGACCAAATGCCTCTTTTTAGGGTTGATCTGAGACTACTGATCTGACCCCAGTGTCACAAAGTAGAAAAATGGAAACTGACAGAATCAAACCCACAACAATAGGATGAAGCTCATTAGCAGTTCACAGCTATAATTATCTTGCACTGAATTGCCAAACTAACAAGTAACTATTAGAAAATGTGTATTTAGCAGGTGAAATGTCTGTTTTAATGAGTTTCTGACTTGTTGCTGACACTTAATAATTTTACAATGATAACTGTTTTTTTTTTCTTTATAAAAAATGGCAATCCAAATCCAACCTATTCGCATTCGAAGTGTAATGTACTAGCATGGAACATTTTTTACTGTAAGACTGGCTATCTTTGCATTAGGAAATGCATTATTCTGAAGCAGCTGAATGCTGGACAGAAGGCTGCATTGGTCCAGATCACCAACATAAGAAGTACTGCAGCATTTAACGCACTCATTGGTACAGTATGAGTGGCGGCAGTAGGACCCACCACACCAGCCAGATGTGCATGAAAGTGAACCAGCAAGTACTTACAGCCACTTAGTTAATTACACCCTACTGAGCAGCAACTACAGCAACTTGGGTCCACAGTGTATCGATCATGAATATGGGCTGGACATGTGACAAAGTGCAGTACCTCAAAAGATGAAACATTATGACTGAACAGTTAAGCATTCAGTCTAGAACACTCCATGAGCTAAAAATTATCTAAATGCTACAAGTTGATGCTGAGTCTTTCCACAGAGTCAATTCAATGTACTCTGCACAATCAAAATTTTATGATATTCTTGTATAACTAAATTTATCACTACACATTTTCATAATTGCTACTACAGGTTTGTTGAATGTATAACTCGAGGTTTTCTGTATGTAATATAAACTGTTTTTGCACTTTTAATTAGAATGCAAAAATATTATTGTATGTCTCATACTTGCAAATATGAATTTTTGTAATACTGCTTTTTTGCTTCACTGCTGTTTATGTTTTACTATTGTTGTACCTTTTTTCAAAGTTTTCATTATTGGTTCCCCTCTGAAATTGAGCTTTGCCCAGCAGGGCAAATCAGTCAACAAAATGTGAGTAAATAGAATACTTGTAACTAAACAAACAAACAAACAAACAAACAAATAAATAAATAAATAAATAAATAAATAAATAAAACCTTAGTCTCCAGGATTGGAGTGTTTTTTCTCCTTGAGATTAATGCATTCAGAGTACTCTAATGGCTTTAAACCTAGGTAGAGAAAACTAGACCCCAGAAGAACAGCTAAATAAAATCTCAGTCATACAAATAATATCACAGCACATGTGATAGGTTGTCAACAAATATATTCTAACACATATGAAGGCTATAACAATGACATGGTTGCCAAAGTCTCTGCTTTATGGCAGGATAATGACTGTTACCCAAATATATGGCAGTTATACCTTATATTTGGGGGCAACATAATTCTGATTACCACAGGCTCAAGACCATCAGACTATCTTTATTTTCGCCCCTATATATTACTGCCTTTTCTAATATCAAATCTCACACCTCAGTCCATTCCATTCAGTTCTTTCTTTTCTCCTAAAGGCATCCTACTTATCCTAATGCATGCTAGGACCACTTATCAGTGTTAATCATAAATTAATGTTTGTTAGTTACAGTTACCTACTTTGTCTTACATTTGCATTTCTTACATGAATACTAAGACTGAATCCTAACTTGTGTGGAAATTTACCTAGTCAGTGTTTTGTATTGCTCACCAGACTTGCCTGAAATTGGTTCAAATGGATCATTGCCTACCCTGGACAACAAGTTTACATGTACAAAAATAAATCCATCCATTCATCCATATCCTAAGCACTAGTCCAGTGAAATCACAGTTGCAGCAAGCTGAACAGAGCTTATCATTTCTAACTGATCATGTGAGATTTCTTAGGTATTCTCATGTAAGCTCCCAGCATACCTTGGGTCTGCCCACAGACCTTCTCTTAGTGGATTTGCTTGGTGCACTTCCCTTCACTAGGTACAAAAGCACCTCAGCTGATCCCTTTCAACCTGGAAGAGTAGCAGTTCCTGTCTGTGGTATTCAAGGACAGCTAGTCTCTGTACTCTGTGAAAGACAGGGAACCCATGAACCACTACAAGGAAATCTCATTTCCATAGATTGTATCCACAGTCCCATACCTTTTGCTATTTACCAAATCTTGTGATCATAGAGGAGGATGGAGACAAAGATTTACTGATAAAGAGGGAGTTTTGTCCAATAACTCAGCCCTCATTTCATTACCACACTTTGATATAATGCAGTATTGTGGCAACCCTCTTGAATTTCCTGATACCTATTACTATTGCTCATGAACAAAACTTCATGATACTTAAACTCCTTTATTAAATCCCTTTACCTGAGATAGCTGTTTCCCCTCTCATAAGCAGGGATCAAGCCACTCATTTGCAAAACAATACCCTCACTTCTGATTTTGTGGGCTGATTTCCATCTCAAACACTTAAGACTCAACAGAAAAATGCTTCAGTTAAAATGCTGGAGAGCACAGTAACTTGAAACCAAGAAGACAGTATTTTCTACAAACAACAAAGATGACAACCTCACAAAAAATTGTTTACAATTATCTAACCACATGTCTTTACTTAACTCAAACTTATTAATGATATGGTCAGCATTTTGCGACTTTCCATTGCTTAGTAATTCATACCAGTATAGCAGGTTCTTGCCTTTCAACGTAGTCATTGTTGTTCATCACCAAGTATAGACTCAACCTAATACTTGGTGGTGATATTCACCCCGACCCTGGCCCACTCACCTCAGATACACATACCCCCTCTATTTGCAATCTAAGCTACAAACCTACAATTAATAGGCCAACTAACTCTCTCCTAGTCTGTCATCTCAATATTAGAAGCATTAATAACAAGGTTCATGAATTGCATGCACTTCTGGGTGTCCACTCCCCTGAGATTCTCTGTTTATCTGAAACCTGGTTAAAACCTAACACTAACGACAATGAAGTGTTACCACCTGGGTACAACATACACAGGCTGGATCGTGCTTCGAGGAAGGGGGGTGGGGTAGCTGTACTTTATAAATCTGAGTTGAATGTCACCATAGATGTAATACAACCTCCTCAGATTAATAACTCAGAGATTCTTGCCACCAAATTGCAACTTAATAAAAATAAATGGATTAATATCATCTGTATGTACATTCCCCCAGGTAACAATATATCTACATTTGAAGATACCCTGCACTGGCTATCATGTCACTACCCCCAAGAAACCCTACTACTTGGAGGCTTTAACATAGACTGGGGCACTTGTTCCTCAGAATCCCCAACCACCCATATTAACCTGCATGCATTTACACAAATCATATCCACCCCTACCAGGATAGGTAAACCCAACCGAAAAGAAAGTATACTTGACTGTGTACTCATAAACAGTCACCCCCAACTGTACATATCTGGTACCCTCCTTAACGGCCTAAGCGATCACCTTCTCACATATGTAATTAAGCACAAAACCATTAATTCCCAACAACTCTTACTCAGAAAGGTTAGAAACAATAAAAACTTTGACCCCGCCAAATTCCAACAAGAACTAAACTCATGTAATTGGTATATTCTAAAACACCTCCCCTTAGAGGAAGCAGTAGCATACTTTAACAACAAATTCCTTAAGATCCTTGATTTGCATGCACCTGTTCGTTCAAAGAGAACCAAGGCAAAAACTGCACCAGGGCTTTCTATAGAGTCTAAACTCAAAATTACCCTTAGAAACAAAGCATGGGCTTTATGGCATTCTTCTAAAGACCCTCAAGATCACATTAAATACAGGCAATCCAGGAACGAAACCAAAAAATCTATTTTACAAGATAAAAAACAATACTACTGTAATTTACAGACAGTAAATCAAAATAACCCTCAGAAGTTTTGGGCAGGTTTAAATAATCTACTACATCCTGGACAAACTTCAACCCCAATCCCTGCTGCTACTATTGACAAAACCCCTGAAGATGTTTCTGATAGTTTTAACCAATTCTTTACTGAGACAATTCAAGCCCTAGCTAGCCAACTACCTCCTAGCTCCCCTGGTCCTGAAAGTAGCACCCCTAGAAACCTATTCGCGTTCAGCTTCCAACCATTCGCCACTTCACTTATCCATACCTTGATCAAAAAATTAAAAACCCACTACACTTTCTGCTGATCAACTCCCTGCCGAGTACCTACAAAAATCAGCTGATGCTATTGCTTACCCCGTCTCAATACTAATCAATCGAACCATAGTAGAAGCTAAAATTCCCACCATCTAGAAAATATCTTATGTAATCCCTCTTCACAAAGGAGGCAGCTCTACTGAATTCTCCAATTATAGGCCAATAGCTATACTCTCTCCACTTGCAAAGATTATGGAAAAATGTATTCATAGACAACTCATGCACCACCTAATCCAAAATCGCCTTATGGCAGACACTCAGCATGGCTTCCGTCCTCATCACAGCACTACTTCAGCCCTCCTAGCCTTTACTAACACCATAAACCATAATCGCAACAATAATTATATATCCTCAGCCCTCTTTTTGGATCTTTCCAAGGCATTCGATATGGTTGATCACCAACTTTTAATCCACACCCTGCAAACATTCTGTCTAGATACCGGAGCCCTCCAATGGTTTCAATCCTACCTGAATGGTCAACAGCAGGCTGTCCTCTGGCAGAACAAACTCTATAACCTTCTACCTAACACCCTTGGAGTACCACAAGGCTCTATACTAGGGCCCTTGCTGGTCTCCATCTTCATTAACGACCTTTATACTGTCATCCCAAAAATTTGCTGTATCAATATGCTGATGACTCTACTCTGATTTGCTCAGCCACATCTCCAGTAGAGTTACGGTCAGCTACCCAGACCACCTTTAATACAATAGAAAACTGGCTTTCTGAACATCATCTGATCCTAAATCCCAAAAAACTAAAATGCTGTTATTTTCACCAACACATAGGTCTACTGCTTTCACCTTTACCATAAAATCAAATGATGGCACAATAATCTCCCCTGACCCATCTACAAAACTATTAGGTGTCATCATAGACAATAATCTAAAATTTGACCTACATGTTAACCAAACTATCAAAACCATCAATAAAAAACTAGGGTCACTTTACAGAATAAAAGCCTTCCTAACCCCTCCAGCTAAAATTGCCATAGCTGCTCTTACCTTCTTTCAATCCTTCTGTATGCATCCTCTCTACTCTCGAATTTAAACAAGACTGTCCTTAACAAACTCTCAGTTTGCTACAACCACATTGCCAGGTTTGCCACTGGGCTGCCTTTTAGGACACATCATTGCATCAGTCTAAATCAGCTTGGGTGGCTTGAACTACCCAGCCTAATCCATTATAACCAACTGATTATGGCCTATAAAACCCTCTATAATCCAGACAATACTCTTGCACTTAAAAAAATTATCACCCCCTATAACAATCCTAGACCGCTTTGATCCTCTAACAAACTACTAATTCAGACTAGCAAAATTAATAATACAGCCGGTGATTCTCTCTTTGCAAACTCTGTAAGTAGATCCTGGAACTCTCTTCCAGCTGATATTGCCTTACTTTCCACCTTAGGTCAATTTAAAACTACACTCAAACAACATTTGTCACTTAACTGGCTATGTCAATGTATCAAGCCTGGCTAACTCTCTCTAGAATGTGTAAAAATCTGTTGACCAGTTTACTGTGTAATTTAATTTAATCCTGACTTGTGCTCAGGATTAACTGTAACCTGTGGAACTTGTTTAACTTGCTTACTTATGTAATCTCTGTAAATAGTCTGTTTGTAATATGTAATGCTGGTATTATGTAATGCTGTATCTGCTTACCCTTGGAGCTTTTCTCCCCGGGCCTCTACTGAAAATGGACATGCATCCAGTCGGACTATCCCGGTCAACAAATGTAAAATAAATAAATAAAAATAAAATAAATGTATTAATACTATTTTGAGTATAGGCAATTGTAAATACAAAGAAAATCCATGCTTTATATTCATGGCTTCTGAAAATGACAATTTTAAAGGAGGTTATTATTATATTAATATAATAAGAGTTTGTTTTAGTTTTCTATAAAATAGTCTTTTACTAATCAGTGAAATTTATTAGCATCTATTTTAGTAGGACATGATTTTGTTAAATTACTGGATTTGCATCAAATACCTCCCTGAATGTCTTTCCATTTGGCATTATAATTGTTATTTAACCAAGGAATCATTGTCTTAACAATTGAAGATAAGGAATATAATTCTAAATCTAGAAGACCAATACCACCCAATGTCCAATCTAGACTTGTTAGGAAACCATAGAAATCTCAGAAACAAATAATTATACTCTTTTATATGTTTGGGAGTGTGCGGTATAAAGATTGCATTATGTATAGAATTTTAGGAAGGATAATCATTTTAATTAAGGAGTCTGTCTCTTCCGTGGTGAAAAAATATTCCATTTATTAAGATTAATATTATCACACAAGATCATCCCTTAGTAAGTGATTTTACCATCTTTCACAATGCATTTATGTAATTCCTTATCTATTTTATTACTATTATAATTAACAGGTAATATTTTAGTCTTTTTCTCATTAAAACTGAGTCATTGTTTCTTCTGGAATACTGCAATAAGAGAAGAATTGCAATCAGTCAAAGTTAATAGGATGTATTTGCAAATAATTGTGTTCTGGGGATAAAATCAGTATTTATTAGTATGCCTTTGATGTTTAGTATGCCTTTGATGTTTTTATTTGATCTTATATAATTTGCAAAAGGTTCTAAATAACTAGAGCAAATAGCAATGGGGACAAGGGACAACCCTGTTTAGTACTTTTAGTAACCATGATTGATTGGGAAGTGTATTTCTTTTATTTATTTTTATTTTACATTTGTTGACCGGGCTAGTCTAACTGGACACATGTCCATTTTCAGTAGAGGCCCAGGGAGATAAGCTCCAAAAACACACAATTACAAAAATGTTGGCACAGTACAATAATGTAATAAATGATAATAGTAAAATACCTTACTTATTAACAATCTTAGCACAAACACTAAATAAAACTGTATGCATTAGTATGATTTTTTTTCTATACATTAGCTTAAATTACAAGATCATGGACTCTTTGGTTATAAAGGGGAAAGACTGGAGTTAATACAAAAGAGTAAAAGGCGAGCAGTATCCAGTAAATAAAAAGATGGTGAGCTAGTCGGGGCTAGTACAGGGGCATAACCAATGTGTTCTAAGGTAGAGTTTCAGGTTATATTTTTAAGAGTGATGTTGAAATCAGTGATAAAAGTTCACAGGGGACTACGTTACAGTTTTTCCCAACAGCGTTAGAGAACAGAGAGTCTCCTGCCAAGTTGTTGGATTTACTTGTGCAAACAAGTAGTTTATTTGATGAGCGTAAGTTTTTAAGATTTTTGTAAGGGGTAATAAGGCTAGAGAATATTGGAGTATTGGTAGGTTGGTAAAGGGTCTTATGGGCAATAGTAAGCTGGTGAAATTGAAGCTATATGACTTATCTTAATGTATGCAAAGGAGATTTCATAGAGTAGTTTGATTAATAGTAAGAAATTGAAAAATTACATTCCTCAAGTATTAATAGTAAGTACTCCCAATTAACTGAATCAAATGCACTATTGATATCCAGACTGACCAAAGTTAGTTCTTTTTTAAATGATTAGTATAATCAATTATTAATAGTATTCTTTTGATATTATCATAGGTGTTCCTGGTTATTATAAACCCAATCTGATCATTGTTTATCAACATTGGAAGAAATCATTTTATTCCAGAACAATAGATTGCCATGAATATTTTATAATCTATCTTTAATAATGAAATTGGTCTATATGAAAATGATTGAGTTGAGTCATTGTTAGGTTTTAAAATTGAGGATATTAGGGTGTATTTCCAGGATGGCAGTACCTTTGTAAATCTTTTAACTTTCCTTTAACTATTGAAAATACCACTAGTAAAATATTCAAAGCATCCTTAGTCATAATTTTGTATAGTTCAGGTATTATACTGTCATTTCTAGGTGCCTTATTTTGGTTTTAATTTATTAATGTGAATTTTGAGTTCAGCCATTGACATAGGCTTGTCAATTATTTTTATTTGATCCTCTGATGTTCTATTTTCAGTATATATTTTATAAATGTTCTAATTAGAGCTTGTGTATCCATTGTTGGTTTGTATTGATTAATCTTATTAATATGAGACATGAAAACATCCACAATATCTTCTTATTCAGTAACATTCTTTTTACTACTAGAGGAGTATAATTCATTGATGTGGTTAGATTTAACAATCATTTTTGTTCCAGCAGACAATTTATTAATGGATTTAGGATTTATGGAATAATTAGCTATTTTAATCTTTTCTAAATTTATCATAGTTTTATTTTGTAAAATTTCTAAATATTTACTGTTTAAGCTATTTATTTCTTCTAAGTTATTTCCTTTTTGACTAATTTAAATTATGAATTTTCTCCTGCAAATCTATCAGTTTGTCCCATTGTTTCTTTTTTGTGCATACCAACTTATAATTTTTCCAAAAAGTTTTGCTTTTAAAGAGTACCATACAAAAATCTCTGCAGTGTTACCTGTATGATTAAGTTCAATAAAAGTTTGAATTTCTTTATTAAAGAACTCCTTAAAAGTATTTCATATTGGTTATATATCCAGGAATCCTTTTAACTGGGATGTTATTACTAGAATTCAATAGTGGGTAAGTGTCTATGTTAACGTTATCTATTCTACTAGTGATCTCATTTGAAACATATGCTCTATTTATATATGATTGTGTTGCATGCCTATGTGAGAAATGTATAAAGAAGAGCGAGTCTGATACTTAAAACTCATTTATATCTCTCATATTATATAGGTCAGTGAATTCCATCAAAGCATTGACCGAAGCAGGTTTCTTCCTTTTACAGCTAGTGTTGGTATCCTTGTCAGATAAAATACAATTAAAGTCACCTGCAAAAATAATGTTTCTCTTTAATATTCATATTATTCCACAACTGTTGTTTAACTGTTTGTATTCCCAAGCCAGGTATTCAATAGACATTAGTAAAAGTGCATAGTTTCAATTGAATCTCTAAAGTCTCTGAACAAAACATGTCCTTTTCATCAGTAGATGTATTCAGGATTTTAGGTAGAGGCAAAGATTTTTTTTTCATAAAATAGCCACCCCTCTTCTCTTTTGTTTATAATGAGAGCTAGTCAATACAGAATAGTCTGTCCAAATCTTCTTTTATTACATGTGCTTGGTGTAAAAAGATAACTGGGAATGAAATTTTTATTTTAAAAATTTGTATAAACTATCCCTTTTACACCATTATTTAATCCATTGATATTAATTGATATGTATTTCAAGTTGGCCATACTACCGAAAAAGGAAAAAAAATAAATATTACATATAATACCCTTATACATTTGTAAATAATATGGTACTGTAAAACTATTATTATATCTAATGAACTGCTTACTCATAGGTATAAGTGTACAATAACTTGAAATTTTTAACTGTAAACTTTCTATCAAGAATAGTAGACACTGCAAAAAAAGAATTAATTTGTAAACTACCATACATGCAGTGTACCCCCCCCCCCATGGAGTATAAAACTCCTGGTTTGAATAGCAATCCTATTCAGACACTACCACCTAGCCACAAATAAGTACCTAGCATCACTCCACTACTTCTAAAGTTATGATATACGAAAAGTATAACTTATTTAACAAAATTAAAATGAGTTGGTATATACATAATATGCTGACTACAAAAACTCATTTGCTTGCTATAAAACTTATAAACTGTAAAGTATAGCCGACCTTGTAATAATCATTTGGTTCTATTCTATTTATAATATCCTGTATAGTATTATAATAAATCCAATCATTTATTTCAGTTCTGAGAAAAAAAAGAGATGGTTTTAAAGTTTGTACTGTTAGTTGTTACTTAGATCTCTGTTGAAACTATTTTCCCCACCCCACCTCCCATTTTCTGCAGTGTCTTCAGTTGGTATAACTGGTTTTTACAGCTTGTGTGTTATCTAACTCAAGGACCACTTAATCTGACATGCTAGTAACAGCCTGCATTTAAATTGCTGGAACCTGTGTTCTGAGAGACTGCCTTGCAGACTATCTGCAAATATACACAGCTGAGTATATTTTTTTGATTATAGAGTTTGTTAATTGTTGCTTAGATCTCTGTTGAAAATGTTGTCTCACTGTTTTGAGTGACTGATCTGCAAATATACAGAGATGAGTATATATTTTTTTGGTTTTAAAGTCTGTACTGTTAGTTGTTGCTTAGATCTCTGTTGAGACTGTTTTGTCCCAACCCCCTCCCTATTTTTGGTTTGTAGTTTAAATTTGGTGGCTTTTGCTGTTGTCCGCCCCACATTGATTTGATCTGGGACACTCTCCCAGTCCCATCTCTTTAACACATTCTACCTAATAAACTCTTTCTGCACTTGCTTTTAGTCCTTTTTAATTTAATTGCATTTTTTAAACTGTGTTTGGTCTAATATTGCTACATACTCAAGTGTGCCAGCTTGCACTGCATGTGAATTGTTTTTACTACTGCTTTTGCTACTTTTCTGTAAAAAAAAAAAAACTGTAAGCCTGTTTCCTACCTTTCCTGTAACTAGTGTTCCAGATACAGATTTGCTGTATCCAGGAATGTATGTAAGCTTCTAAGCCCCCCAAGCCTTTCTGTGTTGGAGGGAAGCCTTCTAGCTTATCAGTGGGAGTGGTAAGCACTAGGTAACCTGTCTACCACATAAGGAGTGGTTCTGGCCCAGAATTTGTAGTTATTGGCCGTTTGGGCAATCTTCCATCTCTCTCAACTTTCTGATTTGAAAGCCTGCATTTGCACTTGTTTCTGTCCTGTAACTCGTCTAGTGCAAATACAGATTCTTAGTTTTAGCAGTTAAATTTGCTTATTCATGCTCAGCACTTGTTCAGAACTTGTAAGCACTAAATAAGCTACTAATTACTATAGCACTCAATCTTCCTCATTACTTAGAGGAAAACAGTTTTTGTACTTACTTTTCTCACTGGCTAAGAGAAAACAGCTCTTGTACTCACTCTCCTCATTTATCTAGAGAAAAATATTTTTTTATTCAGGCATGTCCAAGGGCCAGCTCCCAGTGTTCTTTCCTGTCTATCTGATGAATCTGGGCATCTTGAGGCAATGTAGAAATTGCCTCATGTACACAGACAACCCTCTCCTACCACCCAACACTACAACCTGTGAGAGATGCACTTATCTAGCCAAACTGGAGGTAAAACTCTCTCCAACCAAGACTGAACTTGACAGTCATGAGGAGAAGGTAAACATTTGCACCACACCACACCACACTCATCACATAGTCTCACTAAAGCTACACCGCCAAAATCCACACATAGTAACACAAAAACATTCATGGAGGCTCTCAATAATAATCTGCCTAAGCAACAGAGACCTCCAAAGCAGAAACACAAGCAAACTCCATCCCCCAACACAACCCAAATGACACCACGGTCTGACAAGTCCACCTCCAGAGAAGGAGCAGTAAGAGACCACGAAGCTGTCATAGCAACTGGAACCATAGACGGCGGTGTAGAAAAAAATCAGTGCCATACTAGGGATCATGGTGCTGACAGACAAGTCACGGTCTTGGGAGTGAGTCAGCTCAGACTGAGCTGTGGTCCACAGGGTAGGTTCTGGAACCACAGTGATATCCACCAGTGGTACTGAAGAAGCTGGCACTGGGAAGGGTGTCAGCAATGAGGGCTCTAAGTCTTATGGGGAGGTTGACGGAGAAAGATAGGTTGGAGTCTGTGGAGAAAAATCCTCGGATCCGGGTGGGAGGGAGGTCCTGGATAGAGTTGGAATGCCTCTGGCTGCTAGGAACTTGTAAACAAGTCTCACTACATCAAGCTCCAAAAGGCTCGTGGTGGAACGAGTGGACATCCTCGATGTAGATTCTGGCTGATCAATAAATGGACTAAGCTGCTGTCCAACAAAACAGTCAATGAATAGGGAATGTTGAGTCCTGGCTAGTGTTTTGACCTTCGGCACCGTGGTCAAATGACCAGAAGGTTGTGATGGAGGGAGTGACCAATTTCAAAGGAGAAGCTATTGATGGGGCTGAGAGGGTCTGCAGTACTGTGGAAAGGGTTAGTAACATGGCAATTCTACTCAGTTCTGCAGTCAAGGATGGCACAGTAGAAGGAGTTTTGGGCACTGGTGCTGAGATAGATGCCTATGTCAATTTGGGTTGTTTAGTCTTCAGTTCAGTATGAACCTGGGCTTTAGACATTCTCAGTTCCTGTGACTGAGGAGATGCTAGGACCGAGTGGCTCCTCTTCTTTGTCTGTTTCCTAGGAGGGTTTGATCACTCCACCTCAGATAAAGCCTCCAAAAAAGTTTTTTTAGCAAACTCTTTAAAATTAACTTATTCTTATGCTCTCTAAGGTGTGGGTACTAAAGCTCTTACAGAGCTTGTACAGAGGTTGAATCTGCTAGTGTGGCACTCCTAAACAATATATGCAGGAAATATGCCCATCAAATTGGGCATCTTCCTGCCACATTTGTCACACTGTTTAAAGCCATTTTTTTATCAGCCATTTTCAACAAATACAATACAACAGAGAGATATTCTATCATGGGATCAAGACACACACACAGTAATAGAGAGGAAGAAGATTTTTTGTTTTTTTAATACTAACAATGGTAAAACAGGTATACCCAAGCGGATAAGAAAGGAGGAGGGGAAAAATACCAATGATGGTATTAGTGATTACCTATATATATATATATATATATATATATATATATATATATATATATATATATGTGTGTGTGTGTGTGTGTGTGTGTGTGTGTGTGTGTGTGTGTGTGTAAACTCTAAGCATCAAATGAGATCTGAAGGGATGGGAAGAGGGGCACTATGGGTAACCTTAGCTCATGAGTTTCTGGCTGGTATGAGCTTGTTATATCAGCTGAGTCAGTTCCAAGAACAGAGATGAAACCCATCTGTCATGAATAAATAAGATTGACAACATCAGATCAATTTTTTTTTGTGGAAAAGGGCATTTGATACATAACTGTGACAAAGTAAAATGTTATATCTGTGGGGAAATGGGACATGGTGCAACAAAATGTGAATTGAAATGTTATAAATGTAACAAAATCGAACATTTATGGATGGATTTCAAAAACAAATGTAGGAGTAAGGAAAAGGAAAAAGAAAGAGAAGAAAATGAGCAAAGAAGAAATGTTCTTAGTAGCAGAATTAGAAGAAACATGAAATGAGAAAAACAGCAAAGGAGACATAGGAGAAGGTTCTGAAATAAATGATGAAGAAGACATAATTTGGGAGGTAGTACAAGAGAAAAAAATATATTGGTAAAAGGGTAAATATAAAAAAAATAGGGATAGGTAAAAAGAAAAAAGAAATGGATGCAAAATAACATATGCAGCTAATGTTTGGGGCTTGGTATAAGGGTTAAGATGTTTGACTCACAGACACAAGATACAGTTTTTGCTACTCACCTTTGGGAAAAAATTGATTAGGCTTAGAATGCTTAGAAAGCTAGTCTAGTAATTAGCTATGAACTTATGAAACTATGAATCTAAGGAAATGGGAAAATGAAAATTTTAGAGTGATTTCTGTAAATGTGGAAAGTATTAAGAATATAGTAAGAAGAATATGAATTTTGGATTGGTGTAATACATATGCTGTAGACATTATTATATTAGAAGACAAAAGATTGTTAACAAATGAAGAAAGATTACAAACAGAGAAACTATGAGGAGGAAAGTTAGTCTGGAATTTTGGAAATGAGAGATGTTCTAGAATAGCCATATTCTGTAGAAATACAGTAAAGATATTATATGTAACTTTAGAAAAAATGAGAAAATTAACCGCTGTAGATTTAAAATGGAAATAACAAGTATATAGAATTATAACATTTTATGTCTGTACTAATTATAAAGAAAGGGAAAGCTTATTTCATCAAATTTTAAACAATGTAGTGATAAATATGAATATTATAATAACAGAAGATTTTAATTGTGATTTAAGAAGCAAGTGTAAAAATAAATGAAATGATATAAGAAAAATGATAGACATTATAAGATGTGGTAAGTTAAAACACTGGGACAAAAACTCATGGACTTACCAAAGGGGTATGCATATAACTGAAATAGATTATTTTATAGTATCAGAAAATTTAGTTATAGGAGAGGGGGTAGTTAAAACATGATTTTCTGATCATCTTGCAATATGGCTAGAGATAAAGGAAAACAAGGAATATATTAAAATAGGCTAAGGAATAAAAATGATAAATGAGAAAACATGGAACGAAGAGGAAAAGAGATTAAGAATACAGTTCTGGAAAGAGCATATTACTATGAGAACATTTTATAAAAACTGGTCTGAATGGTGATGATATTTAAAGAAAAATATATTTTTTACAGTGGCAATATCATGTGAGAAAAGTAGAGAAAGAAAAATATAAAAGAACATATAATGATGTATTTAAAATTTTAGAACATAATGATAGCAAGTACTTTCACAAAGAAAAAAAAATGATATTGAATAAATCCAGAAAAAAAATACAAGAATTGTTATATAAGCAAAGATATTTTTACAAGGAAAAAAGAATAAAGTTACTTAAGCAGATTAGTAAAGGAAGACTGTAGTGTAATAAGAGAAATAAAAATGTAAAAGGAGCAATAGAAAGAACTCAGGAAAAGATTATGAATAGTGTAGTACAGTATGTACAAGAAATGTTTAAGGAAAAAAGAAGGTAGTGAAAAAAACATGGAAAGTAAAAAAGTAAACAGAAAAAAGTTGGAAAAGAAGATTTCTATAAATGAGCTAGATAAAGTATTAGGACAAGTAAATACAGATTTGGCTGCAGGCCGAGATGGAATAGAGTATGAAATGTATAACAATTTAAGGGATTAGCAAAATATATATATTTTTAAAGATTTTAAATGAAGGCTTAAATGAAGGTTTTATGTATAAAGAATTATGCATTGGAATACTTAAATTTATATGGAAAAAGGAAGATAGAAGACAAACTGAATACTGATAGTATTGAATAATAACCATAAGATCTTTATGAAAATAGGACAATAAAGATTTGAAACTAAAATGGAAAAGATCATGGAAGACAGCATATATAGTATATGTAAAGTAGAAGGGTTGTCAATAATTATTAATGATAATTGGAGAAATTGTAGATGATATCATGAACAGAAAAGAAGAAGTGAAATTCATGATAGGAGACCTTAATAAGGCATTTGACACAATTGGACATGAAATCTTATGAAAGAATATAAGTGAAAATGTTAGGAAATTATGCATGTCAGCATATAGTAATAATAAAGTAAAATATTTGTAAATGACTGGTTAAGCCAAAAGGTACATATGAAGAGTTGTATAAGACAGGGATGCCCAAGTTGTTGTATACTCTCTGCATTAGTTATAAATGTGATCGTATGTGAAATAAATTACAAAATGAAGGAGGTTGTATATATAGCACCTGAAATGTTATGGATTCCAGTTCAATTAACATACACAGGTGACATTATTATAATTGCAAAAAAACAAAATCTATATAAAAGAAGTAACAATTTGCACAAATGAATGTCTAGAGATGATAGGGGTGGCTTTAAGTAAAGTGAAAAGTAAAGGTTTAGGTAATGTAGTAAAGATCAGGAGTATATATTTTTACAACGAATGACATTTCTGTGTTAGGTATGAAATAAAATACTTGTAAATGGCTGGATAAGCCAAGCTGTACATATGAAGAGTGGTGTAAGACAGAGATGTCCAATGAGTTTTATACTGTTTGCATTAGTTAAGAATGTGATAGTATGTGAAATAAATTACAAAATGAAGGAGGTGGGGACTGTTAACACCTGAAGGGTTATGAATTCCAGTTCTGTTAACATACACAGATGACAGTATAATAATTGCAAAAAACAAAATCTGTATAAACAAGTAATACTTTGCACAAATGCGTGTCTATAGATGATAGGGATGGCTTTAAGTAAAGAGAAAAGTAAAGGTTTAGGTAAAGTAGTAAAGATCAGGAGTATATATTTTACAATGAATGACATTTTTTTGTTAGGTATAAAATAAAATACTTGTAAATGTCTCATTAAGCCAAGCTGTACATATGAAGATTGGTGTAAGACAGATGTCCAGTGAGTTACATACTCTTTGCATTAGTTAAGAATGTGATAGCATGTGAAATAAATTACAAAATGAAGCATGTGGGGAATATAATACCTGAAGGGTTATGAATTCCAGTTCTGTTAACATATGTAGAACACATTATAATTGCAAAAAAAAATTGTATAAAAGAAGTAATAATTTGCACAAAAGAGTGTCTAGAGATTATAGGGATGATTTTAAATAAAGAGAAAATTAAAGGTTTAGTTGATGTAGTAAAGACTGGGGTATACATTTTGCAATGAATAAAATTTCTGCCCTAATTCTAAAATTTGGGAGTAAAGATGTAAGCAAAATTCAATGGGAAAAATAATACAAGAAATAAAACAAATCTGCTTTTTCTGGAGAACATTTAAATTATCATTCGGAAAAAAAATCTTATTTGATAAATTCAGTGCTGATGGGGAAAAAGCACACAAAGTCAGTGTATTTATGCTACCAACAGTATTTGAAAAGGAATTATTGCAGATATTTTTTTTCATTTATATGGGCTCCAGATTGAACCCTGTAAAAAGAAGGGTTTATATGTAAATAAAGAAGTAGTAGGTTTAGGGTTAATTAATCCAGTGGTGTATGTTGCTTCAGTACATTTGTGGAAAGTGTTAAAGTGGATAAATGAAAAAAGATGAGAGATTAGTAGTAAAACTGTATACATATAAGTGTTGCTGTATGGTAAAAAACAGTAAAAGAGAAAAGGAGTGTATAAATGAAGAAATAAATTGTTACTAAGAAAAAGTATTTTTGTGGAAAATAAAAAAATTGATGATATATAAAAAAGTAGAAAAGTATGGTATAAGAATATAGTGATAAAACATTACTATATAGAACCTTTGGAAAATCTAACAGATGAAAAAAAATTAAAGCTATAAAAATAAGAAGCAAACAGTATCATCAGAAAGTAGTATGTCAAGATTTCTGTGGAGATTGGTAATGGATAAATTGCCAGTAAACAGAAATATGTCATCTAAAAAGAAAAAGTGATAAAATATGTTTACATTGTCAAGAAGAATAAACTACAGAATGTGTTATTGAAATGTGAAAATGTTATGGGAAAAACTATGCAAAGATTTTTTTTAAAGATATAAAAGAAGTAGATAAAATAAACATGGATATGGCTAAATTTGGATATTATAAAAACAGAAGTAAAAAAAATATGTTAAAAAGAATATATAAAAGTTATGATATGTAGGTTTTATGGAATGAAAAAATAAATGAAATTATGTTCAATTGTAAACAGATTTTAACAGTATTAAGTAAAATCAGATGCTGGCTATGGAAAAAGGAGTGGTTGTTGGAATGGGATGAAATGTAGTATAATTGCAAAGGAAATTATGAATATTTGTAAACAGATTTGTATATCTATGTATCTGTATATGTAAATATTTGTAAATATATAAATATTTTGTAAATAAGAATTATTTTTGTATATAAATAAAGGACTCCTAATCTTTTTGATAGGTGCTGTGGGATCTTTTGCATCCACCTGAGTCACTAGCAGATCAGGAAGATGGGGCTTCAGTTTGACATCTCATCCAAAGGATGACTGACTGAGGAATGCAGCACCCTCCTTATGCTGCACTGCAGTGTCAGTATTCAATCTACCTAATGTGGGAATAGAAACCAAAGCCTTATGCACCAAAGGTGAGCGTACACCTTGTTGCACCACTGACATAGAGACTGTACATATGTGTATGTGCTTGTGCATTCATTTTATATGTATATAAAATATTCAAAACACATCATTTTAAAATATGCAACATTTCGATCTTTGGTTTCATGGCTAACTCAAATTGTCCATATATTTTGTTTCTTTAATAGTATTTCAAATGTATAAAAT
Source organism: Protopterus annectens (assembly GCF_019279795.1). Classification (NCBI taxonomy): domain Eukaryota; kingdom Metazoa; phylum Chordata; order Ceratodontiformes; family Protopteridae; genus Protopterus; species Protopterus annectens. Next base: position 1,956,969,424 of record NC_056741.1, on the reverse strand, counting down.
GTCAAAGGACAAATTACTCTAGCATCTGAGCCTCTCTTTTAGGGACATTTGTTTGGAGCATCAACAGAGAAGTCATCTTTCTTACATTTTTGACAATTTTCAGCACCTCTTTTTTCTGTGACTGTACAAATGTGTTGCTTCTAGCTGCTCATCTTCGTTGAACTTTAATGCATTTCCCTTCTAGAAATTTCTGCATTACCGCCTATACAGATTTCTACCTGCCCTAATAACATAAGATCTTGGTTCACCTGTTTTTAACTACTGTAACTTCAGTCTATAATTTTTCTTGTGATGTTTACTTTTATAATGTCTCCCAACCTTTAAATCTGGATGTTTGCAGTGTCTATAACAGCAGTTTTTTGTCTGTGCTGATTTTGTCCATCATCTTCATGACTTTGTATTGATTTTCAGGGATCAGCAATTAGTGGAAGTACATAATGCACTTTTCAACCTTTATCTCATTAACAAGTGAACCAAGATAAGAAAAAACAAACAAATAAAAAAATCAAAAAAAATGCTCGAACAAGCCCAGAAAAAAAGTCCTAGGGTCTGCCAAGTGTTGTAGTATAATGTATAAGTAGTTTATTAACAAACCAAACAACGTTTTCGTCACCCTCCTTGGGTAACGTCATCAGAAACAAAGTACAAACACAGGTGTAGTCACATTTAAAAGTTTTGCTTCAAAGCGGCGTGGTTAGTCTTACCAATCTGCACATCTCATTAATAAAACAGTAGTGAAAGGTTCATAGTAAAAAAATTTTTAAACTGTCACGAATGTGTGTACCTAAAGTACATTGTCGTCTGTCACAAAGAAACATGTCAAGAGTATGTTTAAAACTTATAGACCAAACAGTTGCAACAATACATTTTACTGTTGGTACCTTATTAAAAATAAATAAAATAAAATATTAAACTCTGGATCATTAAGTTTCAATATGTGAAAAGTTGTGAAAGAAATGTTTACTAAAAAATATGTGTGCACATAAAACGTATATATATAAAGACATGTATATGTTAAATAAAAATTATGCTAAACTGGCATCAAATACAAATAATGTTAGGTGAAAACTAACATTAAGTGTTTATGTATGTATACAAATATAGGGTACTGTTATCACATATATAAGCCGCTACATCATCTCAAACAACTCTTTAGTTTAAGTAAACAAGCTATGTTGCAATCGTCGTCTAAACCAGGATAAGAAAAGGCATTTAATAATAACTGCCACTCAAGTTCATGGCATTCTAATATTAATGAAGTAGGTCCCCCTCTTATGTCATACACTAGTTGGTCAATAACTAGAAACTGAAATGAGTGACCAACTTTTACATTAATGTGTTTTGCTAAAGCATTATCACCTTTGTTCTTAGAAATCGCATAACAGTGTTTGTAAATTCTGTCACGAAATTTACGGTCTGTTTTTCCTGCATAAAATGCAGGGCAGTTTTTACAAGTGGCTAAATAGATAATGCTTTTTGAGTTACAGTCCATTTTATGTGCAATCTGATATTTTCTACCAGCTATTTCAAAACTGCTACCATTTTTACGTTTGCACATTTTACAAACTCCACAAGCAAAGGAGCCACATATTCTATTGTCATTTCTCAATTTCCTAGTCTCCAAAAGGCTGCCTCTTGGAGACTAGGAAATTGAGAAATGAAATAGAATATGTGGCACAGCAAAATGTGGATGCCAGAGTTTGTAAAGAGGGTTCTTCTGCCCTGAGATTGCAATGTAATATTGACAGTCATCCTTGCTAAAGTTCTTACATGGGATGAAGATATTTGGCAATAGCTTCCACTGATAGGATTAACTGTGGGTTACAGTCACTGTTTCATCCTTCACTCTTAGTTTCTCTTATTCTATATCAAGGGTGCACAATATTTTATTAACTTATTTTGACATATCTATTCACTGTGCACCTTTACTTACCTCTCTCTGAGGTGTACTCAATTTACCTTTTCTTTTCTTTACTCTTGCACTCATTTGTGTTGACTTGCATACAGGACTGCCTCCACTGATTATCACTGCATATGCACATGCTGCTTGTTCCTGCTCAAACAAGAAGCATGACCAACTTGACCCCCCCTATACCCGCAGTTACTCAGCCACTCCTCTGTCCTTTCACTTCTATACATTCTTAACCATGCCACACCACTGCTTCAGCTCCACTCACACCCTTAATTCCCCAGTCACTCCCTGTTGTATCATTTCATACAATCTTAACCACACTTCTGTAATGATCCAATAAAATACTCCAAGAAAGATAAATGCAACAAACATATCTTCAAATTATATAACTCACTGCAATTGTTCTCCCTCTAACAGACAACCATATAATTAGCAAAGACACTGGAAGTTAAAATTTGCCTTCATCGCTTTCTACACATATCCTAAATGCCTAACAGTAACTAAGAATAACCAACCAATTACATACAAACAAGCCCCCCATCTCTAACACTGTTAGTATTCTTTCTAATACTGTCCCATCTGATTCACACTATAGAGTCCATACCACCTCCATACCATCTCCTCACCATTTCATAACAATCTCTGCCACCACATTTACTGCCACATTAATGCTATACAATTCTGTAACACTATATTACATTACTCAACACACACACACACACACACACACACACACACACACACACACACACACACACACACACACACACACACACACACACGTAAAAACAAACAGCAATTATATCACTGCAGCACATTGTAATCATGCCCCCAATGTGAACCACACCACCTCCATATGCATGCACTACTGTTATTAAATGTGGAGGACATTGAATTAAACCTTGGGCTATTCCTTAGTAGAAATATTGTAGTGCCAAATGAATCAATTTCATCAACATTAAAAAAACGTAAAGGTCTCAAGCTAATGCAAGTGAATATAAGTAAAACTGTCTGCTTGCAAACTTGGCTGCAGCAATAAAACTGATATATTAGTTATCACCACAACTTGGCTAAAACTAGATATTCTGGATTCTAAACTACAATCACCGATCACATGGTCTGGCAATGTTGCATTACCAAATGAGTCAGGGGTGCCCTAATCATGATTAAAATTTCAAATACAGCAAGCCCACTCCTTACATATCCACACAATACTGCAGAGGCAGCCTCACTAGTGCAAACCAACACAGGGTGAAAAACAAATGCAAACACTGGATGCCTTTATCAATATTCCAAAAGGAAATAAAACTCAAACTAGACTGCTTTCAGAATATTTGCACCTATGAAGTCAATCTAAGAAATAAATATATAAACATATATCTATCTATATATATCTATATCTATCTATATCTATATCTATATCTATATCTATATATATATATATATATATATATATATATATATATATATATATATATATATATATACACAGACTGTTTACATTTATCAGTTAAGCAATGACCAGACTGCACGATATTTGTATAAGATCTATATTACAAGATCGAAACACAAAAAGAGCAAATGCTCTTTAATCTAACACTAATGCTCGAAACCACAAAATATCAAACTCATGGAACAGCGATTTTTTTCCTAGTGAGGCTGCCTCTGCAATATTGTGTGGATATGTAAGGAGTGGGAAAAAAATCTCTGGGCTGCTGTCAGAACTTTGCCATTTCCTCCACTGAGGTACAATCTCGGAGCTGGTATATTTAAGTAAGGGGGTGGGGGGTGAAGCCCCCCACTTTATTTTGTCTCTGGATTTTTTTTTTTTTTGGAGCAGCAATTTTTTTTCCCTGGGAAAAAAAAATCACTGTTCCATGCGTTTGATATTTTGTGATTTCAAGCATTAGTGTTCGATTAAAGAGCGTTCTCTCTTTTTGTGTTTCGATCTTGTAATATAGACGCTTTGTCTACAATAATAAACAAACCTCAACAAGTGTCAGTATGCTATCATAGCTATAGTATTATTATAGGTTCATAGGTTGGTACTGGGCTATCTGCCCGAAGGCATATATTAGCCCAGCCACGTTGTGCGGTATTCACCGCCCCTTTAGTAGTTTCCTAGACCCTTGTACTAGCAGCTAGTACCCTTGGCCCCTATCTAGTAGTGCTGTTGGTGTGATTGCCAGTGTGAACTTTCTGTTACCCATCCACTCATCAAGGTTCCCCTTGAAGAGTGATAGTGAGGGGCTTTGTCTTATGTAGGTCGGGACCCTGTTCCATAGTAAGGGAAGTCTCTGCGAAGGGAATCTATCCCTCCAGCATGTTTTATTCATTGTTGTGTTGAGGTTTATATCCCTAGAGCATGTAGCTCGAGTAGATTTGGTTTTGCTAAGATGGAGCATGTTCAACAATTCTGGGTTGGACATGGCTCTGTACGTTAGACAGAGATCGCCTCTGAGAAAGTGGTATGCAACAGAGAACAGTCTTAGCTTTTTCAATTGTGCTGCATAGGGCAACTGTTTGAATTATGTTTTATTTTATTTTATTTGTTTTAATTATGTTTACTAATTTGTGGTTTTCAATTTGTGAACTGCATCAACAGAAGAGACAGTAGCACTTTGAATCCTTATTCTGCAAAGGGCACAAAGAAGTTTGGTCGAGGCAGGTAGGTTAATGAAGATCAGATACCATGGTAGTATCATCTGGTTTTGAGAATTTTAAATTTACAGCAAAATATATTGTTTGGCTCAATTCATCTACTGGTAAGTAACTCCAAGGTTTGGGCAACCGTAGTGCTCTGAGTCTGTCTTTGTACAAATTTCTTAAATTAACTCAGAGGATTTTTGCTTCTTGAGTGGAAATTTATTCCAGTGGCATGAAACACACTACTTGGTGTCTTAAACTAGCTAATTTAAGAGATCTTTCACTATTTTGCCATGTTGCTTAACTGACAAGAGATGTACGTTACTTATTTAAATTTTGAATTCCACCCTTTCAGTGTGAGTAATGAACTCTTAGTGAATGTGTTTATTTCCTAATCTACAGTATGTCACATAATGCAGAGGGTCTGAATGGAGAGATGATAAAATCAGCAAGCAAAGGAGAGTAATATTGCTGGAATTGAATTCATTCTCAAGTCTTGAGTACCTTCATGAGGTGGATCCTGTTTTTACAAAATCTCAGAAAGATGACACTGATATATAGAATGTATTTTATATAGAAAATATCATGGACAGAAGCAGGTTAAAAAAAAATTTAAAAATACAGCTGGGTGCCCAAGACCCAGGATACAAAGTGCCCAATCCTGGTAGGTGCACTGGTGCCAGGACTGGAAAACATGACAGCATAGAATCCTGAAGACACGGAAACATTCCTACAATGGGGTTATGCCAGGCTCAGGGGAGGATGCCCCCCTTCCTTGGTTGTAGACGGAAGTAGCAGTCCACAAAAAACACAAAAACTGACAGGACAAAAAAAACCCATAAAGATGATAAAATGGACTACTGAGGATAAGGAAGAAATTATATATTGTTACTGTTATGCAAGAAGCCCAGAATTTCCTCATAGAATATATTGAAAAAGATTAAGAGAGACATCGGAGGAAAGGAAAATACTTGCACAGGAAAAAACTGTTGGAAGCTTCAAATACAAATTTGTGTTCTTTAATACAATAGATTCATGAAAAAACATTATATAGAGAAGAAACCTTGAGCTATTTGGAAAAAAAGAAGTGACTGAGGACGTACAAAACTATAAATAACAAAACCTAGAGATTTTTGAAAGGTATAAAAAGAAACATGGTATGAAAGAGAGATCCAATATGGTGCAATATTTATGCAAAGGAGAAAACCAGACTAATCAGATTTTTTGAATGAAACACAGGCAAAGGCACTCAGATATGTAAAATTTCAGAATACAAAAAATAAAACCACAGAGGGGGGATGTAGAACAGAAGATTAACAAAGCAGAAGTTAAACAAATGAAGTTATGGAATACCTTGTGAATTGAAGAATTTACTGTAGAAAATCCAGCTCTAGGCCACGGTGGTGCAGCAGTTAGCACTGTCATCTCACAGCAAGAGGTTCTCCCATTTGATTCTCAGCTGGAGCACCTTCTGTGTGGAGTCTGCATGCCTTCCTTGTGGTCGAGTGATGCTAAAGACATGCAGGTAGGTGCATGCATGAATGGGCGTGCCTTCTTTGAAGGTTGGGCGTCGGGCTGGCAACTCGGCACTGTAAAAATCCACTGCCAATCACTAGCAGACGGAAGTTCCACTGTGGCGACCCCTAACCAGGAAAAGCCAAAATACTTTAGAAAATCCAGCTCTGGTAATATCACAGCATGATGGAACAATAAGTTCCCAGATTAAAGAGAAATAGGTGGAAGAACAAGCATCTGATCGGCTTTCACATGAAGATAATTTGGATCCTCCTGTAAAAAAATAGTACACAAGTTTAGTTGTAGTTGAACAGCAAAGAAAAGAGCGGGAACCAGTGGCAACTCTGATGAAGTCAGTGTTGTAGAGTGATAGGCCAGTGAATTCCCATACAAAAGAGCAGCAGATGGTGCAGGATGTAGCTAAAGAGAATTTATCACAGGCAAATGTTATGAAACTATCTGTAGAATGTCCACAAGAAACTTAGAATAAAGGGTGTGCCCTCATTTTAGAAGAACAAGTTCTAATGAAAGAATTTCTTGATTTAATAGAGATGAATGGATATATTAAGATTGATGAAAGAAATAGATTACAGAAAGCCAATAAGACGCAAAATATTAGAAGTCTGATAAAACAAATGAACACAGTAATCAAAACTATTAACAGAAATCCATGTGATATAACAGAAGTAAATAGGATATATTACTGTACAGCTAAATTAACAACAAATGACACAGCTTTGGAAAAGGGCAGTGTTCCACTAAAAAAGGAGGTGGCCCTTCTATCTCTGGCAACTTCTGTTCAGTTTCCATATTCTCCCATCATGAAAATCCTAGAAAAAGAAAAGAAAAAGAACTAGCCTTACATGATTAATTTCCCATTAATTTCACATTAATAACAACATCCTAAGCACGCAGTCAGTCGTGAGGGATTTGGGCACCCAGATTAATAGCAGCCTGACTTTTGACCACCATGTTGCTTCCATTGTACAGAAAGTTTTCTATGTGGCCCACCTCATAAATAAGTGTATCTCATCCAGGGACAAGTAGGTCATAACATCCCTGTATTCTTCCCGTATAAGGCCCATTATTGAGTACAACACCCCATTCGGCATGTACCTTGCAAAGCACATGCAACAAGTGGAGACCACAGAGGTTCCTCACCACGAGAATCCAGGGCCTCAAAAATATACCATGCACAGATAGGTTAAAAGCCCTATTCCTTTACTCTGTTTCATACAGATTCCTCAGAGGTGACCTCTGTCTGTCATGCAAGGCAATATCGGACCCTGCCTTGATGGGACTGCCGCATATCTTTAAGTCAAGATCCACTTGAGTAACCCTCACATGTGACCTCAACCTAGTCTGTGACATCAGTAGGACTTATTGGTGGGACAGATTTGTGTCCCACAGACTCCCCCATCTGTGGAATAGACTCCTTCTCCACGTCAAGCAGAGTACCTCTTTACCCCTTTTTAAGTGCAACCTGGATAACTGGATAGGAAATAGAAAATACATCCCTGGGATTCCACCTGTGTCCCTGCTGGACAGGGGAATTGGGTGCTGATTTGTCTATATATGGGTTAAACTCTTGGCTAGGCTTATAAGGGCCTCAGGGCCAGTAGCCTAGTAACTTCCTATGATCCTATATATGAAGTCTTATCACAAACATACAAGTTAATAAGGGAAAAGAAAGGAAGAAATCAAATTGTATCATGGAAGTATTAGACTGAGAAAATACAAAGCAATTAAGACATGAAGTGTCTCTTTTAGAAGAGTATAAAAGAGAGAACAGAACAGCAGACATACTTAGAAAGATAGACATGATGAACGCAACACTCAATATCAGCACAGACAGAAAAACGTATAAGATATGCAGATAAATATAAAGGAAAAGTACAAAATAAGCAAATCATTGATGACCCAAAAAAGCTTCATCTTCTGAGGAGTGCTGCCTTATGTGTATGGTATGCTTGCTTGGGTCAGTTTGATGCTGCTATAGGGGTTTTCTATAGTTTGCTTTGTAGGCGGTTTCGAGTTAGTTGGTGACAGTTGCTTGGCTTTGCTTGAATTTTTGCACCGCGATACATTAAGTATTGCTGCTTGGGCATTTCACTCTGTCTTGGTGGCTCTGGCTTGCAGTTTGCTTCATGGTGTCATTTTGTGGGCTTTGGGCATCCGTCTATTGATGCGCATGCACAGTTACTGCCTAGGTGATTACCAGTGGGGACATGGCAAGGTATCACACACAGGAACATGAACTGGAACACCACTGTAGGACACAAAACGTCTTTATTGACACATTCTGGTACCTCAGCTTCTTGCCTTCTGTTGGAATATTTTATCATTGCAAATGTGTCCCTATATATATACACCTCTCTTTACCTACCAATCAATTAATTTCTTTAACAATTAAATAATTAAGTAATTATAATGTTACTAAGCCAGGATTTAAAGTGACTTGTGCTACAATAAACATCAAACAGATTTATGAAAGTATCATACTTTTAAAGTTTTACACTTTTAAGTATATTTAGGGACACATTTGTAATGATAAAATGTTCCAAAGGAAGGCAGGAAGCCGAGGTACCAGAATGTGTCAATAAAGAAGTTTTGTGTCCTACAGTGGTGTTCCAGTTCGTGTTCCTGTTCGCATGTGTTTATTGGAGATATTTTTTGGTTTTATGTATGTAGAAAACAAAAGGTATCACACACAGCCTGGCTTGCTTTTTGTGAGGAAGCATAGGAAAAGTGAATATTTGTGATTATGAGCTTAGATTTTAGCAAGAAAATGGTATAGGTTATAGAAGCAGGAATGCATCTGCCAACTGGTGTGGAGGTTTAAGGCATTCACTTGCTAATAGTTAGATCAGGATTTGACTCTCAGCAAAGTCACTTAACTAGACAATGTCCAAACTAGACTATTTGCAGAGGGGCCAGTCTCGCATGCACGCATGCTCCCCCCAACTGTCAATAAAGAGCATAGTCTGCATTTTATGTCTACCTCTCAAGTGCCACCAATGTTGAGTCAGATTATAGGTTTGTCCTTGTTAATCCTTTTAAAAGCTGGCAAATTTTGGAGAAAATGTGGTGAATTATACTTAATATAATAATGATAATTAAGATGCAGGGTTTGATTCTCACATGGGTTAGTTGGCTAGCATACTTAAGAGCATTTCACAGTAGTATATATATATATATATATATATATAATATATATATATATATATATATATATATATATATTTTTTTTTTGCAGTAAGGAAAGAGGAGGGAAAGAGGCTGATCATGTTTTCTTTTGTCTTCTCAACTGTAGGTGGTGATACGGCAGAGGTTCAGACATTGTGGCAGAGATGGGTGGACATTATGACTCAGGTGGAGGACCTGTTTTGTGAGATGCCAGGCAGTGAGACTTCAGTGCCAGTGGAACAGAATGGTCCCAGTCAGAAGAAAAGGCAACTAGAGAAGGGCTAGCGGGTGACCAGAGGGAAGAGAACACATTAGTCACAGCCCAAGGAAGTGTTGGCAATGGAGGCTTCCACTGTAGACACATCTCATGTTCTTCCTGCACGTAATGATATGTTGGTGGCAGGTTCAGTAGGCATGTTAGACATAAAGAGAGGGCTATCAGCCAGGATGAAGGTTGTAGAAGATCATGTCAGGAGATGGGGGATTTTGCTGATGTTTTTGGGAGCCAGCAGAGTCTAAGTAAAGAGGGGCATTGCCACAGAGAGCAGGTTTCTTGGTTAGACAGCCCAGGCCTGGGCGGAGGTAATTTGACATCATCCATGGGGGGGACAAATTCCTACTTGCATGAGGTGGGATCGGACTTTTGGTTTCAACCTGGTGATTGATTAACTACACAGGTGTTGGGACAGGGGAGTGAGACAGTATTCCTGACCCCTCATATTCCAGTCGCAGTCAAAGAAAAGATATGGAAGGCGAGTACGCTGTTTTTGACTTAATTGACATGGATGGTGTTCAGCATTTTCTGAAATCAGAAACTGTGAATGGCAAAGATCTTCTGGCAGCCTTAGCTGCCTTGGGGTGAAGACGGGTGGGAAAACTACAACCAAGAATGTGGTAAAATTGGGTGTTGGGTTTTGTGTACTATATGGCAGTTTGCTTGGAGAAGGATAGGAAGTTGGCCCTTCCACTTTTGGCATATTTCTTAACTATTCGGGAGGCTTAGCGATTGCAGGCTGGCAATGCTTGGTTGTGGTATGATCAGAAGTTTTGCAAGAGGAAAGAGGTTGATTAGTTCTTGCATTTACAAGTGAGGCATCTAGATATATGGCTGGCCACTATGATGGCTATTTTCAGTGCAGGTAGCAAAGGGGCAAGGAGGGTGCCGAACGAGTTGGGGTCTGTTGTCCTTTTATTGTGGGGAGATGTTCATGGGCAGCACGTTGGTTTTGCATACTTGTTCAAAGTGTGCAGGCATACAGACAGCAGTACAGTGTGGCTGGCAAGAAAGTAATACATTCAGTCATGCTTCTTTCCCTTCTGCTCCTACTGGGTTAATGGCTTCTTTGCAGGGATCCCAAATCATGCATGGTAGGGGGAATTTTCATGGTGCAGAGAGGTGAGGGTGCTTTTTGGGGAGCAAGAGAGAGACTTGGGGGCTCATTCTCTCATTAAGGTGCAAGTGTTACTGGGCATGCTACAGCATTATCTGTATGTATCAGTTGGGGAGGAGTTAATTGAGGGATTTTCTAGGGGACTTTCCATTAAATCAATGGGTGCAGGGGATAGAATGGTGTGTAAGAACTTGAGATCAGTATTGGGGAGGAAAGATATTTTGGAAGGTTTGGTGGAGAAGTAGTGTCGGGAGGGTAGAATACCAGGTCATTTTGTCAGCCCCCCTTTTGGCAGTTTTAACGCTTCACCATTAGGCTTGGTACCTAAGAAGGGTGTAGGTGAATTTCAGTTGATTCACCATTTGTCTTACCCTGAGGGAACGTGGTAAATGATTTTATTTTGGTTGAGGAGGTTAAGGTGTGTAACTCATCATTGAATGACATGGTGAGGGTCATTAAGGGATTTAAAGACCTGTGGCTGGTGAAGGTGGACATTGAATCAGCCTTTCAATTTTTACCAGTATGAGAAGAGGATTGGCGTCTGCTGGACATGATGGTTGGTAACAAGTTTTAGTTTGACAAGGTTATGTCAATGGGGTGTTCTGTGGTCTGTGCTACTTTTGAGAAGTTTAGCACAGTCTTACAGTTGATTTGGCAGCAGTGGGTAGACACTCAAAAGGTGGTTCACTATTTGGATGACTTCCTTTTGGTAGGTGAAGGGCATGAAGGAGCCTTGATAGGTATGTGGGAGTTTGTTGAGATGTGTGAAGAGTTGGGGGTCCCATTGGCTAAACAGAAACTGGAAGGTCCAGTGAAATCATTAGATTTCCTGGGGTTGTTGGAGTATGCAGAACACGGATTGTCTTGTTTACTGAAGGAGAAGATAAATCGTTTGAAAGATGGCTAGGTATAAAGTGTGGGTTAAGGATGTTATGGAGCTCTTAGGGATTCAGACTTTTGCATGTCAGGCTGTCCACCCAGGTTGTACTTTTTGTATGTCTGTGGTCTTTCTGTTGAAAAGGGGGAAAGCAAGCACCACTGGGTGAGACGACACGGGATGTTTTAACTCTTTGGTTGTCATTTTGAGAGCAGTTTAATGGGGCTTCTTTTTGCAGTTGGAGTGGGTGGATCAATAGGACTTGCAGTTATTTACAGTTACAATAAAATAAAAAAGAACACAAATACATTCAACTATTTTAATCTAACCAATACAATAAAGTGCTGCACTTTATTTTATTGCTTATATTAAAATAGTTGAACGTATTTGTGTTCTTTTTTATTTTGTTGTTTACTTGGATTTATTGAGCACAATTTACTGCAGTGGCATTTTTTTGTTTCTGTTATTTACAGATACAACAGGAGGTGTTGGTATGGGAGCATATTTTGGGGGTGAGGGGTTTGCAACTCTGTGGCTGGCTGGGTGGCAAGATGATTTGAAGAAGGATATTGCCTTTCTAGAGTTGATGCAGATTTGGACTGCATCTGTGATTTGGCAGGAGCAGTTAAGGGGAAGGAGGGTTATATTTAATTCAGATAATAGTCCTGTGGTTCAGGTTTTACAGGTGAAGACGACTAAGTCTGAGAGGTTTCTATTTGTTTTGGGTAAGTTAGTTGTACAGAGTTTGTACTTTCTTTTGCAGGTGTGCATATGCCAAGTGCTAGGAATGGGATTGCTGACAGTTTGTCCCGCCTTCAGTTATCCAAGTTTTGGCAGCTAGCTCCAATGGCGGCGGAGGAATCAGAGGCAGTGCCAGATGAGGTGTGGAGGATTGGGTTGCAGTGACCAGGAGGCTGGTGGAGCAGTTCCTGGGCAGCATCTATCAGGAGGGCATACAGTAGCATATTGTACAAATCTGATAGATTTATTTTACAGCTCCCTGAGGAGGAGGGAGTTTGGTCAGAAGAATTGCTGTTGAGATAATTAGCTTGGGCTCGTGTACAGGGTAGGGCAGTGCAGTCAGTTAAAGTGGACTTGGCTGCCATCAGTTTTGCTCGTCTGGCGAGGTTGTGTGATTTCACTAAATCCTGGACAGTTGGGTATATGTTAAAAGGGTGTGTAGAATGGATGACCTGAATAAGGATAAGCACTAGCCAGTGAGAAGGCAAGTTCTGAAAGTTTTATTATGAGGCATAGCTTTGGTGAGGGGAGAGTCAGTTGATTATGTCCTATGGGTTATGTTGTGCTTATGGATGTATTTTGGGCCTTTAGAATGTCTGAGTTGTTGGAGTCATTGGTTTGGGAAGATATTATGTTATTGCCAGAGGCATTGCACATTTGGTTGCAGAAATCTAAAACATATCAGGCTGGGAGTGGCACACAAACAGTTCTGGGAAAGAATAGGTGTGAACAGATGTGTCCAGTGATTTGGACTAGGAAATTCATAGAATCTCATGGGGAAGTTCACGACTTGTTTTTTTTTTGTGCTAAGGGGGAAGGTGATAACTGGTGGGCAATTGATAAAGGTAATGAGAAGGGTGCTCCATTTTATGGGTTTTGTGGGTGTGAGGTTTTCCACCCATTCATTTGGGATGGGTAGAGTGTTGGATTTAGCTAATGGAGGTAGCTCAATTTGTATGTTTACTGGGCAGCGAAGAGGGCTGCAGTTAGGACTAATGCTTCAGATTTGGGTTTGCATTGGCTTGGGAGGAGAATCAGGTGGCATGGCATTAGAGGCCTCAGGTGGAACCAGCTTATGCAGGAGTTTGCAGCTATTCAGTCTCAGGTGAGGCTTTCCCAAAATTTGGTGGTACATTTGGCAGGTAATGACTTGGATTTAATTCCAAAGCTGCAGTTGGTGTACCAGATAAGGGAGGATTTCCTTGCTTTAAAGAAGTTGCATCCGAGTTTGCATGTGGTGTTGTCTGAGATAATACTCAGTTTGTTTTGGAAGCATGCACATTATTTTATGGCAGTAGAGCAGGCATGATGGTTTGTGAATTTTAGGTTGGCAAGGCAGTTGGAGGTACTGGGTATATGGAAGATAAAGCCCAAGGTGTTTTCTGATAAGGATTCCATGTGGTTCAGAGAAGACGGGGTGCACTTTAATGATTTTAACTTAGATTTGTTTAATTTGAATGTTGGTTTATGTCTGGTGGATCTCGTGAAAAGTTGGTATTAGGTGAGAGGGAACAGCCTGGTTCAGGCTGGTGGTCGGAGAAGAGGGGCAGGCTTGTCCATCTTCTGTTCCCCCCTCTGTTTTTTGGTTTGGTGTAAGGAGGTGTGGGGTGAAAGTGAGTGCTTGGATGCTGCACTGTCATGTTTGGATAGATATAATGATTCTGGGTTGAAAGTGACTGGTTGGACACTGCTTGTTATTTAAAAATAAATGAGTGGGGTGAGGACACTGCTTATTCAGGCAGGGTGAGTGGGAGTACACTGCCCTGATGAATGGTTATAGAAGTTTTCTTGTTATTAGCAAACAAATTGAAATGTTCCAGTAAAGAATAAAGTTGTGATGCATTTAGTTATATTTATGAAATCAATAAAAGGTCATCAGAGGTCCATGTTGGTATGTGGTCTCTTTATTGAAGTGGAAAGTAACAAAGACAATTTACTATCCCAGGGATAAAAATTCAAAGGAGATATTCCAGGGTGACTCTCTGTCATTGCTGCTCTTTTGTCTTGCCCTTAATCCAATAACCTGTCTACTTAACAGATTAGTGAAATTCAAACCAGAATAACAGCAACCACATGGATGACTCAAAATGTTTTATCATCCAGTTAGTAACTTGAACTTCTTCAGATCTGAATAAGTTCAAGTTACTAACTGGTCAAAAGTGCTTAATAAAACCTTTTGAGTCGTTCCTGTGGTTGCTATTATTCTGGTTTGGATTGCAGTTGTTTGTTCCTGTCTTTGTTTTTTATCCAGTTTATACTTAACAGATTAGGTCATAATTACAGTTTGGCTCCCAGACAACAAAAAGTATAAAGATTTTTCATCTTCTTTTTGTGGATGATTAAAAACTGTATGGTTTCTCAGATGAAAGCACAACTGGAAGTAGTTCAACTTTTATCAGATGATATAAAAATGTCACTTGGTCTTGATAAATGTGCAAAAGCAAAATTTAAAGCTGGAAAGCTGCAGTACCGAAAAATATCAGTTTGGGATATAAAGGAATTTGAGCAGGAGGAAGTGTATAAATATTTGAGAACCTATGAAGGATCAACAATAAACCATGAACAAATGTGAACAAAGCTCATTAAACAATATTTTAGAAAATTAAAATTAATACTGAAAACTGTCCTGACATCTAGGAGCAAGGTCCAAGCTATAAACCGATTTGCTCTTCCTGTCCTAACTTATAGTTTTGGAGTGACTGAATGGACCCAGAAGGTATTGAATGGGTTGGATAGAAAAATGAGAAAAATTATTCATGTTTATCTAATGATATATAAAAATCAATGTACACCAAGATTATAAATACCTCGTTCTGAAGGAGGTATGGGCTTCCTAGAAATTGATTCTATGTATAGATATGCAATCATAGGACTGCATACATATCTGCTGATCTCACCAGATCCAAACATAGTAAAATAGTTGAGACATGAAGAGAACAAATTAAGATGACTTCCCTACTTAGTTTAGCAGAAGCATTATAGGTGTCAAGTGGGAATGGAAACCAAACCAGAAGTAGACAAAAGTCAAGCAGCAACTGAATGTGCCAAAAAACAAAAGAAAGAATATAAGGAGAAGGCTCTGATGAGAAGGCAGAAAATGTGAAAAATGAATAAATATAGTTGCAAGCACAGAAGACTCCTGGAACAACATCATGTCAATCAGGATCTGACACAGGAATGGTTAAGGAGATGTGAATTTAAAACAAAAGATGAATGGTTAATAAATGGCTAATGAATGGTTAATATTGGCAGCCCAGGGCAGTACATTGCTAATACACTGGTTTACAAAGTCCATTGAGCATGTGGGAGAAACGGACAGGTGCATATTCTGTAAAACAGAACTGGAAACATTCGCACATCATGTCACTGGGTGTGATACACTAATGGCGGAGGGCCTGTAAACTGAAAGACATAATAATGTTGCAAGACTGTTGCATTGGGGATTGTGCAAATGTTACAATACTGAACTAGCTGACACATTTGAAACATGAGCCACCTAGTATTATAGAGAATATTAAAGCTTATATCACATGGGCTAACCCATTATCACCAGTTCAAAAAATAGATGAGAGAAAATCAGATATAGCTGTTCATGAAAAAAAGACAAAAGTAACACTGATCATTGATAGTGCTACACTCAGTGATTATAATGTCTTACATACAGAGAGATACAAAGTCATAAAATACCATGATTTGCAGGCAGAAACGTGGTGATTCGGAAGAAGGATACCCAAACAATTCCAATAATAGTAGGATCAATGGGTCTTATAAAAATAATTTATAGTATTATTTAGATATGCTACTGAACTCCATATGCAGGAGGAGTCAGTTCTGGGCACAGTGTGTGTGCTGAGAAGAGCACTTTTGGCTAACATCAAAGATTGAAACAATACTAACTTTATGGACTTTAAATCATACTTTGGTTTAGGAAGGGGTCCATTCCCATCATGCTATTGGAAGAAATTAAAGAATGACCAGCTTTAATAAATGCAGTGATGTACTTATGTACTACTTTGTACCCTACAGTATGATGTTTTGTTTGTTTATATTTAAAAAGGGGACCAAGCTCAATCCGATCCAAAAAAGACACTAAATTAAATGTAACAGTATTTTTCAATTGCATTAAAGAATTAAGCAAAATGAGGGCTTAAGTAGTGATGTTAAAAAAGGAAGAGAGACAGAGAGAGAGAGATAGTGAATGTTAGAAGATACTGAACAATGTATCAACTCTCTATGAAAGTGTGTCGTCTTTATTTAAAGAAAAAAAAAAACAGAATAAGAAACTAAGATTATGTAAAATAAATAGATATGTCCCAGAAGTAATTTTTCAGCACTTTTCACAAAAGGAAACAAAAGTAATTTATGAAGAGCACACCAACCTTTAAACCTTAAAGGACTAAGATGGCTACTTGTATCCCTGTGATTATTTTGTCATTGGAACTCTTTATGGAAACAGGAAGTAGAGAGGCAGAGTTCTTCTTTAGCAAGGTAACATTAAGCAAGATGGTGGCATACTGCAAATTATTATGGAATTACCACTCAAAGGAATGATTACAGGACACCTGAAACTGCCTTCAACATAGGATTTTAGGCACGAAATCTCTGCAGACTAAAGTTTATGTCAAGTAAATTGATTATTTCTGCAACTGACCTTGTTGATGCAGTGAGCAATATGTGGGTTTGCTGAGGTCAGTGCATCCTACCGGTAAGTTTATTAATGCTACAGATTTGTTTTTCCAAGAAAGGAGTCATAAGTGGTTTGCCAAAGAATCAGCTCCAAAGTGATAAAATGCTTCAAATATTAATTATCCAACTGTGAAGAAAGGAGAGCCACACATTGAATTTAGCTTGAATAAAGGCCTGACAAAAGTAATAGTTAGATATGGGGAGTTGCTCACCTTAACATGTCCAGCTATGTGTAAAGAGGCTTGAAAGAATGTGTTATGGATTACAATAAAATCTCAATAAAATCTGCAGGTGACACAACATTTATAAAATGAGATGGGAATATAATTAAGTGAAGCAATCATTTAGAAGGATTCACTAAACATAATATGCTGATGCAGAATTTTTATGAGGAAAGGAAAAGTGGGAGTAGTAATGTTCAGGAAGATAATAAGGTGTAGGATACAGAGTAATACATAGCTACATAGTTGCATTTATTAAGGCTGGTCATTCTTTAATTTCTTCCAGTACCATGACAGGAATGGACCCCTTCCTAAGCCAAAGTGTGATTAAAGTCCATAAAGTTAGTATTGTTTCAATTTTTGATGTTAGCAAAAGTGCTCTGCTCAGTACCTGCACTGTGCCCAGAACTGAGTCCTCCTGCAGTTTATATGGAGTTACATGTGTCAGTTTAGATATGTTGTCAGTTGTTGTTGTTGTTGTTTGTCATTAGGCTTTTTCCCAATGAGGGGTCGCCACAGCGGAACTACAGTCTGCTGATGATTTTCAATAGATTTTTTACGAAACGTCGAGGTGCCAGCTCGATGCCCAACCTTCAATGAAGGCACGCCCATTTACACATGCATGTCTTTTGAACGCTACCCAACCACAGGGAGGACATGCAGACTCCACATAGAAGGCACTCCCAAGCCAAGCCGATAATCGAACGGGAGAACATCTTGCTGTGAGATAATGCTACCGCTGTACCACCGCATATCTAAATAGGACTGTACATTCTTTTTATTGTACTGCCATTTAATTGCCTTGCAGTTACTTCTAGCTAGTTGTGTGTTTTGTATATTTGACAAGCAGTCATCCATCTCAGTCTTGGGACTGCTAGAAACTTGAAAACAAACCATTTGGTCTACACCCTGCATTCAAGAAGGTACATTTAAACTACATTTAAAATTCTGCATTTATCTTGCCATTTAAATCAATTTTTTTGTGTTTCCTGTTGTGCTTTCTTCCTCTGTATCTGAAGTTAAAACTATTAATTGAAGGCATATTTATAATTGCAGTATAGTATAGTAGAGTATCGTGTAGTATAGTATTTACAAATGGCTTCTGTGCTCTGCCTAGGTGTTTAAATCATGTCTGAGTGGGCTTTCATTTTATTACATTTTTATTATTCCACTCCTGAATTTTTTCTTACGTAACAATTCCTACCCCGTTTTGCTTTTAAACACAGAGGCTTTCTGCTGCTGCTGCATTTCTGGTCTTGGAAGCTACTCCCAGTCTCATCATCTGCATACCTAGCCCTAAAAGCTCTTCCCAGTCTTATCTTCTCTTATCATCTTGCTGAGTATTAACAGATAAAATTAATAAGGCCATCACTATCAGTGTACTTTGAAATTGCCTTAAAATGTGTAGTGTGTTCCTAATTTCAGGCTTGTTTGCCATTGAATCACCTTGTAGTTACTTGTAGTTAGTGGTTAGATTTGCTTCTGGTACCTATTCACTTTTGGCTAACTAAAGAATATTTCTACATTAAGAAGACTTGGACTGCAATTCCAGTGGCAGTAGAAAGGTAGCCTGATCTGTCTGAGCTGGGATTTACACATTAAGGCTTAAGTGAGAATTACTTGTAGCTAGTTATTTAATTGGTTTCTGATATATTTTCACTTTTGGTTAACTAAAGTGTGTTTTACATTAAGAAGACAAGGCTTCAATTTTAGTGGCAGTAGAAAGGTAGCCTGGTCTTTCCAAGTTGGGAAATACACAAGGAAGCTTAAAGTGAGATCGTTTAATCAGCCAGAGGGCTTTTCTAGTTACATAGTTGTTTGATGTTAATCTGCACTTGAGATCTACTTTTGCTGTGCTTCAGCCATCTTGCAGCAGAAGGTGTTTGTTTGTTTTGAGTTGGAAAGTACTCCAGCAATCTCAAAGTGTAGTCATGCATTAGCTAGAGGTAGTTAACTTTCAGATTTTTTTCTGTCTGCTATAAATTAGGCAAGCTTGTGCAATGCTGCTCACTGCACAGCAATGGTTAGCAGTGTCCTGTATAATAGCAAATTATTAGTTTCTAAAATGTACCTATAATACTAGTATGTAGGACTTTAACCTATAGCCCAGAAAAACTTTATGCAAAGCTAAGCTTAGGGCAGCTACTCAATGTGTCAAACAGCACTAATACCAGATCATAGCACTAACATCTAGCCTTAAACCTAGTCAAGTGACCTCTTTAAAACCAAGACAGTAAACCATATTAGCCTACCCCTAATACAGGTATTGACAACATGGATATGCAATTTATTAATGTCGCTGTGGCCATCTTGGTAGATATGAGCATCCACAATCTAGCAATTATCTCATGTACTCAGACAATCTTTTAATCCTTAAAAAAACTAGCACAGTATGCAAGAGATGCACATGCATAACTTCCTTGGAGGCAAACATCTCGCTTAAAGATAAGGTTGCCAAAAACATACGCACTACACCCTTTACACATACTACTCACCACACACATAGACCTTCCTATGCTGAGACACTTAAAAGAAATCTTCCCAAACCACAATGACCTCGTAAGCCATCAAATGGCAATCAGCAATCAATAACGTACACATCAAAAGCCCACACCCAATAATCACAATAATACCCCAAGAACAAAGCCCATGAGGCAAGCACTCAATGGACTATATGAAAAAAGACATCATGGAAGTCTCTGAATGTTTGTCAAAGATGGGTACATGCCTTGCACTGAGCAACATTCTACCTTCACTAAGGATGATGCCACAGTATGAATAGAACATGATTAATTTTAATGATTGTCTTAGCTTTTGGTGTCACTCTAGGGGGATCTAATAACTATCAGCATGGGTGGATACGGCTAATGGACCATGTTGTTTTACTAAAGATGGTCTGCACCTGTACCGTCTGGGATTTCAGACATTGGCTAAAACTTTATCTACCCCCTTAGAGCCTTTTTAGGCAATGTTACAAAAACAAAACTACCAATATATAAAAATATCAAGGCGACCTTAAGGTGTTACTGTTCAATGCTAGGAGTTTAAACAAGAAAATCCACATCCTGCAAGCTCTCCTATCCTTGGATGATGTGGACATCTGGCTGTGTTAATGCCACAGAAAGTACTACTGCAGTGCAAGGCTATACTGTCTTCAACATGTTTAGTCCAAAAGCAACACAGACAAGGGCTAAAGGTGAAGATATCTTGATCTATGTTAGCAACAAATAAAACTCCATCTTGGTTTAAAATGATGATACACTAGAGTTCATCCACTTACAACTCTCCATAGACAAGGTTCTTTACTATGTCTTGGACATCTACAGGTCACTCACTATGACCCACAAAGCTCTTAACTCTTATTTAGACCTATCCAGATCCAAGGAAGTTATAATACCACTATACCCAGCCCTTATTAGACCCCTCATGGAGTACAATGCCATCTTTGGCATGTACCTAACCAGGTACTTGCAACAGCTGGAAAGCCCTCAAAGGTTCCTCACCAGGAGAGTCCAGGTTATTCATACCCTGTCCTACACAGATCTCCTTAAGGCCCTATCTCTGTACTCAGTCTCCTACAGGTTATTGAGAGATGATTTATGCCTGGCATATAAGGCATTCTCAGGTCCAACTCTGATGGATTTCTTGCAAATCTGCAAAACAAACAACACCAGAGCTACTAGATCAAAGGTCCTGAACTTTGTCTGCAACATAAATAGAACATGCTGGAGAGACAAATACAGCTCTAAAGGAGCCCCACACTATGGAATAAGCTCCCCATCCATGTGAAGTAGAGTACATCCCTGACACTATTCAAACAAAACATTGCTCATTGGATGGGAAATTGCAAATTTACATCTGGTCTGACCCCCCCATGTCTCTGATGGACAGAGTTTGACAGTAGTTAAATTAATCCCCCAACTAACATACCCCTTTAACCCTTAGCTACTTTACTAACATACCACATCACATAGGTGTCCATGGTATTCAGGGATACAACTGAGTTGGGTTGCATAGCTAGGCTTATAAAGACCTTGGTGGTCATTAGCCTAGTATAAACCTATGAACCACTGTAACACAGTAGTATTGGTTTGTAAAGCACTTATGAATTTGCTTATATATGTATCTATAGTTATCTATGTAGATATAGTGTGTGTATATATATATATATATATATATATAGAGAGAGAGAGAGAGAGAGATGTAGATATGCTAGGTTTGATCTAAAAGTGTTTTGATTTAATCACAAATGATGAAAAAAATCATCTAAAACACTTTTGATTGAATTAAATTTCACAGGAAAGTACAACGGGCTATAGACAATCCCTGTTGGCGTAGTTTAGGGTGTTATGATAGTAGGAATTACAAGGCAAATTAGTCTACTGCACCATTTGTACTTTGCTAATTACAACTCATGTGTTGTAATTCCATGTCTAGAAGTTTGAGTTTGTGCTGAAACAGTGATTGACAGTGTATGGTGTTTTCTCGACTTCTGCAGTTGTGCGACAATTATGTTACTATATTCAAGTAATGGAGTGTGGGAGTACAAGGAGGTTTGCCCCTCCACAAAAAAAAAAAACTTTTGGGTGAGTATTTGCTGTATTTGAAATTCTCTATAAAATATGATTTGACAAAATGTAATTTAGATGATTTTGTTTAACATTTGTTATTAGATGAAAAGACTTCTAGGTTAGATTTATTATACATATATGATATGTATGGATCTATTGAAGTTCATCAAATGGACATTAAAATAGTGACAAAAGAAACTGAAAAAAAATACTGGCAGTCTTCTACACATACTTTGAGATATAATCTTAGAGCATGCAAATGAAAAATAAAGGTTTTGCAAGGGGCAAGCCCCCTGCACTCCCCAATCCCCTGATACTTAAATATATCAAATCTGAGATTGCACAGTACCAGGGAAAGGGCATATTCCCTAATCCTGTTATAGTAGCAATGTCATGCAATAGTCAACAGATTTCCTGTCAACCAAATTAAGCAGTCAGGAAAGCCGTCAACTAAATCAACAGTTAACCAATCTCAAGGCTCCCAGATATAAATAAATATCTAGCTAGATGTTATAATGATATTATGAATGCTCAAAATGTCACATCGAAATATATGAGATTGACAAAACCATTTAGAAAATTTATATAACCAACCACCTTTAACACAATGAAAATACATAATGTCACAAATGGAAAATAATTTCCTTTTGCAAACTCTAATCCATAAACTTGCCATAACATTCCGATAATGGTAGTTTTATGGAAATGTTTTTTTCTACAGTAAGATGAAGAGTTCAGGTTAGGGTCAGGGTCAGATTTAGGGTTAGTATCTATTACTGAAGTGTGCAGGGGGACTTTGTGTGCATGTGTATCTGTATGATTTTACATGTACATGTGCTTGCAAGAGGGTATGCAGGAAAAAGGCAGCATGGTTTATTGTTAGGTACCTGAGTACACAATTCTCTGTTCTCACTTAAGTCATTCTGTAGTACAATTTAACTGAAAGTCCTTGAATACGACTGAATAGTTTAATAATATTACTGCCCCACATGTTTGCAGATACTGGTTAAAACATCTGTACTGATGGGCAAATTATTAATGACCCAAAGGTAATCCATTACATTAACTCTGGGTTTACATGGCCTGTATTTCTAAAGGTCACCTCTGAGCAAGCGGTGTTACTGAATAGAGCTGAGTTATAGTTAAACAACAGCTCTGCTATCATATTCTCCCTTAAACAGCTCATACTCAGGACACTGATTAGTAAGAAAGGCCTTACACATTTAACAAACACCTGCTAAGTGCAACATAAACAGGTGGAATAGTGTGAGAGGAGGAAGGTTTCAGGTAATCATAATGCAAGACAGCAGCATCTCCATTGCTTACTCCTCACTACATTATACAAAGCATTGAGTTTACTTTTTTAAAAGTAGTAGTTTGAATACCATTTGGCCACTTTAAAATAAAAAGAAAGCAGATGGTGGAATGATATGAAAACTTCTTTACATAGTTGACACAAAACTTGAAGTTACAGAAATTCTAGTTAAGTTTTGAAATAAGTATTTGGACCACTTTTACTTCACAAAACCTGTCTAAACCTGAAATCTTTTTGATGTCCTTCTACTTACATTTTCAGTGATATTAATTTACGGAGTCGTCATTTGAGTCACACACACAAAAATCATAAAGACTGATAGGCCAAAGAAGAGCCATAAAGATGATAGAGTGGACTATTGAGGATAAGAAAGAAAAAGAAGTTATGTCTTACCATAACGTTCCATCTGTGTTGTTGATCTTCTTCCATTCATCACTGATGGGTTTGGTGCCAAGCCCCTCAGAGCCGTGTCGGCCTAATACCAAGCTCATGTACACCAAAAACTCACGAGCTAAGCTGCTACCCACAATGTCCTTTTCCCTGTTACCTCAGATCGAGTTTGCATAAGATGTATAGAAATATAGCAGGGGCATTTCTGCGCAAAAACCCTGACACTCCACAAAGACCCATGAGATCCACCAGGAGCCTCTGGTGGAGGACGGCGGGTGGGATGTGATGAATGGAAGAAGATCAACAACACAGAGGGAACGTTATGGTAAGACATAACTTCTTTATCTGATGTTAATCTTCTTTCTATTCATCACTGATGGGACAGAATCCCAAGCTACCTGAGAAAAATGGGTGGCCCTTATGGAAGAACATTCCTAAGCATCATTGAGCCAAAGGCCGCTCTTCCCCTGGAGACCATATCCAATGTGTAATGTTTGATGAAAGTGTGTGGTTTAGCCCAAATGGTTGCTGCACAAATGTCATCCATAGAGACTCTGGACTGAAAAGCTACAGAGGTTGCTATAGCTCTAGTTGAATGTGCTTTGATATTGTGAGGTCCAGGCTCATTTGTACGTGAATATGAAAAGTAAATACAATCTCTGAGCCACTTAGACAAAGTGACATTTGACACAGCATATCCCATCCTTGGACCAGAGAAGGAAATGAAAAGTTGGTCTGTCTTGCGGAAAGATTTAGTCTTGTCTCGGTAAAAACGTAGTTGTCTATGCACATCCAAGGAGTGTGGGCAGTATTTTCCTTCATTGGAATAGTTTGGGAAAAACATTGGGAGCTCGATGGATTGGTTCACAGAAAAATCAGAAACCACTTTGGGGAGAAAAGATGGATTAGTACGTAGAGATACTTTGTTTAAATGAAATATTAGGTATGGTCTCTTGATGCATAGAGCCTGTAATTCTTAGATCCATCTAGCTGATGTGACAGCTACCAAAAAGAGAGATTTCCATTAGAGAAATTTGAGACCATATTTTGCAGCAGGCTCAAAAGGGGGTTGAGAGAGAGAGAGACTGCAATACTAGGGAGAGATTCCATGTCGCAAAGTTACGCCTAATTGGAGGTCTGCTGGGAAACACTCTTTTGAGAAACGTTTTGCATAGGAAAATGGACATAATTGGAATGCCCTGTACTCCGTTATGAAAATTGGAAATTGCTGCTAAATGGACTCATATAGTAGCGGCTGATGCTCAGTTTTCAAAGAACTCAGAAAGGTATTGAAGGATGACAGAGACCGGGGCTGAGAAGGGATCTAGTATCCATTCTTTAGACCAAAGAGAAAACTTTTCCATTTATCTCTGTAAAGTTTTCTGATGGATGGTTTATGGGAGGCCAGAATGATATCACAAACAGATGAGGAAAGGGCTTCCTGCCTGGTGACTAATGGAAGTGGAGAAACCAAGCTGTCAGCTTGAGAGTGCACAGATTCAGGTGAGTCAACCCTTGGAGGTGAGAAATTAAGTCTGGATGACTGTCCAGGATCCATGGAGGCTGTAACAGATGAGGCTGGAGGAAGGGGAACCACACTTGACGAGGCCAGAATGGGGCAATGAGGATCACCTTGCATCTCAACTGAGTGGCTTTCTTTAAGAATAGAGGTATCAAGAGAATTGGAGGATAAGTGTAGAGGAGACCTGTGGACCAATCGTGAATCAGAGCATCTCTCGAGGACTCCCCCCTGGGGGGAAAAAGGCAAAGTAGTTGCTGCATTTGTTGTTTGAAGAGGAGGCAAAGAGGTCACAGCAGGGCTGGCTCCATCGGCTGAAAACTTCTGCTGTCACCTTGGGATTGAGAGACCACTCATGTGGAAGGAAAATGCATCTGCTCAACCTGTCCACAATCACATTGGAACTCCCTGGGATGTGTGTTGCTATAAGAAAGCAGTCGGAAGCTATCACCCAGTGCCAAATTCTCATGGCCTCTCGACCCAGGGGGTAGGATTTGGTTCCTTCTTGTTTGTTGATGTACCAGACTACTGACATATTGTCTTACTGGATTGCACTTGTTCCAGGGGGAAGAAGTGGATGTAATGCCTGCAATGCTAACAGCACTGCTCTTAACTCCAGAACATTGATATGCAGGTTGGCCTCTAAGCCCGACCATGTGCCTTGGATGGTCTTTCCCTGAAAATGGCCCCCTACCATATCAGGGATGCATCTGTGGTTACAGTGGTGTTGGGTTGAGGGGTCTGAAAGGGGTGACACCAAAGTTCTGCATCTGGCCTCATCCACCAGAGGAGATCTTGCTTGCAATAGTTGGTTATGAGCACCTGCGAGTTTAGGGGGGGTGAAGATTTGTAAACCACTTGGACAATAGGAGCCATTGTAACAGTCTCATGTGTAACCTTGCCAAAGGAACTATTGGAATGGCTGTAGCCATGTACCCCAGAGCCTGGAGAGCTTCCCTTGCTGACACCTTTTTTTAACAGAGTATCACATGCACTTGCAATCTTAACTTCTGAAGCCTGTGAGCCGGTAGAGATACCAGGCTGGATCGAGTATCAAAAACTGCCCCTATAAATTCCAGCTGTTGGGTAGGTTCTAAGTTGGATTTCTCCCAATGTACAGTGATGCCTATGGACTCTGCTATTGAAAAGGTATATCGGAGGGCCATAGAAGATGCTTGGTTGGGGTGGAGAGGGCCAATCATTTAAATATGGAAGAACCTGGAATCCTTGAAGTCTCAGATGAGCTGTCCCTACTGCTAGACATTTCATGAACACTCTGGGAGCTGTCAAGAGACCAAATGGTAGGGCTTGGAACACATAATGATTGGCTCCTAGCCAGAAGTGAAGGAGACTCCTGGAGCATTTGTCCATTTTGATGTGATAATACACATCCCAGACGTCTATAGAGCACATCCTAACATCCTCCCTTAAAAATGGGAGAATGGATTGAATAGTGACCATGCGGAACTAGGTTTGTACAACTGATTTGTTTAAATGGCTGAGATCCAGAATGGGTCTCCAGTCCCTGGTCTTTTTTGGGACTAAAAAGAATCTTGAGTAAAACCCGGATCCGCATTGGTCTGGAGGGACTGGTTGGATGACTCTTTTTTGACACAGCTTTCTTATCTCTGAAGCCACTTCTTCCGTTTGATTGGGTGGAACATCGGGAATGTTTTTTTGTAGGTTTTGGATGGGAGGTTAGAGGGATGTAGTAGCCTCTGGAGATTATTCTCTGCACCCATTGATCATTTGTAATAGAGCACCAGGCAGTTTGGTGCAGATAAAAACGAGCCCTGACTGCTTCCAGAGGAAATCAATTAGGCAATGCCTCAGGAGCATTGATAAGACCGCTCAGAGAAGGAATCCCTGGAGTCTTCATTTCAGGGACCCTCTCTTCCTCTAAAGGGGCATCTTCCACCATTGAAATCCCCTCTGCCTTTGGGGGAATCCTCGCCACGTGCGTTACGGAAAGGACTCTGAGATTACTTGTGCCAGATTTTTCCACTCCTCTGGTTCCTGGAAAAAGAATGCTGAGGCTTGGAAAAATGTAGGCCAACAGCAGACAAGAGTCTTTCCATCTTGCTTGCACCTGGCTAGTGTGTCCTTCACTTTAGAACCAAATAAGGAAGATGGTTCAATAGGGATGTACAAAAAGGAGGACTTGAAGGAGTCCGCGAGGTCACAGATGCGCATCCAGCCATGACGCCTCATGACTATGCCTGCACCCACAGCTCTGGCCGCCCCTTCAGTTGTGTGGGAGAGCAGCCTCATAGACAAATTGGAAATAGATTCAAGGGTGGCAAGTTGAGAGGTAACCTTGTCCCATGCTTCGTCAGAAACTTGACCTGTGAGGGATCCAGAAAGTTCGGTAATCAGTTCACTTTGGAGACTTGTTAAGTGTGTCAAGTAGTTCAGGGACCTGACACCTGACAGCAAAGGTCACTGAAGCAAAGACTCACTTCTCCAACCTATCCACAGTCCAAGACTTCCTGTTGGGTGGGTGAAAAGTAGGACTTTCTTCCATTAGATCCTTTTTAGTGGCCGCCACCACCACCATAGCATCAACTGGCAAACCTCTGGACCAGTGTGGATGCTCCTCCGGGGAGAGAATTTTATCTGGTCTCTGGGGAATGGCCTCAATAGAGGCAGGGTTCTGCCAAGCATGCTGCATGAAAAGCTGGATTAACTCTTCGGCAGGCAGGGTCACCCAAGAGGTAGAATGCCGGGAGCAAAAAAAACTGCAGAAACAGGATTCCTCCGAGGAAGGGTTGGAGGGCTTCCAGCTACCCCTCTGCTTTAATATTTCCAGGAGGTCTCCAAAGAAGACATTATCCAGGGGGGGTGACCGTGGGGACCCTCCCCGTCATCGTAGTCCATGTCTTCTGTCAAAGACTCTTCAGGAGAGTCTATGTGCTCCCCCTTGCACACCCTCTTCTGAGGAGGTTTTTCAGTGGGAATATCTGAGGGAGACTTGGAAGGATGTGTACCTTGAACTGAGGTTTCCTGAAGCTTCTCCTCCAGTTGTCCCAGGGAGATGGCTCATGGTAGCTGTAGCTCAGAAAGAGCAGGATGAAGTTCCGACGTTGGAGGAGCGCTTCCCGAAGCAAGCACCCTCTCCATCACTTGAAAAGCAGGCCCGGCTGAAAAGGAGTGGGAGCCCGGAACCGAGAATGACAACCTCAGAACCAGGGTCACACCCTGCTCTGTTGGAC